>NC_042975.1:21128878-21498878 GCF_901001165.1 Salmo trutta
TAGGGAAATTGTGTTTCCATTGCTAGGGCTGACAGTGAAGAGCAGAATCAACAACGTCTGCATAATCAAAACAGTTGCTTTGTGAGGTGTTAAAGTTCACGTAATCCAGTGTTATGTAAATGAGAGCTGAAAAGTACCAGTGGCCTGGCTTTGGCCCCAAGTGAGGGCCGGTCTGCCAGGGCCCTGACCCAGTGAGACACGAATACCAACCTATTGTCTGAGCCTTTTGAGTTAAACACTGTATGGAAATGCGCCATAAGAGGTAGTTTTGCGAGCCAATGCTAACTAGCGTTAGCCCAATGACTGGAAGTCTACAGGAGCAGCTAACACGCTAGGTATTCCCATAAACTTCCAGTCATTGCGCTAACACTAGTTAACTATTGTGCAAATGCTATGTGGCAACTAACTGCACACAGAGACATAAAAATGGTATTGTTGAGGTTCGTTCCTTGTTCCTTGTCAATCATTGGCTCATTGGTGAAATCAGCAATTAGACAATATCTTTATGTAAATCAATCAAAAACTTTTATTAATGCAATTGCAGACAGAAGTTGACAACAGGAACATAGCAAGCATGTTTCAGAGTAAGTTCTGCAAAATAGAAAAGTGTCCAAGTTGTTTTATTATGCCTGCAGTCATATATTCGGGAATAATTGATGTCACTGCCTATGTCATTACCTTCTACTCATGAGACCAAACCCATGCCTACACAGCTATACAAACAAGAGTTTCAGTGTTATCTAAAGACTCAGCAGTAAATGTCCACTCCCCAAGTTGATTTATAGGGGAATGTCTGACTAGTCTCTTATCTATTTCACTCCCCTGCAGAGTTCTGTGTCTCTGCATCTCTTTTATCTTTGAGGCTCTTTCTCACAGACACCCTGTTTTGACTGCCATAACTCACACATCTCTCAGACCGTTTTTTATAAGAAGCAGAGACTAGAAAAGTACTGTGGAACAATGTTAAACCTTATAATGTATATATATTTTGTTAATCTGTAGGCTAGGACCCTATAAAAGTAAAGGGGAGGGGTCTTATAACCCTTCCCCTTCTATTAATACAACATAAGCATAATCAATTATTATAATACATCAAACATTTGGTACAGCCCCTATCATGACCCCAAGGTGAACCCAACAGTATCCATAAGTTCATCTGACTCTGGGGGGCCTCATTGCCAAAATCCTGAACTATCCCTTTAAGCTTATGACATACCACCTGTATAATTACCGACACGATTATACAGACAGCAGTGGTCTGTATAATTGAAAATATGTATGAATAATCTCTTGTGATATGTAAATGTATGGCACACCAGCGAAATACCTTGCGGTCAATTAGACTGTAAAAAGCTGAAGCTGGACCCTAATGTAATGAAGAGATATAGGCTTGTATGGAATGACTTTCATCGCAGCGGTGTTCAGGACAAAAACGACACGCCTCGTCAGCAAGTACAAGGGTTGGTAATATGTGAAGGTTAATTTCATGCACGCAAAGTGGAGAGGAAATCTATATTTCATCCACAAATGGACGTCCTTTGAAAGACTCCCGGCGGGAACAATGTTTTTACATGCCGTGACATTCCTTCTGTCTATTCTGATGATTTTTGGAGGGACTGGCTGCTCATTGTCAGTGCTGTCAGGATATTGGGGACATGGCAGGTGTTGAATATCATGTCAGCGAGAAAATTGGATTACATTGGCCAACAGGAGTAGGTTAGATATTGGTATGCCACCTCCCGAGCAGAGGTCCCAAAAGATAAACAAACACGATTGCCGGTATTTTGCTGCCTTGGTGTATAGCACAGTTCAATTGATGTTTGGCATCATGACCTTAGTGTACAATGCATGCAGTGAATGTATTCAGGTGATTCTACAGTAAAACATTGTCTACATAATATTTATACAACAGGTGGCTCTAATCCCGGATGCTAATTGGTTAAATCTGCATTCCAGCCGGTGTCTATTCCACAAGTTCCACAAATGCCTATTTACTCTATTCCATCTGACTGCTCAATCCACTGTCTCGTCAACCCAGCCAGGCAATTTATATACTATATATCAGTGGTCCCAAACTTTTTATAGTCCCGAACCCTTTCAAACATTCAACCTCCAGCTGCGTAATCCCTCTAGCACCAGGGTCAGCGCACTCTCAAATTTTGTTTTTTGCCATCATTGTAAGCTTGCCACACACACACTATACGATACATTGATTAAACATAAGAATGAGTGTGAGTTTGCCACAACCCGGCTCGTGAGAAGTGACAAAGAGCTCTTATAGGACCAGGGCACAAATAATAAAATAATAATAATCAATCATTTTGCTCTTTACTTAGCCATCTTACATATAAAACCTTATTTGTTCATCAAAAATTGTGAATAACTCACCACAGGTTAATGAGAAGGGTGTGCTTTAAAGGATGCACATAACTCTGCAATTTTGGGTTGTATTGGAGAGAGTCTGTCTTTTTCCACACACAGTCTGTGCCTGTATTTAGTTTTCATGCTAGTGAAGGCCGAGAATCCACTCTCACATAGGTACATGGTTGGAAAGGCATCAGAGTCTTAACAGCGCAATTTGCCAAGGCAGGATACTTTGAGCGCAGCCCAATCCAGAAATCTGGCAGTGGCTTCTGATTAAATTGAATTTTCACAGAACTGCTTGTTGCAATTTCGATGAGGCTCTCTTGTTCAGATATCGGTAAGTGGACTGGAGGCATGGCATGAAAGGGATAGCGAATCCAGTTGTTTGTGTCATCCGTTTCGGGAAAGTACCTGCATAATTGCGCACCCAGCTCACTCAGGTGCTTCGCTATGTCACATTTGACATTGTCCGTAAGCTTGAGTTCATTTGCACACAAAAAATCATACAAGGATGGAAAGACCTGTGTGTTGTCCTTGTTAATGCAGACAGAGAAGAGCTCCAACTTCTTAATTATAGCCTCAATTTTGTCCCGCACATTGAATATAGTTGCGGAGAGTCCCTGTAATGCTAGATTCAGATCATTCAGGCGAGAAAAACATCACCCAGATAGGCCAGTCGTGAGAGAAACTCGTCATCATGCAAGCGGTCAGACAAGTGAAAATGATGGTCAGTAAAGAAAACTTTAAGCTCTTCTCTCAATACAGAAAAACGTGTCAAAACTTTGCCCCTTGATAACCAGCGCACTTCTGTATGTTGTAAAAGCGTAACATGGTCGCTGCCCATATCATTGCATAGTGCAGAAAATACACGAGAGTTCAGGGGCTTTGTTTTAACAAAACGTACTATACAGCTTTGTGGCACTGTCGTGTCCAAAACGTACTGCACAGCTTTGTGACATCAAATGGACTTTGGTGGTCAAGATGTGTTGGTATCTGTACCGATGGCGCAAAAGCCATGGCAGGGAGACATAGTGGAGTGGTAATGCGTATGCAAGCAGTAGCTCCCGACGCCACTTGGGTACACTGCAGCATCCACCGAGAGGCTCTTGCTGCAAGGGAATGCCTCAGCTTGTCAGCAAGAGCCTCTTCATAGATGCTGCAGTGTACCCAAGTGGTGTCGGGAGCAACTACTTGCATGCGCATTACCACTCCACTATGTCTCCCTGCCATGGCTTTTGTGCCATCAGTACAGATACCAACACATCTTGACCACCAAAGTCCATTTGATGTCACAAAGCTGTCCAGTAATTTAAAAATATCCTCTCCTGTTGTCCTGGTTTCCATTGGTTTGCAGAAGAGGATGTCTTCCTTAATTGACCCCCTTAAATGTAACCGACATATACCAGGAGCTGTGCCAGGCCCGCCACGTCTGTTGACTCATCCAGCTGTAATGCATAGAATTCACTGGCTTGTATGCAAAGCAGTAATTGTTTCAAAACATCTCCTGCCATGTCAATGATGTGTCGTGAAACAGTGTTGTTTGATGAAGACATTGTCTGTATAGTTTTTTTGGCCTTTCCCCCAGCATTGTCCCAGCCATATCCGCAGCATAGCAGGAAGAATTAAGTCCTCCACAATAGTATGGGGCTTGCCTGTCTTAGCCACTAGGTAGCTCACTGTCATGACGTGGCCCTTTCTGGGTGTAGATCATGGTTTCCCCCTCTCTCACTCTCTCCTACTCCCAGGCTCTGTTATCTCAGGTCGTAAATTCCTGGTGGAGACTCTCTCTCCCTGGCCATGCAGAAAGAGAGAATACAGAGAAAGAACAAAGGATTTCACGTGGCCGAACTCCTAAATACCCAAAATGTGAAAATGAAACTATATGTCCACTTGTGAGAATGTGGGAAGGGTCTGTGGACACTTAAGGGACAGTTATGTTGAGTGTGTTTCATTTGGTGACCTCACGAAGGACAGGAAACACACATAACTATATCTCTGAATGTGTACATTTCTCAATTGTGGTGTTTACATCTAATTCTTGTATAAAATGAATGAGTAAAGATGAAACTATTTGTGAAATGATGTAATGTAATGATAATCTTTAATTTTGAGATAATTGAACACAGACATGATCTGGCGTCATGGAACCGCCCTTTTCTATTGTTATGAATAAAACCCCCTCCTGAGGAAATCCTCTTCAGACCACGCATACCTCGGTGTAAGCTGAAGTGGAACAAGTTTGAGTACCAAGACTAAGCAAACCCACAGCGGGTGCTGTGATTGCGAATAGTTGAGTACCAAAACTATAAACCATACCATGTGGAGCATTGGCTACACAGTTGGAAATGGTTAAACTCTGAGACTATTGATCCCTACAGAATAAGAGCACATCTTAGATACTAATTACTAGTCTGCAGCTAGAAATTATGTAAACCTGGGATGCGAATACCGACAACCGCCGAAACATCTACTCTAAGAACAATGAATGCCTGACGTATCCATTACAACAGACACTATCAGGAGCCGCCGATAGAGCTACCACCATGAGTAACCAGAGACTCTCTGATGAACTGACTCTCCCGCAGACGGACCGACGATTCCGGAGAAGACCACAATGACATATGGGCGTAAATATATTGATTGCAATTATTCCCGAATGAGCGAGCGTTCATGTGCAAAGGATTAGCATTTCAAATAATATAATTATCCACTGTGTGTAGTGATCCATTTTGTCTTTCCCACTCCTTTATCGGTCCACACCCCCTTTTCTTTGTATACCAAGCCGTCATATCAGTTTAGCCCACTAGGGGATCTTCCCTATCATTGTTAGTAACCAATATCTACTGTTTGTTTGTTATGCATTTCTGTGATTATTTAGTTAGTTAGTAAATACATGATTAAGCCAATTGGTGTATGGAGGATTCATAGTTTAGACTGGGTTCGTACAGATAATAACCAAATAATTCTATGATGTTTGAAATGAGACTGACGTAAGGTAAGAATAATTCATTAATAGAAGACTAATTGATTAGATATTCAAATATCTGAAGTTAAATTCAGAAAATTATTACTTTGTAATCTGAAGATTTTCCATGGTGCCCTGACTTCCTAGTTAATTACATTTACATGATTAGTTTAATCACGTAATAATAATTACAGAAAATTGATTTGATAAAATAACAGTCTTCACTTTTAATGATGCCAAAGACACAACATCACCATATAAGACGCTTCTAGCCCCTTCTTATTAATGGTATCTGTTGCTTTTATACATGTCTTACAACTCGAAAATCGTCTTAATTCTCACTCAAAAAACTCCTGTGGCTTATTTTTCAAATTGGCATGTTTTGTTTCTAAATGTCTGCGCAAGAGTGAAGGTTTCATTGAGTTGTGAGATAGTACTTTTGCAAATATAACACACTGTGGCTGAGGAAAGGCACTACTCCCAATATAAGTGAACCCCAAATCAATGGAGTTCTCATCATATTTGCGCCTCTTCGATGGTCCAACATCCCTGTCTGTTGTTCGGTGCTTTCCCGGGTAAGAGGGCAGTAGCTCTTCGGCTGCATCAGATTCACAACTGTCAGTGTCCATGCTAGCTGGGCTAACAACAAATGTAGAATTACTGATGCTAGCATTGGATGTGCTCGTGGAAGCAGAACAACTTGTCATTGACAGGTGCAGGTGTAGTACTGCTGGTAGTAGCAGTACTACCAGTAGAGCTGGTATGTGTCTCTATGGACACAGGCCTTACTTTTTTAACCATTTATCAATTTTCGAGCAAACGGAATGAGCAGCAGCTACGTTTGGCTACATACGGACTGTTAGTGGAATTCCCGTGAGAGAGTACCGGTTAATTATTGGATGTTAATTATTTGACTAGGCTACATGTACTTGACATTGTGTTGTTATTTCGCTGAACACTAGATGGTTTAATTTTATTTATGGCAGTGAAACGAGGCTGCTCAGGCAAGAAACAAACCTCACCTAAATGTATTGCCCCATTGGAAATTATAAATGGACTGTTTGAAAATGTGAAAAAAATTATATATATATATATATATATATAGTGGGGCAAAAAAGTATTTAGTCAGCCACCAATTGTGCAAGTTCTCCCACTTAAAAAGATGAGAGAGGCCTGTAATTTTCATCATAGGTACACTTCAACTATGACAGACAAAATGAGAAGAAAAAAAATCCAGAAAATCACATTGTAGGATTTTTTATGAATTTATTTGCAAATTATGGTGGAAAATAAGTATTTGGTCACCTACAAACAAGCAAGATTTCTGGCTCTCACAGACCTGTAACTTCTTCTTTAAGAGGCTCCTCTGTCCTCCACTCGTTACCTGTATTAATGGCACCTGTTTGAACTTGTTATCAGTATAAAAGACACCTGTCCACAACCTCAAACAGTCACACTCCAAACTCCACTATGGCCAAGACCAAAGTGCTGTCAAAGGACACCAGAAACAAAATTGTAGACCTGCACCAGGCTGGGAAGACTGAATCTGCAATAGGTAAGCAGCTTGGTTTGAAGAAATCAACTGTGGGAGCAATTATTAGGAAATGGAAGACATACAAGACCACTGATAATCTCCCTCGATCTGGGGCTCCACGCAAGATCTCACCCCGTGGGGTCAAAATGATCACAAGAACGGTGAGCAAAAATCCCAGAAGCACACGGGGGGACCTAGTGAATGACTTGCAGAGAGCTGGGACCAAGTAACAAAGCCTACCATCAGCAAGGGCATTGAAGATGAAACGTGGCTGGGTCTTTCAGCATGACAATGATCCCAAACACACCGCCTGGGCAACGAAGGAGTGGCTTCTTAAGAAGCATTTCAAGGTCCTGGAGTGGCCTAGCCAGTCTCCAGATCTCAACCCCATAGAAAATCTTTGGAGGGAGTTGAAAGTCCGTGTTGCCCAGCGACAGCCCCAAAACATCACTGCTCTAGAGGAGATCTGCATGGAGGAATGGGCCAAAATACCAGCAACAGTGTGTGAAAACCTTGTGAAGACTTACAGAAAACGTTTGACCTGTGTCATTGCCAACAAAGGGTATATAACAAAGTATTGAGATAAACTTTTGTTATTGACCAAATACTTATTTTCCACCATAATTTGCAAATAAATTCATAAAAAATCCTACAATGTGATTTTCAGGATTTTTTTTTCTCATTTGGTCTGTCATAGTTGAAATGTACCTATGATGAAAATTACAGGCCTCTCTCATCTTTTAAGTGGGAGAACTTGAACAATTGGTGGCTGACTAAATACTTTTTTGCCCCACTGTATATATATATATATATTTATATATATTTTTTTATGTGAATCACATTTTTATTTGGCGTTCCCCCGACGGCATTGCGCGTGTACCCCAGTTTGGGATACTTGTACTTGATCCACACTGTTAAAAGCATCTAGACATTATCTACCTTGTCTTTTAGACTAGCATTTTGTTTTCAACAGCGGAGATTTGTATAAACCTTGCTGTCTGTCCAACATTTGCAACATTGTTTCAATATTTAAATCTCCAGCTGTCCTATGGTAATGAATGGGTTGGGAGTCGGGATAAGACATGCTGGCAGCTTTTCTCCACCAGTCGAAATCATGAATCAGCATAATTTTTATTGAAATATACAAAGAATAGTCTATAGAAATACACGAAATGCATATAGTTTCCTGTCATTCCAGCTGTGATTGTGATTGTGTTTGCTGTGTAATTGGCTATATTCTATGCCAGGCAAATTCTCACATCATTAGCTCATTGTTATGTACGTACCCAAAACAAAATCACTAGAAAACAGCTTAAACAAATGCAATGCAGTGACTTTGCTGATATTCTAGCAGCACCGTGTGATATGACTGTGTTAGCCAAAGTTGGATAGCTAGAAAAATAAGAACGTTGCCAGCCATCATGGCAACAGAACATTCAGAATGAATGACTAGGTTGCGTCCATAGATTTAGAACAAAAATACTTAATGACCAGGTCGCGTCTCTGGCAACCGAACCGGCTTGGGTAGCAACCCAAGATTTTTGTCGGAACTATATTTTTGTGTAAGGATGAAATAGTATGAATAAATTCATAAAACATTTTTTTAAATAAAAATATGGCAATCATTATTTTTATATGTTGGCAGAACATTGTATAAAGTGATAATGCCCTCGAAGCCTGTGTTTGGAGGATATATTGGCACGGTTTGCCGACCTTCGACAAACAACACCGATGCCAATATATCCTCCAAACACCGGCCTCTGGCATTATCACTTAAATCTGATCTAGTTCAAAATAACTTGTTATATAAGGGGCAATCTGCTAATGGTAAAACCATTTTTGGACTTTTAAATGTCCAGTTAAGGGGTGCCTAGCGTAACGGTAAAAAAAAACGTTTGATTTTATTTCTCCTGCCCCAAACCTCAGTTGTTTACCAAACAGTGGCGGGTGCAGCTTTGGTTTTGTTTGAACTGCTGATTGCCCCTTTAAGTCGTTCATGGAAAACCATGGAAGTGTTTTTCTACTAGTACAAGATGCTGCCTGCAAGTTACGCAACTAGAAACACAATTCATTAATGCTTGCTTTGCTATAAACTGAATTAGATGACAAATCTGATAAATTTGTCTCAGAATGTCATTCATCAGTGAACACGTCAACAGTAAAACCTCTATTCTCAGCACCTGCATCTATTTTTCATCCCTATTTCTTCCTCTTTAGTATCCCTTATTTGTCATACGTTTCATGTGTCTGGCAAGGATTACTGGGCTTGGGGGAGATCTTTGGGGAATGGCTACTTTTCTCACTCACCCCTCCTCTCACTAGACTAGAGCAACAGCTCAAGCTGCTGTACACTGAATCTGAGAGCTTTCCAGATTGTACATGCCGAGCCTGCACTGAAGGCTGTTATTAATGGAAAGGTCAAAGCAGGTGGGGTGTTTGATAGTGGCATGCAGATACTGCCAGCTCTCTCTCCTTAACGCCCCACGTTGCCAAGTAATCTGTGAGAATCTAAGGACTGAGCTCATGGAGGTATTACAGAAGAAGCTCACTTAACTCACAAGTCTGAAAGGTTTGCTTTTGCAGCCGCCTTTAAATTGTAATTCTAGACATGTCGGACAGATTTTGTCCATATCCTTCTAATTGCAATCATAACTCACTGGAGTGGACATCTTCTGACCTCATCTTCTGTCCTTTTTTTGGTATTGTGCAGCAAGATTGAGATATTAACATCCCTCAAATTTCTCAAACTCCCAACACAGACCAATCCGTTTGCGTATTTTAAACTATTATGCATCCCCATTAAAGCCAGTTGTAAGGCTACTAATTAGTTATTGGATTTGAATATCAGACTATTCTCTAGGGAACTAATGGAAATGAATGGGCAGATCTCTGGTCTGTTTAATTTGGCAAAAGTGGAAAAAGACAAGACAATGAAATCCCCAGCCCTTATCACTTTTATTTGCTCCAATATTTGAACTACTGATGTCAGCAATTATACCACAGAAAGATAGGACAAGGACCTCTTCAAGTCATTTTGTTGTAGGGGTTATTTTAAATGTGTAGGGGTTATTATATGTGGTCCTTTATCTTTTCCTAATTTGTTTCAAACGACTGAGTCCATTTGTATAATTACAAGAAGTCAAGTCCCATTGATGAGGTATCTACTAACATATAGAGTAGGGCTGTGGCAATTATGGAATTTGGGGTAATGATTAATTGTCATGCAAATTGACAATTTTTATACTGTATATACAGTATAATGTCTATAGTATTCTCTCTGGTATGCAATCTGGTTTCCGCTCAGGTTATGGATGTCTTACTGCAATCTTAAAGGTCCTCAATGATGTCACCATTGCCCTTGATTCTAAGCAATGTTGTGCTGCTATTTCTATTGACTTGGCCAAAGCTTTTGATACTGTATACCATTACATTCTTCTGGGCCGGCTAAGGAGTATTGGTGTCTCTGAGGGGTCTTTGGCCTGGTTTACTAACTACCTGTCTCAAAGAGTGCAGTGTATAAAGTCAGAACATCTGTTTTCTCAGACACTGCCTGTCACCAAGGGAGTACCCCAAAGCTCGATCCTAGGCCCCACGCTCTTCTCAATTTACATGAACAACATAGCTCAGGCAGTAGGTAGCTCTCATCCATTTATATGCAGATGATACAGTCTCATACTCAGCTGGCCCCTCCCCAGATTTTGTGTTAAATGCTCTATAACAAAGCTTTCTTAGTGTCCAACATGCTTTCTCTGCGCTTAACCTTGTTCAGAACACCTCCAAAACAAAGGTCATGTGGTTTGGTAAGAAGAATGCCCCTCTCCCCACAGGTGTGATTACTACCTCTGAGGGTTTAGAGTTTGAGGTAGTCACTTCATACAAGTACTTGGGAGTATGGCTAGACAGTACACTGTCATTCTCTCAGCACATATCAGAGCTGCAGGCTAAAGTTAAATCTAGACTTGGTTTCTTCTATTGTAATCGCTCCTCTTTCACCCCAGCTGCCAAACTAACCTTGATTCAGATGACCATCCTACCCATGCTAGATTACGTAGACGTCATTTATAGATCGGCAGGTAAGGGTGCTCTTGAGCGGCTAGATGTTCTTTACCATTCGGCCATCAGATTTGCCACCAATGCTGCTTATAGGACACATCACTGCACTCTATACTCCTCTGTAAACGGGTCATCTCTGTATACCCGTCGTAAGACCCACTGGTTGATGCTTATTTATAAAACCTTCTTAGGCCCCCCCTCCTCCCTACCTGAGATATCTACTGCAGCCCTCATCCTCCATGTACAACACCCGTTCTGCCAGTCACATTCTGTTAAAGGTCCCCAAAGCACACACAACCCTGGGTCGCTCGTCTTTTCAGTTCGCTGCAGCTCAAGACGGAACGAGCTGTAAAACAACACTCAAACTGGACAGTTTTATCTCAGTTTTATACTTGGACTCCCTGTATTTATCTATCGCCACAACATCTTCCAACTTCTTGTTTCTTGGGACATTTATCCTTGTTTGCTTCTGTCTTCCTTCCTTTCTTCATTCCTTCCTCCTACACTTCCTGCATCCTCCTTTTTCACACCTTGGTGTGTATGTTCTGGGTCAAACCCGTTAATTGGTCTCCAACATATTTGCATCTGAAAAGTCAAATAGGCAGGAAATCTTTATTTGAAGAGCTTTTCCATTGTGTTATAATAATATATGTATTTTGTATAGCTCTTTTCATTACAAGTAGAATCTCAAAGTCGCTTTTAAAACGAAATAAACAAACTAGGGTTCTGGCTGTTCTTGTGCGATGGTCTTCCACATCTGTAGATGATAGGCATTTCAGAAAGGTAATATAAGTGGGAGCAAAGATAGTACAGCCAGGCAGGGAGGTAGAGACATCTGACAGCTCCTCTTTGGGCGACTCGTTGTCTTTGATGTTCACAGCTCCTCCTCTGTAGATCAGGCTGGATCGTCCACTACTGAAATGTAGCACCCACCTGGGTGATGCTTCGGCAACTGTAAAACCACACCTCTGTCAGCAGTATTCCTGAAAAGCCCCCTACAATGCGAGCCTCTGCATCTCCTCACACCACAGTCCACCTGTGTTGCTGCATTATTCAAATCCTTTTAGCAAGCTAGCTAGCTTGTCAAGAAACATATAAACTTGCTTTCCATAATCAGTCCTGCAATTCTGTGGGATACCACCAGATATTTCAGTTAATCTATCAACAAGTTATTAAAAACCAAGAAAGTTGATAGAAAACAACAACAAAAAAACAAAAAACATGTACAATATTTACAGAGCTTTTTGCCTAGGCAAACTCACAGCGGCATGGCAACCATGGACTCAGTTTGGCACTGACACTTGTTAAATACTCGTTTCTGATTGGCATGAAGGGCATTCTAGAGCGTGTATTATTTCCCAATAACGCACGGTATACTATATCAGCACGGTAGAATTCAATGGCTACAGTTCTTCTTACATGTTCTATGTTTGAGCTGCTTTGGAAAGCAGAAGTCGAATTTAAAACATTATTGGCATTGTTGAATTACATTTTTATAATAGCATGCTAGGTCTGATGGTTTGGTTAGCTAAACTAGCAAGTCTGTTTGTTTGGTTACCAATGCAACTATTGTAGCTTTTTAGTAGATGTTGAACACATTTCTACCTGCAAATGAAAAAAATGTAAGCGGCAATTGTGTTAAATTATAGCCATGGTATAAAAGGGATAATCAGCTCTATGTGTTCTCTGGAAAATAATGGAACTCCGTGGAAGGTTAGTTCCACTCTGTTAGCGCGTCATGGAACACACCTTCCACGTCATTCATTATTTTCCATAAAGAACGCATAGCCCCTCCTTGATTATCCCTTGCATATTAAGAGGGCCTATTTGATCACAAGGGTTCGGCTATAATGTATGTTGAAAGCATGAAACAGTTGATGAGAGCATGATGCCAGGTTCTTAGCTATTAGTGTCTAAGTTACTTTAGTCACAAGTCACTCAAGGAATACCAAGTTCATCGAATTCTTGAGACATCTCTTTGGACATTTTGAAATATACAAACATATTTTTTATTTCAAAGCCATAGGCCTATGCTGAAATAAAACAGTCCAAAATATGCCTCATTGGTGGTAAAAGCTCTCTGCTGTGTCTTTCCCAAATCATCAACAAATTGCTCTCTCTATGCCTGTACATTGGTAATCATATTAGGGATGCAGATTATATCTCGGCATGAATGCATAACATTTTCATGATATTGTAATTTTTAACTCAAACTTTGAAGTAAACACCCTCCTAACCTCTGAAATGTAAATACTTTTATGCTTTATATCTTTAAATTATGTAATTGGGTCAAGTTGATCTTTCAAAGAGACAATAATTAATTAAACACACTTATTCAAGTGTGTGTTTACATTCATGTTCAATAAAATAATCATTTCTTTGTGGTTACTCCACATTTGCCACGTATGTTGCTGCTTCATGAAGATTATTAGCAACAGCCGGCAGCTCTAAGAACCCCTCAAATCAGGTGTTCCAGTTGTGAATGTGTTCCACTCAGGGAAAGCAAAACTGATTCCATAAAGCTTGCTGGGGGCAGGCAGGCTACTGCTGGACAGATAAGCCTAGTCATGTTGACATACATTACAGAACCGCTTTCCAGCACTTTCTGCCACAGACTGTGACCAAACTGTAAACAACACGTTTGTTCCATATAGTATGTGTAGTTGCACTTTTATGGATGATGGCATGAGCATGGAAAAGGGCCCCCATGCAACCTCGTAATAGAGACAAAAAGGGAACCATATAGAAGGTGCTGAGTTTATTAAATCATAAATCACGCTTGGACAGTATAGCACTGATGGATGTGTCACACTGGGCAAAGGTCTTAGGGTCGTGCATGTGGATTTGAACTGTTTTTATTGCGTTGGCAATATATGCCCACATCCCTCATTCATCTAATATCCATTAGGCCTGGGAATCGCCAGATATTTCATGAGGAGGAGCCATAAGCTATTATTATTAATGCTGATAACATGAAGTTGTATAGAAAGTCTTATAATACACTAGGCATACTTTCTACACTGTTGGTTCCAGATGATCAGCAGCTCATTTGATATAACTCAGTTAGTCTCTTTTTTCCTGCTTAGGGACTGAGCCTATGAGACAAGCATGTTAGAGGGAGCTGCACACAACAGCAGTACAGAGAACCCTGTGCCAAGTACAGCCAGACACCCACTGAAATGAAGATTTCCATCCCCTGGACAGGACGCTAGTCCAATCTATCTCCTGTTTCTGTAGCGTGAGGCAGCTTGATGTACAAGTACATCCCCTGGACAAGACACTAGTCCAATCTATCTCCTTAATGCTGAGTGTCAAGCAGAGACGCATTGGGTCCCAGGGATCGAACTCCCAACCTTCCAGTCTCAGGGCGGACACTCAGCACTAACCACAATGCTTGTAAAGAGCAGGATGTGGATATTAGAAACGTCTCTTTCTTTATTTGAATAAATACTATAATATTGAACTTTGAGTTGATAGATGACCTCTCTTGGACACAGGTATGTACACTCAATGGTCATTTGTTAGAACTGGTTTCTTTATGTCCTGTGTAAGCTTGAGAAGTTGCTAACTATCCATATTCATTTCCAATCCTTGAAGCCCACGGAATACGCCAAGTGTTTGTCTTTTTATTTGTATTTATTAAGGGGCCCCATTAGGATCACTGCCAAGGCAGAAGCTACTCTTCCTGGGGTCCAGCAACATTAAGGCAGTTTATACAATTTAAAAACATTATAATACATTCACAGACTGTGTGCCCTCAGGCCCCTACTCCACCACTACCACATACATACAGTACAAAATCCATGTGTACGTGTGTGTATAGTGCATTGTGTTATCTAAATGTGCATCAATAAGGGACTATCATAGATGCACAATACTCATTCATCTTTTACCCCATTTGAATGTTTCCACCTACGTCGGACTGCAGGTATCAATGAGGGGAATGAACAATGGAAATAGGCTAAGGAAGCAAACTGCTGCAGCTGTCAATGTACGTTAGCAATTTTCATTTCAACCATAAGAATGGTCCTCTGGCAGACAGTTGCCAAGTAAACATGTTAACCAAATAATTAATGGTTAATTGTCATGCAAGGTGCCACTTTGGTGCTGTTGCAAAGAGTGGAGGCAGCTGCAGTTGGAGGATTGGCGGCACGTCTCACAAGGTGCACTACACAAGCCAGTGCCTTAGGAGTTTGAAATTGTGGTGCCAACCGAGGCAAGGATCATAAAAGCGGCCGAGGTAATGTTTCTTCACCTTAAGAACAGGCAGTTCCGCACCCTTGCGGCTGGTTACAATGTTCATTCATCATACAGAATATCAGCTGCTCAGCTCTTCCTCTTTTCTTTGCTAAGAAAGTGTGTTTTAGAGAGTGCCGCAGGGAATCATGGACTGGCCTTGTTTCTTGGTGGAATTTGCTTTTCAGTGCACCGAAGAGCCAAATAACTTGGGAGAACTTGATAGATGTAAGGTTCCACTCACAACTCTAAAGTTACAACACATTTTATGTGGAGGACCAAAAGGGCTCCAAAACATTGGATGACTTATCTGGTGTATGTGACAATAAAATGTCCTTTTTTTGAATGTCTTGTATGATGCCGTGAGCATGCTTTATGACTAGCTAGCTGTCGTTGAACTGCCTGAAGGATAAAGACATCTGAACAGCAATCCCATTGAGAGCATGTCGACCTTTCTCTAATGGCCCACTGCAAGATCAGCACAAAATAAAATGCCCTTCCCCAACAATACAGAAAGTCCTACTTCCCCATCTTGTCCCATCACTAGTAACGTGTTGCTGCTCTGCTGAAAAAATGGCAAGTTTTAAAATAACCTTTTTCAATGCTTGGCCCAATCAATTATTCATTAAATAAGTCAAATTGAAAAAGCTCATTCTGCATATATTAAGTCGGACCCCTGTGGAATTGAAATGGGTGAAAAAAAGAGAAGGAATGCTGTTACATTTTAAATTATACATTAAAGGAGGCATGTTAAATGTAAATGTCCCATCTTTGTTTTAGTTATTCCGTTTATCGGTGACAACTGACGGTCTAGTAGCAAAACACAGCTGTTCTTATCAATGCTACTCAGGGTCACTTAAGGATGTGGGTATTTCTCACCAACTGTTGACAAATGACAGGACACAGGGAGTGGTTGTTTTCACCAATTTACCATCTAAAATTGTGCCTGAAGTATACCAAAAATGAGCCTTGCCAGAATTATATTAGTCTTGTTCTGTAATGACATGGCAGTTGACAATCTATGTCTAAGGATCCGGTCACTCACAAAACCATCCACTGTAAAAGTACAACCCTGTTGGGTTCACAGAGGATGGAATCAAGAATCAGGCAGTGTCAATCAGGGTCAAACTACAGGGAGGAATGTGTCAGGGCTTACCCCTGTCTCCACATGAAGACCGACAGGCCTGGTATAGATCCTTATCCATCGGTTTGCAAACGGCCAATCCAATTCACAATGAGATCCCTCCGGACTAAGTCCGAGCCCAAACAATTGGCCTAGCTGAGCCTGTAATTGATATTTGTCAGAGTAGAGGGTTGGTCCGTGTCAACTCAGAGACTGTTCTGGCACATTTTCAATGGGAACACAAGGGTAGAAGAAGCCTGCAATGATGGAAGTATCTGCCCATTAGATGTGCCATCCGCAAGACTATTATGAAATGGGGGAAAAGTCAGGGCCAAGTGACAAGCAGAGTTTTCAAACTCAATATAATAGTACCACTGTCTTTTGAAAGTCTTCCTATAGGGTAAAGTGCTAAACACTTGACTTTACTGTCACTGTTCTGTTAGAAAATATAATTTTCTTGTTATGAGTCATCTGTCCTTTTGTCCCAAAGGACCAGGCCCCCTCTGAAAAGGGAGCTAGACACGCTATAACCGACTGAAACCAGTGGGGAAAAGTGCACTGGGAACACGACAGCTAGCTGAGTGTTTGAGAACAGTCGTCATGGTTTCTCCTCTGTTTTCGAAGCCCTAGTTATTTCCTTAACTGTTGACCTTGTAGAAATTGGTGGTTGCTCCCTGGGCCCCTCCTGTTCCAGGTCACAGCAGACTGCATCTCATCCTGCGGGAAAGCCTCCTCTCAGCTCGGCTGTGTGAAATGCCGTCAGTACAGTAGCTAGTACTCAACAGATCTCTCACTGCCAGGACCCAAGTGATCATTACAATAAATTACTATCCATCAAGACAAGTAGATGGCAATGTCAATTTTTACACATCAGAGAAGAATGAGTACAACAGAGTTTCATGTGTTATTAGCCGTTCAGATGTTCCTAAAAATGTTACTCCACCCCGGTAGATATTCAGGTAATGCTTTTGGGTCTTTCTATAGGACAATGTGTGACATTGGGATCAACATTTCAAAATAGTTTGAACGATATATATGCAGTTCCACATGTGTACTTATAGGAATAAAAGTGAATATATGCCAAGACGGCTATACCCGCAATAACATCTGCTGAACATGTGTATGTGACAAATAACATTTGATTTGATTTGATGACTCCAGCTGAAAATAACACATAGATCTAGGACAAAATATAATTTAATATTTCAGGTTTTTGTCATTTCATAACCTGATCACCAGATCATTTAGTGAATAAGCCCACTATGCTACTCTATTACATTTTTGTCATTCTAAATATCCAGAATGATGGAAAATACAATTGCGTTGGGTGTTGCGCAATAGCCTATCCAAAAGGCACACATTATGGGCAAGTTAATGTGACTCTTTCGGTTAGAAGCATTCGGATGTGCAACTCAAATTATGTGGATTTCACAGCGTGACATAAGAAGATAGGAAAAGTAATGTAGAGATTTCCGAATTCTGTCTGCATACAAAAAAGACATCAAGACACTAACCATGGGAACGAATTTCAGCAGGTTTTAAATCAACTCGTACATTTTATGTATACAGTACCAGTCAAAATTTGGACACACCTAATCATTCAAGGGTTTTTCTTTATTTGTACTATTTTCTATATTGTAGAATAATAGTGAAGACATCAAAACTATGAAATAACGCATATGGAATCATGTAGTAACAAAAAAGTGTTAAATAAAAATATATTTCATATTTTATATTCTTCAAAGTAGCCACCCTTTGCCTTGATGACAGCTTTGCACACACTTGGCATTCTCTCAACCAGTTTCATGAGGTAGTCACCTGGAATGCATTTCAATCAACAGATGTGCCTTGTTAAAAGTTAATTTGTGTAATTTCTTTCATTCTTAATGCGTTTGAGCCAATCATTTGTGTTGTGACAACAGCATTCTACAGCGATACGCCATCCCATCTGGCATGCGTTTAGTGGAACTATCATATGTTTTTCAACAGGACAATCAGCCAACACACCTCCACATCAGATGACCTGGCCTCACAATCACCCGACCTTTTCCCCAATTGAGATGGTTTGGGATGAGTTGGACCGCAGAGTGAAGGAAAAACAGCCAACAAGTGCTCATATGTGGGAACTCCTTCAAGACTGTTGGAAAAGCATTCCTCTGCGTCTTCCTTTCTTGTGGCGGTCCTCATGAGAGCCAGTTTTGTCGTAGCGCTTGATGGTTTTTGCGACTGCGCTTTGTAGAAACTTTCAAAGTTCTTGAAATTTTCCGG
The DNA here is from genome assembly GCF_901001165.1 of Salmo trutta. Classification (NCBI taxonomy): domain Eukaryota; kingdom Metazoa; phylum Chordata; class Actinopteri; order Salmoniformes; family Salmonidae; genus Salmo; species Salmo trutta. Next base: position 21,147,422 of record NC_042975.1, read on the forward strand.
ATTGACTGACCTTCATGTCTTAAAGTATTTGAGCTGTTCTTGCCATAATATGGACTTGGTCTTTTACCAAATAGGACTATCTTCTGCATACCACCCTTACCTTGTCACAACACAAATTATTGTCTCAAACACATTAAGAAGGAAAGAAAGTCCACAAATGAACTTTTAACAAGGCACACCTATGTGTGAAAATCTGTCATCAAGGCAAAGGGTGGCTACTTTGAAGAATCTAAAATCTAAAATATATTTTGATTTGTTTAACACTTTTTTGGTTACTGCATGATTCCATATGTGTTATTTCATAGTGTTGATGTCTTCACTATTATTCTACAATGTAGAAAATAGTACAAATAAAGAAAAACCCTTGAATGAGTAGGTGTGTCCACAATTTTGACTGGTACTGTATATGTCCCCCCTTTCATTTTTATGTAATAACATGAAAAACAATTGGCAGATTTTTTATTCAATGATTTATAAACAGTTCTAACAAGTAGTCCTCCAAACAAAATCCTCACTGGCACCCTAATTAATAGAAATACCCTTTTGTAGCTGTAGCTAAAGCTATGGAATGTGCAACGACTCTCCGGTTTAACGAGCCATCCGTCTTTTACTCTCTTTGAGAACGTAGACTTTACAGCTAAGATTTAGAGGGTTTTTCTGAATATAATCTCCTGGATTCTGACCTGTCTGTGTCCTGGCTCTACCCTGATGGAGATTTTAATGGAAGAGAGTCTGGAAAATGATAGAGCTGAGGGAAACTTGGGTGTCAGAATGTGAGATTGTGATCACCTGTGTTATGAATAGGCTTGTCTGAGGGGAGCCTTAAAGATGGCGGAAAGCGACCTTGAGGCACGAGGCGCGATAGATATAAATGTTATGACAGTGGCAATCTCTCTCAGGCTTTTATTCTCTCCTGTCATAATTAGAACAGGAGATACCATCAGGGGCAGGTAGAGGAGAGGAGATGGTGAGGCTCTACAGTGCAGCTCACACTCTTTTGTTTTTCTGTTGCAGGCTTTGGGAACTGACAAGGGCCCCCCTTAGCATTTGTTTAAAGGTGCAATCTGCACTGTCAGTTTTGGTAAAACAAATAAATGTTTTTGACCCAGTAGAATTAAGGGGGAGGGTCTTTGAGAGAGTACTGTGTGCTGATTGGATTACATGGAACTAGGGGTGTGTGCGTTCATGTGTGTGTGCTTGTGTGTGCTTGAGCATATAGCCACAATGAGACATTACAGATGGCACCTTAACTTCTTGGTGACAGGGGGCAGTATTCGGAAATTCAGATGAATAACGTGTCCAAATTAAACTGCCTGCTACTCGGGCCCAGAAGTTAGGATATGCATATTATTAGTAGATTTGGATAGAAAACACTCTGAAGTTTCTAAAACTGTTTGAATGATGTCTGTGAGTATAACAGAAATCATATGGCAGGAAAAAAACCTGAGAAAAGATCCAACCAGGAAGTGGTTTGTAGGTTTTCAAGTGATTGCCTATCCAAACTACAGTGTCTGTGGGGTCATTTTGCACTTCCTAAGGCTTCCACTAGATGTCAACAGTCTTTAGAACCTTGTTTCATGCTTCTACTGTTACTGGGGAGAGAATAAGAGCTGTGGACTGAATGAGACCTGTGAGTTGTTTACTGCGCAGTCACGCAGGTGCGCCGTTCCTTCTTTTTCCTCTGTAATGAATACGCTATTGTCCGGTTGGAATATTATCTAATATTTATGACAAAAAGACCCTAAGGATTGATTGTAAACATCGTTTGACATGTTTCTACGAACGGTAATAGAACTTTTTGACTTTTCGTCATGGGTTTTGCGCTCACGCATTATGCCTTTGTAATAGTGATCTGAACGCGCGAACAAAACGGAGGTATTTGGACATAAATATGGAGTTTTTCGAACAAAACAAACATTTCTTGTGGAAGTGGGAGTCCTGGGAGTGCATTCCAAAGAAGATCAGCAAAGGTAAGTGAAGATTTATAATACTATTTCTGATATTTGTTGACTTCAAAACTTGGCAGGTAACTGTATAGCTTGCTTTGATGGCTGAGCTCTGTACTCAGAATATTGAACAATGTGCTTTCGCCGTAAAGCTATTTTGAAATCTGACACAGCGGTTGCATTAAGGAGAAGTGTATCTATAATTCTTTCAATAACTGTTGTAAATTTTATCAACGTTTATGATGAGTATTTTTGTAAATTGATGTGCTCATTCACCAGAAGTTTTGGGAGGCAAAACATTTTCTGAACATCACGTGCCAATGTAAAATAGGGTTTTTGGATATAAATATGAACTTTATCGAACAAAACATACATGTATTGTGTAACATTTGAGTCCTGGGAGTGTCATCTGATGAAGATCGTCAAAGGTTAGTGATTAATTTTAGCTGTATTTCTGGTTTTTGTGACGCCTCTCCTTGCTTGGAAAATGGCTGTGTGTTTTTTCTTGTCTTGGCGCTGTCCTAACATAATCTAATGTTATGCTTTCACCGTAAAGCCTTTTTGAAATCGGACAATGTGGTTGGATTAACGAGAAGTGTATCTTTAAAATGGAATATAATAGTTGTATGTTTGAGAAATGTGAATTATGAGATTTTTGTTGTTTTGAATTTGCCACCCTGCTATTTCACTGGCTGTTGAATAGTGTGTCCCGTCCCAGAGAGGTTAAAGGAAAATAAATTGATCACTGGGAGCCAGTCAACTTCAATTTGACTTTGGACCAATGTAAAGGCATGTGTGGAGCATCTCAGTAATGCCTGTATGCAACACCTCCTCTCAGAGGCCCAAGGTACCGGAGACTTGAAGAAGTGTGTTAAACACGCCTTATTGTTCCCAGTCAGGCAGGCACTACATTAATGGTTGCCTAGAGTGGTATTAAAAATGTATCAGTCACCCGGTGCTAACAGGGTGCTGCTGTTCATGAGCTTGCTGCTACAGCTCTATAAAGGCTTTCCAAGAACAGATGTGAGAGGTATTTAGCCCTCAATCAAAACACAGAGGCTTCAAAATGATGATCCTTTGGGAAGGGACTCCTAGCTCTGAACCTGAGTCTGTAAGCAGCACAAAGTCTTGGACCAAAAGGATCCTTAACAGCTTCTACCCCCAAGCCATAAGTGCTGAACAATTAATCAAATGGCCACCAGGACTATTTACATTGACCCCCAAATCCCCACCCCCCCCCCAAGACCCCGTTTCTGCCTGAATACAGCATATCTGTAAAGCGTCTGTGTGTAGCTGGTGAGATGAGTCAGGCGCAGGACAGCAGATAAGAGTAAAGAAAGCAATTTTACTCAAAACATATCACAATACATGTCGTAAATACAAGGCCACACAATACGGACCACAATACAATAAACAATTACTCACAAACAAACATGGGGGAACAGAGGGTAAATAATGAACAAGTAATTGGGGGATTGAAACCAGGTGTGTAAGACAAAGACAAAACAAATGGAAAATGAAAAGTGGATCGGCGATGGCTAGAAGGCCGGTGACGTCGACCGCCGAACGCCGCCTGAACAAGGAGAGGGACCGACTTCGGCAGAAGAGAAGTCGTGATAATATCTCACAGCAGGAGGAAGCCAGGGGCTAGACATAGCTGCCATTACGATTATAGTGCCAGTTTTATTTACTTTTCTCTGCAAAGAAAATCAAATGGCATTCCTTTTCGGCTCTCTCTTTCCAAGCCCTGGAAGTAATTTCATTTCAGCACTGTTTTTATGTATTGGCGGTGATGTCTACACCCAGAGTCCAATACCGATATTAAATAACATGCTGGCTGCTTTTGCTGTGCATACTAACTGCTTGTGAGACTATAAAAAACAATTCACCAGAGGGAGCCATGTTGGGGCTTTACCAGCACTTAGTGGAATCTGTTGCCTACGGGCTATCAGATGCCCTGTGACACTGATGCCTTAAACAAGACTGATTATCAACAAATAGGAATAAAAAATGCACATGTTATAAGTGAACAGCTTCTCAGTGCAGGGAAAATGCCAGTTTCTGTCTCACACGGAACCTTAAAACTTTTTGGGACATTGAGGTTAGAATCAACAAAATCATTGGTTAGAAGCACACTGCCTCAAGTTAAAATGGTAAGAAATTCCCATGTGAATGTGTTTCTTTTAACAAGCCATTACGTTGTGCAGACTGCAGGTGATTTTTTTGCCAATATGCATCATCATGTCCTTTCCATTCCAAGACTAGAAGGTTAAAAGCATTGTGGCATATTACAGGCAGTTTTTGTAATGTCACATCAGAATGATGTATTGATATTTTTGCACCATGTGTGGAACATGAAAAAAGACAATTTCTGCTTAATTTAGAGTATTCCCCATGTGTGGGAGTAGAAAATGCCTGGTTTGAAAAGCAGTTAATGGTTCTTAACCCTCTGCAAGGGGTGTCTGGAGAGGGTTAGGGGGAACTAGAGGCCAAATTCAGGGGGCACAGATGGGACTCATGGCCTAATTTGATATCTTTGAATTAATGCTGCGTAAAATGGACTACAACTTGTAATTTCAATGCTAAATATGGATAAAACTCATTTCAATGGGCATGACAGCTTAGACTCTCTCCAATACATCACATTGATTGTTGAGTTTCCTCTTATGACATACGGCACATTAATATTCTTGTTCTATATTACCATATGTGATTGTATTGAAATAATGGGTATATTTTGAGAGACTAACCTTGCATTGCCTTGTTATATCCACCAAAATAAAAATGTAAATATGGAACTTTTATTTATTCAAGGGAACCCAATTGAGACCACGGTCTCATTCTCAATCGTGCCCTGAGAACAAATAATTCACAAATCAACATTGTAAATGATTGTAAATGATTCCAAACGCGTTAAAACTAAAGGCTGATTTACATACAGTGCCTTCAAAAAGTATTCACACCCCTTAACTTTTTCCACATTTAGTTGTGTTACAAAGTGGTATAAAAATTTATTGAATTGTCCTTTTTTGTCAATGATCTACACATAATACTCTAATGTCAAAGTGGAAGAAAAATGCTAATATTTGTAACAAATATACAGTACCAGTCAAAAGTTTGGAGACACCTACTCATTCCAGGGTTTTTCTTACGATTTTCTACATTGTAGAATAATAGTGAAGACATCAAAACTATGAGCACATATGGAATCATGTAGTAACCAAAAAAGTGTTAAACAATCAAAATATATTTTAGATTCTTCAAAGTAGCTACCCTTTGCCTTGAGGACAGCTTTGCACACGCTTGGCATTCTCTCAACCAGCTTCATGAGGTAGTCACCTGTAATGCATTTCAATTAAAAGTTAATTTGTGGAATTTTGAGCCAATCAGTTGTGTTGTGACATGGTAAGGGTGGTATACAGAAGTCCATATTATGGCAAGAATAGCTCAAATAAGCAAAGAGAAAGTTTCTTCAAGTGCAGTCGCGAAAACCATCAAGCGCTATGATGAAACTGGCTCTCATGAGGACCACCACAGGAAAAGAAGACCCAGAATTACCTCTGCTGCTAAGGGTAAGCTCATTAGAGTTAACTGCATCAGACATTTCAGCCCAAATAAATGCTTCCCAGAGTTCAAGTAACAGACACATTTCAACAACTGTTCAGAGGACACTTTGGAAATCAGGCCTTCATGGTCAAATTGCTGCAAAGACACCACTCTAAAAGGACACCAATAAGAAGAAAAGACTTGCTTTAACCAAGAAACACGAGCAATTGACATTAGACTGGTGGAAATCTGTCCTTTGGTCTGATGAGTCCAAATGTGGGATTTTTGGTTCCAACCGCCGTGTTATTGTGAGATGCAGAGTAGGTGAACGGATGGTCTCTGCATGTGTGGTTCCCACCGTGAAGCATGGAGGAGGAGGAGGTGTTATGGTGTGGGGGTGCTTTGCTGGTGACACTGTCAGTGATTTATTTAGAATTCAAGGCACACTTAACCAGCATGGCTACCACAGCATTCTGCAGCGATACGCCATCCCATCTGGTTTGAGCTTAGTGGGAATGTCATTTCTTTTTTAACAGGACAATGACCAACACACCTCCAGGCTGTGTAAGGGCTATTTGACCAAGAAGGTGAGTGACTGAGTGCTGCATCAGATGACCTGGCCTCCACAATCACCCAACGTCAACCCAATTGAGATGGTTTGGGATGAGTTGGACCGCAGAGTGAAGTAAAAGTAGCCAACATGTGCTTAGCATATGTGGGAACTCTTTCAAGACTGTTGGAAAAGCATTCCTCTGGATCTTCCTTTCCTGTGGCAGTCCTCATGAGAGCCAGTTTCGTCATAGCGCTTCATGGTTTTTGCGACTGCACTTGAAGAAACTTTTAAAGTTCTTGAAATTTTCCGGATTGACTGACTCCTTTAAGACTGTTGGAAAATCATTCCAGGTGGAGCTGGTTGAGAGAATGCCAAGATTGTGCAAAGCTGTCATCAAGGCAAAGGGTGGATACTTTGAAGAGTCTAAAATCTAAAGTATATTTAGATTTGTTTAACACTTTTTTAGTTACTACATGATTACATAAGTGTTATTTCATAGGTTTGATGTCTTCAGTATTATTCTTCAATGTAGAAAATAGTTCAAATAAAGAAAAATCCTTGAATGAGTAGGTGTGTCCAAACTTTGACTGGTACTGTATATATATTTATTATTATACGGTATCTTGATTAAATAAGTATTCAAGCGCTAGAATCACCTTTGACAGTGTTCTGTCTTTCTGGGTAGATCTCTAAGAGCTTTTTAAAACATGGATTGTGCAACATTTGCCCATTATTATTTTCAAACTTCTTCAAGCTCTGTCAAATTGGTTGTTGGTCATTCCTAGAAAACCATTTTCAATTCTTGCCATAGATTTTCAAGCAGATTTATGTCAAAACGGTAACTAGGCCACTCAGGAACATTCAATGTCATCTTGGTAAGCAACTCCAGGCCTTGTGTTTTAGGTTATTGTTCTGCTGAAAGGTGAATTCATCTCCCAGTGTCTGGTGGAAAGCAGACTGAACCAGGTTTTTCTCTAGGATTTTGCCTGTGCTTAGCTCCATTCCGTTTATTTTTTATCCTGTGACGCACACTGCCCATATGCGCATGGAACAAGAGTAACCTAATATGCTTTTGGAGCCTGTATACTTCGAATTTAGGAACATAAAAATTATGTTTTTCAAATTTCGTTGTATTTGATGAATAACCAAGCATAGCCTCCCCTCCTCTCAATGAAGGATTTTTTTGTCTGCCCAATGCAATCGTAAAGTAGTCAAGACTTGCTTAAGGGTTTGGCTCCTGAGACCGCTTGGATTTAAAAAAAAATATTTCAAAATGTTACAAAATTAAAATATCAAGTTTGAGAGGAGTAAAACAGTGAGCTAATATTCTCTTTTTATCTATGCATTGTAGGCAGGCCCACATTATTTTATCCATGCAGGTCCCGTTTTGGATGTGCGTAAAACTCTCTATAGTCTCCGTTGTTTTAATATTCTATGCCCACGGAGAGAAATTATGGTGCCTGTAAGTGTGACATTGCCTATGTGAAACAAGTTGTTGTTTCGTTTTGTTAAGAATTTGATTCAGATTATTTGTTCTCTTTTTAGACCTTATTAATAATCAATTTAATCTAGCTTATTGACAATGTTTGGCATGTCTATGAACAGCAATAATGCAGTTTACAGTAGGCCTGGCCCCTATATCAGTGTGAGTGCTATTGAAGCCATGCAATTACTTAGAACAATGTGGACCTCAAAACGGTTCAAGTTAACCTATTTAGCAAAGATGGGATAGGTCTATAGTTTGTCATTTCTTGTCTGTAAGCCATTTAACAAACTATTACGGACTAACATTGGAATTGGAGTTGATTCCAAGGCAGTAGATAAAAGACCGTAAATACACAACCTGAAGCAATCACATCTTTCGCCTTGGAGCACGTTCTGATTGGTCAGTGAGGAGCCAAGCCTAGGCACACCCACAACTTGTTTATTCATCAAAACCAAGGCCTTTCACACCAATGCCAGCAAGTGTGCCTGTAATTGTGATAGTGAAAATAGCAAAAGTATTTCTGACACACCCCTGAACCTATAGTGCTTAGATTTACCATTGCATTAGATTTGTTAATATAGAGCCCTGGGTGCTCAAAGGGACATTCAATGTCTGCTTTCTTTTACCCATCTACCAATAGGTGCCCTTCTTTGTGAGGCACTAGAAAGCCTGGGGTCTTTGTGGTTGAATCTGTGTTTGAAATTCTCTGCCCGACTGAGGGACCTTACAGATAATTCATTATATGTGTGGGGTACAGAGATGAGGTAGTCATTCAAAAACCATGTTAAACACTATTATTGTATACAGAGTGAGTCCATGCAACTTATTATGTGACTTTTTAAGCACATTTTTACTTCTGAACTTATTTAGGCTTGTCATAACAAAGAGTTAAATACTTATTGACTCGAGATATTTCAGCTTTTCATTTTTAATTAATTTAAAAAAAATCTAAAACCATGAATTCCACTTGGACATTATGGGGTATTGTGTGCAGGTCAGATGAGAACACATCTCAATTTAATCAATTTTAAATTCAGGCTGTAACACAACAAAATGTGGAAAAAGTTAAGGGATGTGAATACTTTCTGAAGGCACTGTAGGTTGTTAGAGACATGACGGGACCTCAAGAGTTAACCAACCCTTTCTACTTTAACAGAGAAGTGAGATATGTCGGAAACTTGTGCAGCAGAGCGTTGGAAACAAAGAGGGAGAAATGAAGTGATCTACAAGAATTTAGAGAGGTCCAGCCAACCTTCTGATAAAGGATGCAGTGATGAGTATTAAACCTGTCACCTGTGATAAAGCGAAGCGCACTATGGTGCCCTGCATCCAAGGGATTTAGAGTAGTAGCTGCTGCATTCTGATAAATGGTGTCACCATAATCTAGAGCTGGCAGGAAGGTTGCCTGTACAACCTGCTTCCTGCTGTTTAGGCAGAGGCATGATCTATTACTATAAAAGAAGCCTACTTTAAATCTCAGCTTAACTAGCTCATCCGTATGTTTTTTGAACATCACATATTTGTCAATCCAAAAGCCCAGATATAATAGGCGGGAACCTGCTCGATGAGAGAACCATCCAATACATAAAACCATCTGAAATATTTCTATGAGAATTAGAAAACAACAGGTCATGGCTTTTCTTGGGAAAAAGTTGCAGTACTTCCTGGTGCAAAAATGATACATCAGTGCCCTAGAAAAAAGTATTATCTACGGGAGGAGAATCCCAGAGAGAAATCTAATCTCGCTAGCATAGCAGCAGGCCCTCGGAATCTGCCTCTACCTTTCAAAAACCCAGGAAGCAAATTGGGATGGTGAGACCGGTGTGCCATATGGGGAAACCATTGTAATCAGACACATTTCAGACTCTAAAGATGTCTTTGGTGTATGTTGATATTTTGATGGGTGTCTTTCAGTCTGAAGTGCTGAGCACACAATACGCCGAGGCGGCACCAACATTGATGCTGACTGTTATCTATTCATACATCCAAAGATGGTATTTCTTATTATACATATCCCATGAATGACACAAGTGTTTTGAAGTTCTAAGGGCTTAATTGTGTCCTATTCGGACTTGTGACAGTGCCTGTTCTTTTATGTTAAATGGCGACAGATTCCAGCAAAGTAAAATGATTCTTCATGTTCCTTCGAAGTAATGTCTACAAATGAGGAGGCCTCTGTACGATGAAGCTGTAGAATAGAGCTGTATGGTGCACTGCATTACACAGATGGAGCTGTGTATGGTGTTCCTCATGGGGTTCATAATGGTTTAGTTGTTGAGCTGTAGATGGTCTTTGTTTGCTTATGGTGTTCTGGAGACCGACCAGACCTACCAATTACAGTACTTTCATCTATCTACCAATTACAGTACTTTCATCTATCTACCAACTACAGTACTTTCATCTATCTACCAACTACAGTACTTTCATCTATCTACCAATTACAGTACTTTCATCTATCTACCAACTACAGTACTTTCATCTATCTACCAACTACAGTACTTTCATCTATCTACCAACTACAGTACTTTCATCTATCTACCAACTACAGTACTTTCATCTATCTACCAATTACAGTACTTTCATCTATCTACCAACTACAGTACTTTCATCTATCTACCAACTACAGTACTTTCATCTATCTACCAACTACAGTACTTTCATCTACCAACTACAGTACTTTCATCTATCTACCAACTACAGTACTTTCATCTATCTACCAACTACAGTACTTTCATCTACCAACTACAGTACTTTCATCTATCTACCAACTACAGTACTTTCATCTATCTACCAATTACAGTACTTTCATCTATCTACCAACTACAGTATTTTCATCTATCTACCAACTACAGTACTTTCATCTTATCTACCAATTACAGTACTTTCATCTATCTACCAACTACAGTACTTTCATCTATCTACCAACTACAGTACTTTCATCTATCTACCAACTACAGTATTTTCATCTATCTACCAACTACAGTACTTTCATCTTATCTACCAATTACAGTACTTTCATCTATCTACCAACTACAGTACTTTCATCTATCTACCAACTACAGTACTTTCATCTATCTACCAACTACAGTACTTTCATCTATCCCACAACTACAGTACTTTCATCTATCTACCAACTACAGTACTTTCATCTATCTACCAATTACAGTACTTTTTTCATCTATCTACCAACTACAGTACTTTCATCTATCTACCAATTACAGTACTTTCATCTATCTACCAACTACAGTACTTTCATCAGGAATCGGTTGGAATCATGTTTTGTACCCTTTAGATTAGGGTTCCCCAGCTGGTAGCCCACAGGTGGTTTTATTTGGCCACCCAAGTTTTCTGAGCAAAAAAATACATATATATTTTTTAGAATTTTCATTGTTGGACATGAAAGAATGTAAAAACACCAGCAAATCAGCTCCAAGTGATTTTAATTTTGGAAATCTGTTCCAAAGTATTCCCATGCATGATAGAGAGATGATCATATACAAAAGTAAGCAAGGTTCGAAATGGTTATGTTTTAGTCAGATATTATATCTGTTTCTTGCGGTCAATTTGCAGTCTACAAATGATTTGCAATTGTGTTCCGGCCCCCTGACCATCCACTCAAGAAAAAGTCGGCCTACAGCTGAATCTAGTTGAGGATCCCTGTAGATCCTCAAAGTATATTATAATTCTGGGCAGGTCATATAGTGCTTGAAAATGTAGTTTAGGATTATAGTAGGATTACAGAAAAAATTGAACTTTTATTCTGCATATAGGAGCTTCTGTTAGCGGCTAAGCTACGTGTGCTGTAGGCCTATCGTGTTGATATTCCAGACATGTCCTTGACACCTCCCAGATGTTAATTTTATCAGATGCTGGGATTTGAAAACTACCATCTGTGTCCCAATTTACTCAGATGTGTTAGAGAGGTGTTCTTTTTTTCTGCAGCTGTCAAACTACACCCTTTCAGCCCTGTGTTAATATAACTTGTATAACACCTAACCGTACAGTATACTTGTGCATTGTTTTTAGTGGAGCTCCAGACAGAATCAGGCGTTAGTGCCATACTCTGTTGATGATACACTTTGGTCAGTAAATTAGGGTCACTTTCCCTTGGTTTTATTTTGGTATCCTTTTCCTGGTCGTGGGAAGCATCTGTGTGTGTGTGTGTGCATGTGTATGTGTGTTTGTATTGGCTGTGGTCTTTTTCACCATTCGTTTGTCCAGTTAGGCCTGTGCCTCTTTTCCATTAAGGATATAACGCTCCCATAATAACAACAGACTCTAACTACTCATTATTTAGGTGGTGATCCAACATTGATGATCAAAACTGCGTAGTTTTAAAATGGAAGACAGGCCTGCTGATCAAGTTTTGCATGAGAAGCGTATCTCAATGATAAATAATGTTGCTCTTGTGTTGTACACGTGTTTTTTTGTTGAACAAGTGCCTACTGTAACTATTGTATTACTGACACTTAGCGTATGTTTTACCTGTTCGAATGTTGAGATGTGACCATGTAACCTCAACAAGATGATGATTTTGGGCTAGATGCTAAATACAAACACAGCACACACTATAAATAACAGAATAGGATTCTGTACATTAACTCTCAGTGCATGAATGCGCAGAACTCGGCTATATCCCATATTACTTATTGTACTGTTCTTTGGTGTAATAATGCTTCCTTCAGGGAGGTTTTAAGTCCTAATGTTTGTTGCATATTATATTCATAATTAACTTATATTTCAACCGGATATTATTTACGTCGTAAATACGTATTTCAAATTAGATTTTGTTTTGTAAAGAACTTTGTTTTTCAGCTTGAAATAAAAGAATCAGCCAAGCGTAAAGGGGAGGAATCGTGAACTGTTAAATAAGATAAACTAAATTTGATTTGCCTCAAAGAGATCTCCTCAATGTTTATCTGTTCATGTATATCAAGCTGTGAGCAAACGCTGTACTGAATTAAAAATGATATTCCTTGAATCTGACAATGTTGTTCTCTGGAAGGGTTACAGCTATCTGTGATATGGAGGACAAAAGTCTCACAACAACACTGATGTTATGGTGTTATTACAGGGCTAATGTCCTTTTGGGGGCGGCAGGTAGCCTAGTGGTTAGAGTGGAGGGGCGGCAGGTAGCCTAGTGGTTAGAGTGGAGGGGCGGCAGGTAGCCTAGTGGTTAGAGTGGAGGGGCGGCAGGTAGCCTAGTGGTTAGAGTGGAGAGGCGGCAGGTATCCTAGTGGTTAGAGTGGAGGGGCGGCAGGTAGCCTAGTGGTTAGAGTGGAGGGGCGGCAGGTAGCCTAGTGGTTAGAGTGGAGGGGCGGCAGGTAGCCTAGTGGTTAGAGTGGAGGGGCGGCAGGTAGCCTAGTGGTTAGAGTGGAGGGGCGGCAGGTAGCCTAGTGGTTAGAGTGGAGGGGCGGCAGGTAGCCTAGTGGTTAGAGCGTTGGACTAGTAACAGAATCCCCGAGCTGACAACCTGTCATTCTGCCCCTGAACAAGACAATTAACCCACTGTTCCCTGGTAGGCCATCATTGTAAATAAGAATTCGTTCTTAGCTGACTTGCCTAGTTAAATAAAGGTTAAATGTAATTTTTTTTAAAACATTTTACATTTACATTTACATTTTAGTCATTTAGCAGACGCTCTTATCCAGAGCGACTTACAGTAGTGAATGCATACATTTCATTTTTATTTCATACATTTTTTTTTTTTTTTTTGTACTTGGCCCCCCGTGGGAATCGAACCCACAACCCTGGCGTTGCAAACACCATGCTCTACCAATTGTCTGCTGGAGTTAGTTTGCTACCAGGAGTAGCACTTCAGTTAACAAATACATGTCCATATATTCTCTATGCTCCTCTCCTATGGTCTTGGCTAAGGGAATTATTTTGGCATATTAAAATCATACATCATATCAAGCTTGGGGGTTGAACGCATCATTAATATGCTGATTCCAAAGAACTCTATGAACTACTTTTTTTATTATGCTTCATCATCGTTTATTATTTCAGAAACTCTTGAGAACTTGTTTGTGGACTTGGGGTACATAACTGCTATTGTGTTTTATTAGAATAGTTTTGTATAATGACTTCCCGAGTGGCACATCGGTCTGAGGCGTCACTACAGACCCGGGTTCGACCCCGGGTTCTATCACAACCGGCCGTGATCGGGAGTCCCATAGGGCGGCGCACAATTGGCCCAGCATGGTCCGGGTTAGGGGAGGGTTTGGCCAGGGGGGCTTTACTTGGCTCATCGTGCTCTAGCGACTCCTTCTGGTGGGCGCCTGCAGGCTGACCTCGGTAGTTAGTTGAACGGTGTTTCCTTCGACACATTGGTGCGGCTGGTTTCCGGGTTAAGAGGTGCGGTTTGGCGGGTCATGTTTCAGAGAACACATGATGCAACCTTTGCCTCCTGAGCCTGTATAGCCATTGCTATTATGTGTTTTGATCAGAGGATGTGATCTTTTTGGGGGGGGGAGTGTTGGCTTTCTCTGCTGCTCCAATTTCGCTCCAGTACCGCTCAGTCACGAGCTTTGGGCATGCTCTGCCCAGCATTTTTAATTTCCTTCATCACTGCTTTTTTTAATTAGGCCTATTCTGTTGCTTTTATTTAGCTTACCCCAACACTAATGTTCAGAGATTTTGATAGTCGACCAAGAAATGGGTCAGACAGCCTGCAGCAGCACCAGAGATGTTTAGATTTCTATAAAGGCTATTGTTAAAATAAGAGGAGTCTTGAGTTTGTAACAGTGCTAAAGTTGTATATCAAGTGTAAAATGTGAGCGCAACAGAGACAGTTACAAATTAAGCATCTGATCATCAATAGATTAGAGAAAAAGCCATTTGTTTTATAACACAGTGGCCGCATATCAAATAAGTCCTTATTTAATATGACATGTTGTTTAAATGTTTAAGCTTCTTAGGATGGCCTACTTCAAAACCAAGTGGCACACAGTCACAAAAGTAAATGGGGTGTTTGTTGAACAATCTTTTTAAATAAAAAAATGAATGTAGTGAATTTGGAGCAGCAGTTTTATTTCCTGTGATTTTTAGTGAAGCAGGGAAAGAACGTTGAGCACCGGAGTGGTAAGTGGGATGTGATTTTTAGTGAAGCAGGGAAAGAACGTTGAGCACCGGAGTGGTAAGTGGGATGTGATTTTTAGTGAAGCAGGGAAAAGAACGTTGAGCACCGGAGTGGTAAGTGGGATGTGATTTTTAGTGAAGCAGGGAAAAGAACGTTGAGCACCGGAGTGGTAAGTGGGATGTGATTTTTAGTGAAGCAGGGAAAAGAACGTTGAGCACCGGAGTGGTAAGTGGGATGTGATTTTTAGTGAAGCAGGGAAAAGAACGTTGAGCACCGGAGTGGTAAGTGGGATGTGATTTTTAGTGAAGCAGGGAAAAAACGTTGAGCACCGGAGTGGTAAGTGGGATGTGATTTTTAGTGAAGCAGGGGAAAGAACGTTGAGCACCGGAGTGGTAAGTGGGATGTGATTTTTACTGAAGCAGGGGGAAGAACGTTGAGCACCGGAGTGGTAAGTGGGATGTGATTTTTAGTGAAGCAGGGTAAAGGACTTTGAGCACCGGAGTGGTAAGTGGGATGTGATTTTTAGTGAAGCAGGGGAAAGAACGTTGAGCACCGGAGTGGTAAGTGGGATGTGATTTTTAGTGAAGCAGGGTAAAAGAACGTTGAGCACCGGAGTGGTAAGTGGGATGTGATTTTTAGTGAAGCAGGGGAAAGAACGTTGAGCACCGGAGTGGTAAGTGGGATGTGATTTTTAGTGAAGCAGGGTAAAGGACTTTGAGCACCGGAGTGGTAAGTGGGATGTGATTTTTAGTGAAGCAGGGGGAAGAACGTTGAGCACCGGAGTGGTAAGTGGGATGTGATTTTTAGTGAAGCAGGGGAAAGAACGTTGAGCGCCGGAGTGGTAAGTGGGATGTGATTTTTAGTGAAGCAGGGTAAAGGACTTTGAGCACCGGAGTGGTAAGTGGGATGTGATTTTTAGTGAAGCAGGGGGAAGAACGTTGAGCACCGGAGTGGTAAGTGGGATGTGATTTTTAGTGAAGCAGGGGAAAGAACGTTGAGCGCCGGAGTGGTAAGTGGGATGTGATTTTTAGTGAAGCAGGAAAAAGAACGTTGAGCACCGGAGTGGTAAGTGGGATGTGATTTTTAGTGAAGCAGGGGCAAGAACGTTGAGCACCGGAGTGGTAAGTGGGATGTGATTTTTAGTGAAGCAGGGAAAAGAACGTTGAGCACCGGAGTGGTAAGTGGGATGTGATTTTTAGTGAAGCAGGGGGAAGAACGTTGAGCGCCGGAGTGGTAAGTGGGATGTGATTTTTAGTGAAGCAGGGGAAAGAACGTTGAGCGCCGGAGTGGTAAGTGGGATGTGATTTTTAGTGAAGCAGGGGAAAGAACGTTGAGCGCCGGAGTGGTAAGTGGGATGTGATTTTTAGTGAAGCAGGGTAAAGGACTTTGAGCACCGGAGTGGTAAGTGGGATGTGATTTTTAGTGAAGCAGGGGAAAGAACGTTGAGCACCGGAGTGGTAAGTGGGATGTGATTTTTAGTGAAGCAGGGTAAAGGACTTTGAGCACCGGAGTGGTAAGTGGGATGTGATTTTTAGTGAAGCAGGGGGCAGAACGTTGAGCGCCGGAGTGGTAAGTGGGATGTGATTTTTAGTGAAGCAGGGGAAAGAACGTTGAGCGCCGGAGTGGTAAGTGGGATGTGATTTTTAGTGAAGCAGGGGAAAGAACGTTGAGCACCGGAGTGGTAAGTGGGATGTGATTTTTAGTGAAGCAGGGAAAAGAACGTTGAGCACCGGAGTGGTAAGTGGGATGTGATTTTTAGTGAAGCAGGGAAAAGAACGTTGAGCGCCGGAGTGGTAAGTGGGATGTGATTTTTAGTGAAGCAGGGGAAAGAACGTTGAGCACCGGAGTGGTAAGTGGGATGTGATTTTTAGTGAAGCAGGGAAAAGAACGTTGAGCACCGGAGTGGTAAGTGGGATGTGATTTTTAGTGAAGCAGGGAAAAGAACGTTGAGCACCGGAGTGGTAAGTGGGATGTGATTTTTAGTGAAGCAGGGAAAAGAACGTTGAGCGCCGGAGTGGTAAGTGGGATGTGATTTTTAGTGAAGCAGGGAAAAGAACGTTGAGCACCGGAGTGGTAAGTGGGATGTGATTTTTAGTGAAGCAGGGAAAAGAACGTTGAGCACCGGAGTGGTAAGTGGGATGTGATTTTTAGTGAAGCAGGGAAAAGAACGTTGAGCGCCGGAGTGGTAAGTGGGATGTGATTTTTAGTGAAGCAGGGAAAAGAACGTTGAGCACCGGAGTGGTAAGTGGGATGTGATTTTTAGTGAAGCAGGGAAAAGAACGTTGAGCACCGGAGTGGTAAGTGGGATGTGATTTTTAGTGAAGCAGGGAAAAGAACGTTGAGCACCGGAGTGGTAAGTGGGATTTCCGACCGCTCAACTCTGCTCACAAACTCTGTTTTTGATACTAATTGAAATAGTCTACTGCTGTATTACGGACGAGCAGTAAAAGTCAAGTACATCCGCAGAAAGCTCCACACAAGCCTTTGGAATACTTGACTTTTATCAGATGGACACAATATGGAACAAGACATTTTCCCAGAAAAGTCGAGAGGTCTATCTGACTGGGTAAGATGTGAAATCATTTTAGGATGCGTAGCTAGTTCTCTGAAGGCTCTCGCATAACACCAATTACAGTTAATTCTCCGGGTCAGTGGGGCTTGTCAAATTTATACAGACCTGCCTCTCTGCTTATGTAGATTTCAAGTTGATTAGCAATATTTGCGCCTTTCCCTCATTTGTTTGCAGAGTATGAAACCAGCCAGGTTCAGGGTACAAAGGTAGGTCAGACAGAATAGAAGTCTATTGAGGGAAAGAGTACAATAACCTCAGTATTTCAAACAAAATATTGGTGAGAAGAGAAATGGTTTTTGAAAATGTATGTATTATGTTCCCCCCTTTGCTGTTGTTTCAGTTCCTAACAATCTCTCTCTAATATCGGAAAAAGTGAAGCTTATTAAAATACTGATTATTGATGTAGAAGCTCATATGAATTAATGAACAAACACTGACTATATTGATGAGGTTGGACTCTGCTCTAGATAGAGAAATGCATGCATATGATGTGAAGAAGTATGACGAGTTTTGACAGGTGTTTATCTGAATGGAAATGTCAACGGTTAGTCTCTCGGCTTAGCGTTTTCATTTACTTGGTCGGCGACTATGCCAAGGTCTTACTTATCCATACTGAGAGCGTCCTCACTTCTAATCATCAAACATTCTGTGGCACCATTGCCTTACTTTCAAACAGCATTAAAATAGATCTGAGCCCAACCATTAGCTGTGGAATGGTAAAGATCTTATGTTGGGGGTTGAGTTAGAAAGAAAGCCAGTTTCAGTTTCACTACACTTTCTCTCTTTGGTCTTTTCCATTAATCTGTCAAAGGAAGAGCCTGCATATTTCTCAAAGAAATGAGGCCTGGTTTTTAGTACCTTGATAATAGGCAGGGCTCCCCATAGACATCTTTGGTATTTATGAAGAGATGTTGCATTAAGCCAAGCAGATGCTTACAAGACCATTGCTTTGTGCCATTGCTTTCAGACGTGCCTCCAAATGCCATTTCACTTTGGAAAGATTAAGAATGACACGTCTGTCTTCTATACAATGGTCTGCTTATTTTTCTTACAGAATATCTCATTGAGGCTCTCCTTTGAGTGTCATTTCTTGCTTGTCCTCAATTCATATTGCACCATAGCAACCATTTGAAGGGAAATTGGCAAATTCTGTTTCAAAGGAAAGGCCTAGAGCATAAAGAATGATCAGAAAATAAAAAGGCATCTATGATGACACATCAATCCTCATGATATAAACATTATCTTTCGGACTTTATTTGAGGCATTACTTTTTCAGTACAGTTAAAACTTTTCACTGGATCTGAAGTGCTCCAAGGTGGATATCAAATCGCTGGCTGTGAATCAGTAGGAGAATGTACAGTAGGTGAGATGAATTGCTGAGATCTGTACTGAACTTAGGTATTAGCATTTGCGAAGGATATGGGGCCACACTACTGTCTGGGATCAACGCATTCAACGCAACAGGGACATTAATTATACTCCAGTAACACGTCTGAATAGGTTTCTCATCCCACAAATGTATGTTCTGATGTAAAAGAAGTGAGACACATTTTCCACAGAAGCCCTTCAGTCTGGGAGCAACGGAACGACGTGGCAACAAAGAAAATAGTAGAAAGAGAGCCTTATAGGCAGCACTGATATGATTTGAGGCTAATTGGCTTGAATGACGGAGAAAAACCGGGCGCCCCGTAGGATAAAAGCATGTCAGTTAACGAGCTATGAGGAGAAATTCATCGTCGAGTTTATTCCAGGGTGAGTTCCCGGCATTCTCGCTTCTGTCAATGCCAACAGATGTTTATTAGACAGTCCAGGTCGCTCCTCTTTCATGATATTGCTAAGCGCTGTGTAGCCTTATTACCATTGATTCTTCCAGAAGATTCTCAATTCTCTCTTTGTTTGCTTTGATAATGGCAGTGCATGAAAGACCCTGAGAGATTCAAGTGGCAATGTTTTTCCACTGTTGGGGGGGCTGTTGTCTGGAAGAGGGGCTAGGGTGATGGAAAGTGAATGTTCTACTGTTTAGCTCAGCAATACCTGGCTGAGCTGGTTTCTTGTAGGTTTCTTGTTCTTTAGCATATACCACTCAACTGAAATGCTAATATTTAGTGATGTTGTCCATATTACAGGTTAAAGATTTGTATTAATCATCATCAGTAACTAATTTGGTATAAATATGTGAATGGAATATTGTAGACTGTAAATCATAGATGTGTGACATAACCATAGTCTACCCAAACACTATGAGGTGTCATTTGTTTTGTTGAATAGATGTTCAGTCAGTCCTAGAATGAGAGACACAGTGATAAGGATACTCTGAAAATATCAGATAATCCTTGTAGATTGGATTAAAGTTAGACAAAGATGATTGTGCTGTCAGATTGAATAGCATTACAGTGTCTTATCAGAGACAGGGTGACACATTGTTATCCGTGGAGAGGGAATTATTGTTATTAAGTTAAATGGATTCCTTGTTCTCAATATCATGTGTTTGAAAGTGGTGCTGAGGGTTGACATTTTGACTGGTTGCCTCGCCTCTAAATGGATAAATCAATTTAATCTCCCCTTGATTTAAAGAAAAATAAATAAAGGTTTAAATAAAAAGTACTAATGTACATAAAGCATTCAGACAATTTGAGAAATGAAGGCTGAATTATGGCTTGTTACAACAAAATCAAAGTTCTCAACATACAGTAGGACCACTTCAGAGGTCTAAAAATGGCTGACTAACTTGATTTTGGAGTGTAACTTCCCTTTAAGCCTTCTTCAGGGTCCACTATTGGATGAGATCAGTAGAATATATTTTAGGTTGTACAGTTAAAGGCAATATTCTTCAGATTGCACACACTAATTGAAAGGTTCTCACAATGTCACAAAGAGTCTAAATTCTTCCTCACAGACCAGTTACAAATGGAACAACTGAGACTTTTGGCACCGGCACTGAAAGTGAAACATGTCATTAAAAATTACAGTCTGCCCACTCTACAGTAAAACATATCTGGTGGCCTACAATCTGCCGGTCAGATCCAGAGAAGGAAAAGGAAATCAAAAAGCATGCACAGATCTCCAGAGATATTCTCCTCGACACGCTTAACGAAGTGGGGGAACGTTAAAGCATGCTCGGTAATCAGACATCCCAACTCAATGAAAGGACAGAGAGAGAGAAAGGGTAGAGAGAAAGAAACAGAAAATAGAGAGAGAGAATGAGAGTTCAGAGAGAATGAGAGTGCAGAGAATGAAAGAAGAGAGGGTAGAGAGGGTAGAGAGAGAGAGAGGTTAGAGATAGAGAGTAGAAAGAGACGGTAGAGAGAGAGAGAAAGGGTAGAGAGACAGAAAGAGGGTAGAGGGTAGAGGGTGAGAGAGAGAGAGAGAGAGAGAGAGAGCGAGAGAGATGAATATGAATATGAGCTGGCACATTGTTGTCATCTTCATTAATGTCATCATGACCTGCAGCTCTGATGAACTTCCCGCCGATGATGTCATTCACCGGCCGAGAGGAAATCAATGCAAATGGAAGGGAAGCCATCAGTCTTATGGGCTGGGGAGATAAGGATTCCAAAATGCAGGAAGAGAAAGGAGGTAAAGTGGTTGTGAGGGGATTGAAGATTCGATAAGGGACATATGGTATAGATGACTCAGTAATGGGAGCGACTTCTGTGGAGCCGTCTCAAGTCTACATAATAATAATGGGACCAAAACGATAGAGAGAAACAAAGTGAGAGTGTGTGAGTGAGGAAAGTGGCTGCTGCAGCCCCTCGCTTTCTCAGTCTCTGTCCTCTGTTATTCCACCCAGTGGGGCTCTTATTGCAGAAGCACTGGCCAGACCCCAGAGAGTACCCCTGGGAGCACGGCCGGTAGAGAGGACAAACACACACACACTGATGCACACACACACTCACCGGTGCACACAGACATACACACCATCGCACACACATCGCAGAGCAAATGAAGGTGTCCTGGAGGCTCGCTCACACATGACAGGTGACAGGACTCCCCGGGGCTCTGGCTGTGACATGATCTCTTTTGTTACCGCCCAAGCCAGTGATTGGGAGAGAGGCACAGAGATTTAGAGCCACTAGATACAAAGAAACTCACAACCAGATGTATGCTTATATGGAAGGAGAGATCTCTCAATGTAGAACATGTTTATCTGTTTTGTCAATGGGTTTCACAAAAAAAAGTTACTCATTGCACTTTCATATGTCTGATATCAAATCCAAAAAACATCTACACCCAAACATTCACACTGATGAAAAAACAGGAGAGAAGAGTGCTCGCACCTGTAATAACTTTCTGTGTGTGATTCACTCCCAGCATTACATTTTTCCCATACAGTCCCTGACTGTTCCTTTGACAGTTCCACTTTAGACCCAATTTACAAATGGTGAGAGAAGCTCCAGCCTTATTTTTCATATAAGTCAATCGTTATGATGCTTTTGAATATCAGCGGGATGAAAGCTTCGCTACAGTTCAGTGAGACAATCACCACACAGATCAACTACAGATACTGCTGTGCGTATCCCATCGGTAGAAGTCCTTAGATACACAACAGCAGTCTACCTGTAATTTATTTGTCTAATGAACACATTTTTGAAACTAAGCTCAAATATTACTTGAAGCTGTGCTTCAATAAAGAGCTTGGGGTGTAAACTAAAGGGGATTTAAAAGGCTTGAATGCATATGAAATCAGAGTCATAGCTTGACAAGCAACAGCAAAAAAAAATTATTGCCTTATAAATGAAACATTTGACTATTGAACAGATCGGTTTCAACATGACTATAACCAGGAAGTCCTGCTGGAAGGACAACACTCTTTTTTAAAACCAGGAGAGCATGATCTGTCTCTCTCGTTCAATTTAAGTATGACACATAATTATACAAGAAACATTGGCAAAATAAAACAGAAATCTGTGTCCGAGCGCGCACACACACACACACACACACACATACACACACACACACACACACACACACACACACACACACCGCATGACCCGAGGCAGCCGCCTGTGTCTTAGCTCAGTGCAGCCATATCATCGTTTATGTATTATTCTAGTCAAGTCATGTCCTTGGTCCCATGTGCTGGCATTATCACTATGTGGATCTTCCCTGTCAATCAGCGATTAGAATCAGCCATGTTTCCTGAAAACCCACCGCATCGAGAGTCAAGAGTCTACTAAAATATTTACTATATCTATCTCTTAAGTGATACTTGCCTACTTCATTTAGAAAAACTGCTGAATTCACTCTTTCATTGACAATGCAATGGCTAGACAGGGCCATTTATGTTCCAACTAGTCTACCAACCAGTGTTCTCCTGCTGGAGGTCTGGAGTGTGTGTGGGCGTCTGTCCCATTCTCAGACTTCAACACCTGGTTCAACCTAATCAATTAATCATCAAGACCTTGATTGACCTGTAACAGGCTGTTCAGTGTTAGTGCTGAATTGGGACAAATGCCCACACAGACACTTGCCCCCCCCCCCCCCCCCCCCCCCCCACACACACACATTTGCTGCCCACCTGGACCAGGGACAAGGAACACTCATCTAGACTAAACTCTCTATGGAGCCTTGTAGCTTTCAGACTGATCAATCGAGCTCCACTTCGTGAGGTTTGTGAATTCTAACCTGCTCCGGCTGAATGTGACATTTTAAACAGATATGAGTCATTGACAAAGTAGAGGTCACTTTGAAGGGTACAGCACGGGCAAAACGCCTCTCGTTGGTTCTTGCCAACAGCAGCAGGCTCGCTGAATCATTACTGTCATATACCCCACTGTCTTTCTGTGTCAGGCCATAAAGAACAGCTCGCCCATCACTTACATTAGCCAGGGAGGCCAAACTGCCATGGTAAGGGACATGCGGCACTTGGTAAAGTTGTTCAATCTATTTAATATAGTTGGTTAAAGAAGAGTGATGACGTTGGCTACTCTTCAGACCTCACTCTCACACGCGTAATCTCCCAACTTTTGTTTTGTGAAAGGGACTTTTAAAAGTGTCATTTCTCTGATATCAACAAAATACGGAAGATTATCTATGCAGTCGTTCCTCTAGCCAGCATTTTCCTACAATAATGACTTTCTGTGTAAATGTGTAAATGACTAAATAATCAACAGAGGATGGCAGTGCATCCACCCCACCTCCCTCTACATGGAAGATTCATTAATGGCTTACAAATCAAAGGGCCCAGTTGGACAAAGAAGCCAATGAGCCTGGGAGATATAAAGCCCAAAACATACAAAGGATTAAATATTTTGAGTGAATTCGACTCTCCTTAACCTTCTATGATAAGAAACATGCTATCCGCCCATCAGTCTGTCTATATGCGTCTGTCTATCTGCGTCTGTCTCTGCGTCTGTCTATCTGCGTCTGTCTATCTGCGTCTGTCTATCTGCGTCTGTCTCCGCGTCTGTCTCCGCGTCTGTCTATCTGCGTCTGTCTATCTGCGTCTGTCTATCTGCGTCTGTCTATCTGCGTCTGTCTCCGCGTCTGTCTCCGCGTCTGTCTCCGCGTCTGTCTCCGCGTCTGTCTATCTGCGTCTGTCTCCGCGTCTGTCTCCGCGTCTGTCTCCGCGTCTGTCTATCTGCGTCTGTCTATCTGCGTCTGTCTATCTGCGTCTCTCTCCGCGTCTGTCTCTGAGTCTGTCTATCTGCGTCTGTCTCCGCGTCTGTCTCCGCGTCTGTCTCTGCGTCTGTCTATCTGTGTCTGTCTATCTGCGTCTGTCTCTGCGTCTGTCTATCTGTGTCTGTCTATCTGCGTCTGTCTATCTGCGTCTGTCTATCTGCGTCTCTCTCCGCGTCTGTCTCTGCGTCTGTCTATCTGCGTCTGTCTCCGCGTCTGTCTCCGCGTCTGTCTCTGCGTCTGTCTATCTGTGTCTGTCTATCTGCGTCTGTCTCTGCGTCTGTCTATCTGTGTCTGTCTATCTGCGTCTCTCTCCGCGTCTGTCTCTGCGTCTGACTATCTGCGTCTGTCTCCGCGTCTGTCTCCGCGTCTGTCTCTGCGTCTGTCTATCTGTGTCTGTCTATCTGCGTCTGTCTCTGCGTCTGTCTCTGCGTCTGTCTCTGCGTTTGTCTGTCAATTCCCCCCCCACCCCCGAAACATTTTTTTAATTGAAAATTAAGAACTAACACCCTTGCGTTTCGTGAACTAACACTCGTACTTGACTTTTTTTCCCTACAAACACTGACTTCGCTGATAACTACTTTATTGAGGAAAAATGCACTATGACTGAGATATGTGGTTGTCCCAGCTACAGTAGCTATCTTAAGATGAATGCACTAACTGTAAGTCACTCTGGATAAGAGCATCTGCTAAATGACTCAAATGTACATTTATCTCAGTTTATCTCAATCTATTTCAATCGTTAAATCTCAATCAACCTAACAACCAACCAATAAATCTATCCATATATTTATCACCGATTTGCATAGCCCAAATAGACAGTTCATCAATGGCAGCAAGATTTTAAAAATCAGCGGTCAAGGAGGACATGTTTACTTGTGGTACTACCGATTAATGGTGGTGCTGATTACTTCTCATATTCACACATCTCTCAAGTGTAAACCAGTATCCTGTTTCTGACGCACATTAGGGCTCACTTGAAGCCGAGCTGGAGTCAGTCTTTATTAACTCTGGATCAGCGTCCCTCTGAGAGCTGCCAGCTGGGGGGCTCCAGATTTGGCAGGGTTATCAGTTGGCGGCCGGCTGTGCTTTCAGCAAGTTCCTCAGATAACTTTGGCTATGACAAATGAAATGCGGCAGAGTCGGTGCACAGAGGGGAGGGAGAGAGAGTTAATGTATTTGTGTGTGTGTGTGTGTCTACAGTGCTTTTAGAAAGTATTCATACCCCTTGACTTATTCCACATTGTGTTGTTACAGCCTGGATTCAAAATGGATTAAAAACATTTTTCTCACCCATCTACACACAATACCCCATAATGACAAAGTGAATACATGTTTTTAGAAATATTTGCAAATGTATTGCTTAGCTATATTCCATTTCTTTTTTATCCTGAAAAAGTCCCCGGTCTTTTAAGATTACAGCATGCCCATAACATGATGCAGCCACTACTACTGTATGCTTTAAAATATGGAGAGTGGTACTCAGTAATGTGTTGTATTGGATTTTCCCCAAACATTCAGGACAAAAAGTGAATTGCTTTGCCACATTTTTTGCAGTAGTACTTTAGTGCCTTGTTGCAAGCAGGATACCTGTTTTGGAATATTTGTATTCTGTACAGGCTTTCTCCTTTTCACTCTTGTCATTTAGGTTAGTATTGTGGAGTAACTACAATGTTGTTGATCCATCCTCAGTTTTCTCCTATCACAACCATTAAACTCTGTAACTGTTTTAAAGTCACTATTGGCCTCATGGTGAAATCCCTGAGTGGTTTCCTTCTTCTACGGCAACTGACTTAGGAAGGATGCCTGTATCTTTGTAGTGACAAGGGTCTATTGTTACACCATCCAAAGTGTAATTAATAACTTCACCATGCTCAAAGGGATATTCAAAGTCTTTTTTTTGTTTTTTTACCCATCTGCCAATAGGTGCCCTTCTTTGCGAGGCATTGGAAAACCTCCCTGGTCTTTGTGGTTGAATCTGTGTTTGAAATTCACTGCTCTACTGAGGGACCTTGCAACTTATTAAGCACATTTTTACTCCTGAACTTAATTAGGCTTGCCATAGCAAAGGGTTTGAATACTTATTGACTGAAGACATTTCAGATTATTATGTTTCATTTCGACAAACACAATTCCACTTTGACATTATGGTGTATTGTGTGTAGATCACTGACAACAAACCTCAATTTAATATATTTTAAATTCAGGCGGTAACACAAAAAAAGTAGAAAAAGTCAAGGGGTGTGAATGCTTTCTGAAGGCACTGTAAGTGTGTGTGTGTGTGTGCGTACGTACGAGTGTATGCAAAAGAGGGAACGTACCTGCAGCCCGCGGCGCCGCACGTGCACAGCAGCAAGTCTCTGCCTCGGCTCCAATAAATCTCTCCTGTACATTCATTTCATATGCCACAGACTACACGCTGTGAAACACAGGCTGGCACCAAGTTGTCAGTGTGATCACTGCTCAGATGTGTTTGAAGATCAAACTGTGAGATTAGATTTCCATACAAAAGAGGGGGAGGGGAGAACGGTAGGGAGGTGGGGGGGAGTAGAAGTCGCAGTGTGGTTTGCATGTTGGACATTTTGATTTTGATGACCTCTTTTTAAGAACTGAGGCAGTGTGTGGGGGGAGGGGTATGGGAAGCTTGTTAAAATTCCATAAATACATAGCATTGTAACACGGTGAAAGCTTCAGAGAGGCTTGAGGTTTATATTTTTGTTGTCATCGTGTGTTGCTTGTTTTCAGGCTGGACCCCTGGTGTTGAGCAGTGGAGGGTGATCTTTCATATGTGGATTATGATGCCATCCATCTTGGTGGTGACAGCGCGGCACACCTCGCCACAAAGCCCGTCGGACCCGTCTCTTTATATTGCGTTACGTGACACCATGAGCTTGTCCCGTCCCACATTGCCGTTGATTGATAGGTGCTCCTTCTAACCCTTTGCTTGTTGTCCCCTTTGTAGATGTGCATCTCCTTATGCTAGCCCTTCTCATTTATCTAACGCTCGCCCTCCCTGGCACCAGGATCTGCATGTTGACAGTATCACTAACTGATGGTATACTAATCACAATGCAGAGATTGATTGATCTGCTATCTGAATGATGATGAGTGTAAGAGGGGGAGGGACGGAGGAGGTGTGGGGTACTAAACATCTAGTGAATGGTGGGAAATGGATGCAGGGAGGAGGTGTGGGGTACTAAACATCTAGTGAATGGTGGGAAATGGAGGCAAGGAGGAGGTGTGGGGTACTAAACATCTAGTGAATGGTGGGAAATGGAGGCAGGGAGGAGGTGTGGGGTACTAAACATCTAGTGGAGGGAAGTGGAGGGAGGGAGGAGGTGTGGGGTACTAAACATCTAGTGTAGGGAAGTGGAGAGAGGGAGGAGGTGTGGGGTACTAAACATCTAGTGGAGGGAAGTGGAGGGAGGGAGGGAGAAGGTGTGGGGTACTAAACATCTAGTGTAGGGAAGTGGAGGGAGGGAGAAGGTGTGGGGTACTAAACATCTAGTGAATGGTGGGAAATGGAGGCAGGGAGAAGGTGTGGGGTACTAAACATCTAGTGTAGGGAAGTGGAGGGAGGGAGGAGGTGTGGGGTACTAAACATCTAGTGGAGGGAAGTGGAGGGAGGGAGGAGGTGTGGGGTACTAAACATCTAGTGTAGGGAAGTGGAGGGAGGGAGGAGGTGTGGGGTACTAAACATCTAGTGGAGGGAAGTGGAGGGAGGGAGGAGGTCTGGGGTACTAAACATCTAGTGTAGGGAAGTGGAGGGAGGGAGAAGGTGTGGGGTACTAAACATCTAGTGGAGGGAAGTGGAGGGAGGGAGGAGGTGTGGGGTATTAAACATCTAGTGGAGGGAAGTGGAGGGAGGGAGGAGGTGTGGGGTACTAAACATCTAGTGGAGGGAAGTGGAGGGAGGGAGGAGGTGTGGGGTACAAAACATCTAGTGGAGGGAAGTGGAGGGAGGGAGGAGGTGTGGGGTACTAAACATCTAGTGGAGGGAAGTGGAGGGAGGGAGAAGGTGTGGGGTACTAAACATCTAGTGGAGGGAAGTGGAGGGAGGGAGGAGGTGTGGGGTACTAAACATCTAGTGGAGGGAGGAGGTGTGGGGTACTAAACATCTAGTGGAGGGAGGAGGTGTGGGGTATTAAACATCTAGTGTAGGGAAGTGGAGGGAGGGAGGAGGTGTGGGGTATTAAACATCTAGTGGAGGGAGGAGGTGTGGGGTACTAAACACCTAGTGTAGGGAAGTGGAGGGAGGGAGGAGGTGTGGGGTACTAAACATCTAGTGGAGGGAAGTGGAGGGAGGGAGAAGGTGTGGGGTACTAAACATCTAGTGGAGGGAAGTGGAGGGAGGGAGGAAGTGTGGGGTACTAAACATCTAGTGGAGGGAAGTGGAGGGAGGGAGGAGGTGTGGGGTACTAAACATCTAGTGGAGGGAAGTGGAGGGAGGGAGGAGGTGTGGGGTACTAAACATCTAGTGGAGGGAAGTGGAGGGAGGGAGAAGGTGTGGGGTACTAAACATCTAGTGGAGGGAAGTGGAGGGAGGGAGAAGTTGTGGGGTACTAAACATCTAGTGGAGGGAAGTGGAGGGAGGGAGAAGTTGTGGGGTATTAAACATCTAGTGGAGGGAAGTGGAGGGAGGGAGGAGGTGTGGGGTACTAAACATCTAGTGGAGGGAAGTGGAGGGAGGGAGGAGGTGTGGGGTACTAAACATCTAGTGGAGGGAAGTGGAGGGAGGGAGGAGGTGTGGGGTACTAAACATCTAGTGGAGGGAAGTGGAGGGAGGGAGAAGTTGTGGGGTATTAAACATCTAGTGGAGGGAGGAGGTGTGGGGTACTAAACATCTAGTGGAGGGAGGAGGTGTGGGGTACTAAACATCTAGTGAATGGCTCTACATGGTCCCTCTCTGGGGACAGCTGGGACGGCCTGCTTGTTATGAGAGATTAGCCCTGAGAAGCTTAAATCAGGGGATAATGGGATGGTTATGGAGCCGCTCGAGTGATACATCTGGCTTGCCGTGCAGACCCATGAGTCATATCATCTGTTCCAATCCACTCTGTGTAGCCTAAATTGGTACCGCGACAGCCAATTTAGAGCTGTAGTTACTACTACCTATGACACCTCGGTGGAGGTGTAAGGGCCTAAGGATAGAGACTGGTAAATTTACAACCTGGGTCTAATCAAGCAGCAGAAGCAGCAGTAGCAGCCAATGCCCATCTCGCCCGCAGTTTGTCGCCACGATACTTGTGCACCCTTGCACGTTCATGGCTTTCTGGGGAAGGGTGTTGGTCGCGGGCCAGAGAGCGAGTCTTCTCTCAATGAGTTTCTCAGTCTGCTAAATATTGAACCAGCGGTGGCCACAGTCTATAAATGCCAAATGGGCCTAGTATGTGAGGTGGTGTCTCACCCATGCAAAGCAGCATTGGCCTGGGGAGGCTTAGTTGGATAGCAAACAACTGTGTGGCTGAACATTTACTACCGTGTCAGCCGGTCTTTGTATTTTTCAGCAATCCAAATCAATTAAACCACAACGAGGGTGGTAAACATAGCTGACTTGGAGCCACTCAGATCCCCATTACAGTAGCCTTTGTTAAAGGCTGACCTTCAGGCTTTTCATTGACTAACAGTTAAACATATCAGCACGCAGCATGAATATATTATCAGCCTTTGTCAAATGCATAAAAGCAATCTCAACAAAGAGATACAGGTATGTTTGACTGTGCCTCTCATGACTATTGGTGACATTACACCATGAGCAACAGAATGGCAGTTCGAAGTGAACTTTAACAGAATCTTTGAAAAGGTCATTAAAATGAAAATCTGCCTTTTCTTTGACTACTGGGCAGACCAAACCTCTATCCTGTCATTTTCCTCGGCAGGTTTCAAATAAGATGTCTCTGTGTTTCCAGGTTAATAATCCCCTTCAGGATGATGTAAGCTGTTAATCACTGCATATTTTTAGCGTCCTTAGTCTCACCGGCGATATCCCATTGTGATAGACTGGCTATTTGAGGCTGCTATCCATGCGCTAAGTAGTCCAATGTGACAGTGTCCAATATCTGATGGGTGATTCCAAGAAGCAGACAAGAAAGGAATAGTATAAGCCTATTGTTCTAATCCTTCTGAGGATGTATCCAGTCTTATTCATTGAACTATAAAAATAAAGAGATTGGGTAATTGTGGGTAAATCACCAACGTTTCGGCATCACTGTGCCTTCTTCAAAATAACAAAACCTATTGAGCGTAATGAAGCTGTGTTATTCGTTTTTTGACGTTTATCTAGAATAGGGATATGAATTCATGCTATTGTACCCAAGGTTGTAATGGCCAAACACAGCATTAGTTAAACTGCAACTTACTTTCATATTTTAGACATTTCGTTTAGAAATGTCTAAAAATGTGCCTTTGAGTAAAACTTCTTTTCAGACCAGGATGAGAGTGAACAATGTGTTATATGTTTACATGTGGTGTGTTCTGTTGTTTGGTTAGTGGGATCAAATCAAATGTTATTCGTCACATGCGCCGATTACAACAGGTGTAGTCCTTGCAGTGAAATGCTTACCTAAAATAGAAAAACCTAAAAAAAAGATTAATTAAAGTAAGAGATAAGAATAACAAATAATTAAAGAGCAGCAGTAAATAACAATAGCGGAGCTTTATACAGGGGGTACCAGTACAGAGCCAATGTGTGCGGACACCGATGTGGGGTATGTGTTGTAAATAAATAATAAAAAAATCACTGCAACTTACTGTATTAATCAGTGATTTCTGTTTTGGCACTTTTAAAAGTGTAGCCTTGAACAGTGCAAGGCTAATGAAATGACACTGCCTCTGTTCAAGCCTGAGTGAACTTGGCTCCCGTTCTCTACAGCTGAAAGAAGATGAAAAGAACAGAACACACAATACTGAAGGCCACAGTGTTGCATTTGTTGTGAAGACGTCTATAGCAAAACAGGAATGCTGACTTGAACCGTGATTAAGCGCGCACATCACAAAAACGAGTCAGAAAATAATATTAAGGGAGGGGAAGACGGAAGCATTGAGCTAGAGGTCAATTAGGTGTGGTAAATAGGCTGGGAACCAGTAAACTCCCGGCTGCCGTCATGTTCTCCGAGCCAGCATCTCCCGCTGATCTCCCGCTGATCTCCAACGTAATATTAGCTGGGGTGTCTGGGGGTATTGTGTGTGTTTAAAAATATATCCTCCTCCTCAGTTAAATGAGGAGAAAACAATATTCCTCCATGTTAGTGCTCTTCAATGGACTGCCACATCTAGTGGCATGTGTAGAAAATATATTGAAGAGAGCTCAAATGGGATGAAGAGAAAGGTCAGCCCCGTGTCATGCAGTCAATCTATTAGACAACCGAGAGGTGCTTGTTCAATCCCACTGCTACACCCGTCGCATTCTTATTCTGGCCCCACAGAAGAAAGAAATCGCTTAAACAAGTGAGCATGATTTCCCATTACTCTGTCCAGTCACTTTGATGGGGTGTTTTACACCGAGTCCAAGCAGTGTCGGCAGAGATCCATAGGTGCTAGTTTTGACTGTATTGTTCTGCTGGTTCAGAGGGGTAAAACTGCTTGGTCTGGGAAGATGCGACCGAAAATCCTTAATCAAAGACCAATCGTTTAGAGTGGTGATAGTATACAAATCAGGTTTCTATGTGGACGATTACTATATTGCTGACGAGCAGGAATAACCATCAAAGTTGCTTTACTATACGAGCAGATAGAGACAGTAACTATAGACAACTGAATAAGTGCTGTAAATATCCCGATTGGCCATAATAGATGGCTATAAAAGGGAACATAATCACTGAATCAGACCTAAAATAGCAAACCTAATGCTTACATTTCTATCAGGGAATCTTTTAGATTGATGATGTAATCATCCATCAACTCGATGCCTGTATCTTCCCACCACCATGGTGAACTGGGCTAGGGGGAGAAATTAGCCATTACCTTGTTTTCCATATTGTATTTTTTCATAAATCAGTGATACAATATTCTCAAGTTTGGGGAATCGTCTTCAATTTAGAGCAATTTAGCCAAGTGAGGGGCGTAATTTGTTTACCGCATCAACTTGCCGTTTGGATTTAAATTCATCATTACCAGACATGTTTTCTCTAGATTTCCCCAGATCGTAGGTGCCAGTATTCTCTGTTGACTTGAATGCGATAGGCTCTATTATAAGATGTGCCTAACGATTCACAGCTTGCTGGTGCTGAGATAAAACTAAGGTGCCTTTTTTGGGGGGGAGGGGCTATCAGCACACAATTTCCCTTGGGGACAGGTAGGAAACATTGGAGATGGATGACTGTCAGAATGCCAGGGCATATCATTCACAGCAATGGACTGTGAGATGAAGAGCAGCGTGAGATTTTACAGAAAACAACAGCGTAACACAGAGACTACGCCAGCTGAGACAACCTCCCACCAGTAACATCAGAGACATAGCACTGTGGGTTTTGATGGACAAGGTAACCTGCACTGCCCTCATGAGAACCACAATGTGGTGGGAAGTTTTACAACTCAATTGAAAGTAAAGGCATACAGAAAGTCTGTACACAACAAATAATGTCAACTATGCAACATCAGCTACTGGAGCAATGTAAGGGTTTTCAATGGAAGCCTAGAAATGACATGTCAAGGGAAATGTAGAATTAATTCTAGGAGTTATGATGTCATTATCATGTAGATATGTCTTTGTTTCGAGACCTCTGATTCATTTTTCATCTTTGACTTGTTATGCTCGACAGATATATTATGAAGGATGAAAGGGCAAGTAAAGAGGCATTGATTTTCATAGATTGCGTTTCGACTCAGTTCATAAATATTCACTTTTACAAGTCCCCATTTTGTTGCATTTGATATTCTCCAGCATTTCATATTGAGTGTGCCAGAGACTGAACTATTTCAGTTTAAGGCTGATATAACCAGACTGGGACAGTGCCCATGTGTTCCACCACACTCAGTGTGATGTAACTCATTGTAATCGGAACTCAAGTCATGGAGGAGGTGGGGAAAGAAAAATGAGCCAGCATACAGGTAGGCAAACTAAGATTATGCTCAATTCAGGCCCGGAAATGTGCCACCAAAAAAGACATGATGTATGTGCTAAAAAAATAAGGGGCTTAGTAGTTCTTTGAGGACTGTCCCCAAGTATTCAAGCAACTTCCAGAAGCTATTCACCATCATACACACAATCCATTTTTTACACAACTTGAAATTTCCATTTGGTAAACATGGAGATTGGAGAAAAGTATTGCATCAAAAGTCCGGAACAAGTCATTTCTTGGAACCTATTTAACATAATGAGATGATGAAATGATGGAAGTGGCAAAGAGGATCCAGTGGAATCTGTCTCCCAGGCAAAGTGAAGAATTAGTTGCCGGAGCCATGTCCATCCATCTACCACCAACAAAGCTCAGTCCATTATGTTATGTAACTTAGTATCTGCAACAAGCAGAATCAAATTCTACAATTTAAAGATCTAATCAATATAAGAAAAATTGGCTGTGCTTACAACAAATGGGTCTTGATTCAATTTGAGGCTGATAAGTTCTAGAAGCTTGGCCGCATCAATGAAATCAAACATAGTAATTGGGCCAAAGCATGCTGATTCACATCCTTCCTTTGAAAAGGACGTGCAGTGTAATGATATATGAGTGTTTTCCCAAATGGGAAACAACGTGGAAACTGCACAGGAGAACTCATTTCTGTGTTATCACTGATAAGACCAGCACAGCTCTCTGTTCTCTCTCCCTAGCCTACTGTATCTTCAGAGTTAAAATATGAATTTCTCAAAACATGAGTATCAATTCTTATTGTTTCAGGTCTCTAGCATTTACACTTTGTCGGTAGGAGATGGAATATATAGCTGTCCATGACATTTCACATTCATCCATATGGAAAGTCTAAGAAATGAACCATTGAAATATTGTTACAAAGAGGTTTACACTGACAATGTCTGATAACGAGATATTAATAGGTCCGTTGTTAAGGAATCAAGGAGTTAAATCATACTGAACATACAGTAATCACTCAGAATAAATAACATTGTCGAAGTGGGATCTTTCTTTTCCTTCATATAAAAGGACAGCTTTCGTCATTTCTGTTGCTCACTGACTCAGATAATGTTCTTTTTTCAATTCTAAAGACGTATCTATGTGTGCATCACTTAAACATTGACATTTCACAGTCAAAAGTGCTGTGTGTGTGCATTTGCGGTAAGGAAATTAGATTTGAATATGCCCTTTCTTGGTATTTTCCATCTTAATACCGCTGTTGTACTATGATATTAAAATATACCACTTTCACCTACCATGCTATTACAGGAGGACAGTTAGTAGCTATTACAGGAGGACAGTTAGTAGCTATTACAGGAGGACAGTTAGTAGCTATTACAGGAGGACAGTTAGTAGCTATTACAGGAGGACAGTTAGTAGCCTAATAACATTTCACATCCACAGCTTTATATTTAAATGGGTGCCCATCACAGCCTGTTCCTTATTTAGGTAACTGTGAATGAAATCTGTCGGAATCTCTGAGCTGGTATCCAAACTTTTCTTGTCTAAAAATGCAATACGAAGGGTGGTGATGGTGTGTGTGTGTGTTCGCGTTCGTGGCAGTGTGTGGTTGGAGGTACTTAAAGTGTAGTTAGTGATCAAACCCTCTTGGGTAACCGGAACGATATTGTTTCTGTCCCGGGAAATACATCAATCACAGCAGTTGGAGACTGAAGGGAACAAAATAGTCTGTCTTCTCTTGATCAAGATCATTCCTTTACGCATCGCAGTCAGGTAGACTATGCATGTAGCTACGTAGGCGTTGAATATAAGTGTATTTTTATGTAGGGAAAGGATGAAGAAAAGGTGAAGAAGCAGCTTCTGATGAAAATCAACTCTGAAAATGTCTGTCATTTTGGTGGTCTGCTTAGTCTTTTAGCTGTGTAGAGGAGGGAACCTTTACCCGCGATTAGCACTTCATTGCAGCCAATTTTTCACAAGCCCTTGAATGAAAACATCACAGTTCAACGATACAAGATAATCTTCCATAAATGGCTATTTAGCCCATAAATTTAGCAGGACCGCATGCGCTGCATAAATGTATGCATCACACAGAACACTGTAGTATATCCCATACATAACTCTACAGTACAGTCCCTAAGAAATAATCCATTCAGCCCCCTCCTTAATACTCCTCATCCAGTCCAATGCTAAAGACAAGGGGACTTATATTGTCCCTGAGGATGCAGAGCTCGCTCACTGGCACACTTTTTGTCATTTATCTTCTCTTGTTTGTAGTTGTGGTGGGACTCATTTTTCACAACTTTTTTCCCCAAAAGTTTATTTTTTGTGCAAGTTCCTGGAACTCATCAAAAATCTTGACTCCTGGAGAGCCACATCAATCATGGGTCCCTGCTGTTCTGCCAGGAGGGTGGAAATTGCTCCACAAGTAGGGGGAATGGTGGTACTAGGAGGAGAGATCTCTACTGTATTCATCTCAGAGAGGAGAGGGATAGAGACAGGGCTTTGGGTTTACGGTGGGGAGTTGATGGGAAAGGGGGGGGTTATGGGTTCATGTTGTCAAAAGTCTCAAAGGCTGTATTATCAGTGTGCTGCAGATTATGTGCTAGAAAGCTAGCGAGATGATGTGTGAGATGGTGTGGCCCACCACAGTCGATTAACTGGAGAGCGCTCTCCAAGAACTACAGCGCCAAGGTGGGGGAAGAGGGCTGGAGTGTCGATGAGAATATATGGGAAAACACAACAGCCAGTGTTATGGCCCAAACAGATTCTCTGTTATTTCTGTTCATATGTATAGACTGTGATTTCTTTCGAACAACAACAGGTCATCACGTAGGCTTATGGTCTCTGGAGTGAACATGAACATGAGCAAAAACAAAGCAATTAATGGTGAACATTGATTATTGCCTCTGCTTTGTTGAATTAGTCTTAAATGGGTACACGGCAACCATGACAGCCTGATGCTGGTGGTGGGAGTGATGCTGGTGGTGGGAGCATCTATACCTTGAAGAATAACACTCTTCACACCTCTATTTATACCCCTCCAAGATGAGCTCCACAACCCTACGATCTCTGCTAAGATCTCTCTCTGACTTCAAACATAACTGGGTACCAGTGTTTGTTAGAGCACAAGATTAATCTGTCATTGTTTCCAGGGAGTAAAATGGCATAACCCTAAATAAAGCAGTGTTTGTATGTTTGTATTTACTTATTTGCCACCCCCTTGCAGACACTACTGGGTGCCAACTCTCTTCTCCAGGGGTTCAGGAAATCCATTGAAGGATCCCTTGGGTGTTACAAATTAACTCTGCAGTTACCAAACTCTCTACAAAAGCTCAAGGACAGAAAAATTGGAACTGTCTTTGATTTCGATTTTTTCATTTCTTTGTGTGTTCATTTTTATTTTTGGCTGTTTTGTTCTGGGCCCTAATTAAACTCTGGAAGTACCTACTGGAGATATGTGAGACAGGTTGACATCAGTTTTCGTCTTAAGATGAATCTCTCTCTTTCAAATGGCATAGGGGTAAAAAGGCAGTCCACACACATCAAAACTTAGTCTGAGTAACAATCTCTTTAGCTAACATTCCACTCCTTGCCACTCCTTGTCATTGCCACATGACATGGGGTACAGAGAGTGGATTAGCTAAAGAGACTGTTACTCAGACTAAGTTTTGATGTGTGTGGACTGCCTTTTTACCCTTATGCCATCTATCTTTTGAGAATGTTTTTGAAGTTTTTGTAATTCCCACAAAAATCGAATTGAGCGCAAGTCCCTGAGTTACTGAGGCACTTATAAAAAAGCGTAATTGACTTTGAGTTAAAAAAGCATCTCCTCAATAATTAACAAGGAAGTCCAATTGAGGTCAGAAGACCTATTTTACAAGGGAGACCTGGCCAAGAAGGGCAACTCAATAATAAACACAGATCATTTACCAAGTACAGTGCATAGACAGAAAAAACATAAATATCAATATCAATAAATACCGACATAAAAGATGTGTAGTCATCAATACCAGAAACTATTGCACACCTGCTGCAACAAATCTGTAAATTAAGCCTCGACCTCCTCATATAGTTTATTCTTAATTTCCTAGAACATTGGTAGGACTGTGAGGTCACAACAATCATTTTCCTACCACTACAGGAAGTAGAGACATTCAACCTGAATGGAAACGTCAAACTCAAAGTATAATAACCATAACACTTCGACATTTCAAACATGTCATTGTTGCCTTCTCAGAAGTCTTCCTATAGTCGTTATCAGGGAATTTACAAATCTTTTTAATCATTGAGCCTTACTTGTGTGATTGTCCTCAGTGAGCGGAAAGGAAACTAGTGTTGCTTTAGCTGCTGTTGTCTGGCAGTGTTGGGGTCGTTACTCAAAATAATACATTACCTATTACTTCTTTGAACAGTAATTCATTATTTTACTTATTACTCCCTGGGATATGTCATTAATTGCACTACTCTTTATATTACTTTTGCGTTACACCCCAAAACATTACATGTCCTCACTCAATGTAAACAATGTCAATGTTACGTTACGTAGGCCTATACACCAACACAAGTAGCCTAATAATGACAGATACAAAATCTTGTTTAGCTCTCCCTGGGTTAAAACCTCCCTCCGGAACGATTAAAATCAAGCCTTTGATGTTTGGATGAGGTAGTGCTACAGTTATCTACAGCAGCAGTGGTCAGGCCTCAGGGGTCTTTCACTACGAGTTTTGTCTTGGCGTGTTGCTTTTGCAGGTTCTTCATGAGATTGGAAATTGTGTTTCTAGCAGTGGGGAGGTGTTTCTCTTCTGGACACAGTTTACATTTTACAGTTATATTCTTGCCATCTTGTGATCCTACCAAATCAAAGTAATGGGAGTACTTCCACGCTGAGAAACTCCATTTATTAGACTCCATTTTTCATCTCCCTCAG
Organism: Salmo trutta; assembly: GCF_901001165.1. Lineage (NCBI taxonomy): Eukaryota > Metazoa > Chordata > Actinopteri > Salmoniformes > Salmonidae > Salmo > Salmo trutta. The sequence goes on from NC_042975.1 coordinate 21,185,183, forward strand.
GACATTTTTTTTTATATTGCGCCAACGGAGATGGAATAACAATCATCACATATTTATTTGGATCAATAACTATAAAAGGAAAGCAATGATAACAGAAGTAACGAAGTAACGACCACCTATCTTTGATCAGTAACTAATATTATTACTCAAATTGGAACAGTACTCCGTTATATTACTCATTATCATTACTGGAACCCCAACACTGTTGTCTGGTACCTTCACCTTGTCATAGAATGGTTTGCTGAATATTCACAAATGCCTTGCCAAGGGCATTCCCAAGGCAACAAGCCAAATCAATGTCAATATATTCGCTGCGGGTTCAACAGGCATTAAAGCAGTCATCCAACACTAAATACTGTTACTTACCCAGATGGACTCTCAGACACATTCTCCCACTGTTTTCAGTCAATGCTGCCATTGAACAATCCAGACAGTGGCCATTTTGTCGAGTCACACCGCATGACTCTTATATTTTTGCAATATGTCATTTTGTGAAAGTGTTGGGATATGAGGCATTTCTCCAGAGGCACGGATTAAATTGGTGTCTTAGACCGCACCTATGGTTGACTGCTGGAAATATAAATTTTTCTTTAGCTGCAACATGTCTGACCAAAGGAATGCTTTACAGTAATGGTAAAAGAATGGGAAAAAACATACTTTTGTAAAGCATCTGCATTGGATGACAGATGTCTGAGGTTGGTCTGATGGTGGTGGTGCACCTGGACACCGGGTTTTGATCCTGATTAGTCCTGGACTAAAAAGCACTTTTAATGGAGAATATCCATTGATCATGCTTTTAGTCCAGGGCAAGGAAACTGCCCCCAAATATTTAACAGATAGATATCCTGTATGAAGTTAGGTTTCACCACTTATAGATAAGAGGAACTACTGAAAAGATTAGTGAAATACTGTTCACGATACTGACCTTATTTTAGTCTTCAGTCTTCCTTCCAAGCATTCATTAACTGAAAAATAAGAAATTGATTGAAGACATTGGCACGAGCACCCTTTCTACTCTGAACATATTGTTTGATTTAAATGTGTCGGTGGCAAGGCTAGCGGTTTAGTCTGTGTTACCTCTGCCCACTTTAGTCTTCATCCGAATAGGATAGACTACAGTCTCTAAAGCGAATGGTGTTGTTCACTGGCAATGAGACTGAAATGAGTCTGATTGTTGATTCCGTAAAAAAATTGACAAACTGTTAGATGAGTTCAATACAAGAAAAATAAAGCTTTTGTCCAACCCTTAATTGGTATTCGTTGTGAACACATTTGTACAGTGTGTGTCCTTCACCCTCCATTCTCTCCCTCTGCCTCCGCTAGGGAACTGTACCGCAATTAATATGTTTTATGTGTTATCCCAGTGCACAAAGGCAGGGAGGAGTCATTGAACTATCATGGTGAAGAATATCTTACATTCTGCTGCCCTCCGACTAAGGGGCATAGTTCAGTGGGCTAACTGTAAGTTATTCAGTATGGTGATGCATTTTAAAATCACAACGTTATTAGGTACAGACATATGTTCAAATATAGTAGGCCTATTTGCTTTTTGATCAAATACTTTGAGCATTTTATTGAGCCTGCCTGTAGTGTGAAACAGGCAGGGTCTGCACTTTTGGGACGATTCTATTAGTTCCATTGATTGAACTATTTGAACCCAGGTCTGATTAGGAACCGATATGTAGCCTATGCCACCAGTCAGTCTTCAACTGTGTTTATTCAAATTTAGCTAACCCTTCAGGCAAAAATTCCCTTTCCTAAATCACAAAATACACTAAGGGCCAAAACCGTGTGTGTGGGGTATAAGAAAGACACATTTCTATTCTGCTAGCTGGGCGAATGGCTGCACTTTTGGAGGATCCACATAATCAGTATGGATAATATCTGATGTCTGAAACCAAATGAAACCGCATATCGATACCAGTACACTGTATGTAGACAAACAATATTTATTTTTCCATACCCTCCCGGGAAACTCTAGATGGATAGTTTTATAATATTGTCTAAAATTAAGGGAATAATTTGCTGTTCTCACAATAACTGCTCCTGGTCCTCTGACATCAGCTTAGCAGCAGCGATTACACAGCGCTTCCCAGAATTACAATGAATAATTTAACAGGCAAACAAAATGGATTATTAGCTAAGCATTGTATTCTCAACCAACAGTAACTTTGTTAGATTAGTGCCCATTTTCCTGGGTAGGGATTATAGCATTAGCTGTGTCCTAGACAATGGCTGTTGTGCTTGGCAGCAGCACAGGTGCGACTTGGCACACACATGTGTGTCTGTGTATTTGTGTGTGTCTTTTCAGTGTTTTATATGTTTCTATATTTCTAGGTGTGTATGTTTGTATGTGTATAGGTTAATGTGTGTGTGTGTGTGTGTGTGTCTGTGTGTCTGTGTGTGCCATTTTGCTGGCGCTAAGCGTCCCTAACCTTTGTCACGATATGCCACATTCTCTGGGAGACTGTACTCTATGACACATTCTCAGGTAACTAGCTCCCTCCCCATATTGCAGTAAACTGTATGTAGACTAAAACAATATCTGCAGTCTATAGTAGCGACAGGGGACACCAGGAGACATACTGCAGTCTATAGTAGTGACAGGGGACACCAGGACACATACTGCAGTCTATAGTAGAGTCAGGGGACACCAGGAGACATACTGCAGTCTATAGTAGAGTCAGGGGACACCAGGAGACATACTGCAGTCTATAGTAGAGTCAGGGGACACCTGGAGACATACTGCAGTCTATAGTAGAGTCAGGGGACACTAGGACACACACTGCAGTCTATAGTAGTGACAGGGGACACCAGGACACACACTGCAGTCTATAGTAGTGACAGGGGACACCAGGACACACACTGCAGTCTACAGTAGTGACAGGGGACACCAGGACACACACTGCAGTCTACAGTAGTGACAGGGGACACCAGGAGACATACTGCAGTCTATAGTAGTGACAGGGGACTCCAGGACACACACTGCAGTCTACAGTAGTGACAGGGGACACCAGGAGACATACTGCAGTCTATAGTAGTGACAGGGGACACCAGGACACATACTGCAGTCTATAGTAGCGACAGGGGACACCAGGAGACATACTGCAGTCTATAGTAGCGACAGGGGACACCAGGAGACATACTGCAGTCTATGGTAGTGACAGGGGACACCAGGAGACATACTATACTGTAGTGTAGTCAGCACAGTCCTTCATTTCATGCATTCACGCTAGAGGTTGAGTGTGCTTCTATTTATCCTCATACTTGTATTTGAATCGCTATTTCTTGGTGGGCTATATTGATTCACCCCAGTTCAATATCGAGACGATTGACATTCATGTTTATTATGAGCCTATATAAACTCAGCAATAAAAGAAACGTCCCTTTTTCAGGACCCTGTCTTTCAAAGATAATTCGTAAAAATCCAAGTAACTTCACAGATCTTCATTGTAAAGGGTTTAAACACTGTTTCCCATGCTTGTTCAATGAACCATAAACAATGAATGTACATGCACCTGTGCAACGGTCATTAAGACACTAACAGCTTACAGACGGTAGGCAATTGAGGTCACAGTTATGAAAACTTAGGACACTAAAGAGGCCTTTCTACTGACTCTGAAAAACACCAAAAGAAAGATGCCAGGGTCCCTGCTGATCTGCGTAAACGTGCCTTAGTCATGCTGCAAGGAAGCATGAGGACTGCAGATGTGGCCAGGGCAATAAATTGCAATGTCCGTACTGTGAGACACCTAAGACAGCCCTACAGGGAGACAGGACGGACAGCTGATCGTCCTCGCAGTGGCAGACCACATGTACCAACACCTGCACAGGATCGGTACCTCCGAACATCACACCTGCGGGACAGGTACAGGATGGCAACAACAACTGCCCGAGTTACACTAGGAACGCACAATCCCTCCATCAGTGCTCAGACTGTCCGCAATAGGCTGAGAGATGCTGGACTGAGGGCTTGTAGGCCTGTTGTAAGGCACATCCTCACCAGACATCACCGGCAACAGTGTCGCCTATGGGCACAAACCCACCGTCGCTGGACCACACAGGACTGGTGCTATTCACTGTGCTCTTCACTGAGGAGTTGTGGTTTTGTCTCACCAGGGGTGATGGTCGGATTTGCCTTTATCGTCGAAGGAATGAGTGTTACACTGAGGCCTGTACTCTGGAGTGGGATCGATTTGGAGGTGGAGTGTCTGTCATGGTCTGGGACATTGTGTCACACCATCATCAGACTGAGCTTGTTGTCATTGCAGGCAATCTCAACGCTGTGCGTTACAGGGAAGACATCCTCCTCCCTCATGTGGTACCCTTCCTGCAGGCTCATCCTGACATGACCTAGGGATTATATGACAGATGATGATGTGCAAGTAGAAATACTGGTGTGCAAAAGAGCAAAAAAGTTAATAAAAACAATATGGGGATGAGGTAGGTAGTTGGATGGGCTATTTACAGATGGGCTATGTACAGCTACAGCGATCGGTAAGCTGCTCAGATAGCTGATGCTTAAAGTTAGTGAGGGAGATATAAGTCTTCAACTTCAGCGATTGTTGCAATTTGTTCCAGTCATTGGCAGCAGAGAACTGGAAGGAAAGGCGGCCAAAGCAGGTGTTGGCTTTGGGGATGACCAGTTAGATATACCTGCTGGAGGGCGTGCTACGAGTGGGTGTTGTTATGGTGACCAGTGAGCTGAGATAAGGCGGAGCTTTACCTATCAAAGACTTATAGATGACCTGGAGCCAGTGGGTCTGGCGACGAATATGTAGCGAGGACCAGCCAACGAGAGCATACAGGTCGCAGTGGTGGGTGGTATATGGGGCTTTGGTGACAAAAAGGATGGCACTGTGATAGACTGCATCCAGTTTGCTGAGTAGAGTGTTGGAGGCTATTTTGTAAATGACATCGCCGAAGTCGAGGATCGGTAGGATAGTCAGTTTTAGGAAGGTATGTTTGGCAGCGTGAGTGAAGGAGGCTTTGTTGCGAAATAGGAAGCTGATTGTAGATTTAATTTTGGATTGGAGATGCTTAATATGAGTCTAGAAGGAGAGTTTACAGTCTAACCAGACACCTAGGTATTTGTAGTTGTCCACATATTCTAAGTCAGAACTGTCCAGAGTAGTGACGCTAGACAGGCGGGCGGGTGCGGGCAACATTCGGTTGAAGAGCATGCATTTAGTTTTACTAGCGTTTAAGAGCAAATGGAGGCCACGGAAGTAGTGTTGTAATGAAGCTCGTTTGGAGCTTTGTTAACACAGTGTCCAAAGAAGGGCCAGATGTATACAGAATGGTGTCATCTGCGTAGAGATGGATCAAGGAATCACCAGCAGCAAGAGCAACATCATTGATATTTACAGAGAAAAGAGTCGGCCCGAGAATTTAACCCTGCGGTACCCCCATAGAGACTGCCAGAGGTCCGGACAACAGCCCCTCCGATTTGACACACTGAACTCTATCTGACAAGTAGTTGGTGAACCAGGCAAGGCAGTCATTTGAGAAACCAAGGCTGTTGAGTCGAAAGGTGATTGACAGAGACGAAAGCCTTGGCCAGGTCGATGAAGACGGCTGTACAGTACTGTCTTTTATTGACGGCGGTATTGATATCGTTTAGTACCATGAGCGTGGCTGAGGTGCACCCGTGACCAGCTCGGAAACCGGATTGCACAAAGGAGAAGGTATGGTGGGATTCGAAATGGTCAGTGATCTGTTTGTTAACTTGGCTTTCGAAGACTTTAGAAAGGCAGGGCAGGATAGATATAGGTCTGTAACAGACAATGCCACCAGCCGTACTGCTCGTTCTGTGCGTGATTTCCTGCAAGACAGGAATGCCAGTGTTCTGTCATGGCCAGTGAAGAGCCCGGATCTCAATCCCATTGAGCACGTCTGGGACTTGTTGGATCGGAGGGTGAGGGTTAGGGCTCTTCCCCCCGGAAATGTCCGGGAACTCGCAGGTGCCTTGTGGAAGAGTGGGGTAACATCTCACAGCAAGAACTGGCAAATCTGGTGCAGTCCATGAGGAGGAGATGCACTGCAGTACTTAATGCAGCTGGTGGCCACACCAGATACTGACTGTTCCTTTTGATTTTGACCCCCCCCTTTGTTCAGGGACACATTATTCCATTTCTGTTGGTCACATGTCTGTGGAACTTGTTCAGTTTATGTCTCAGTTGTTGAATCGTGTAATGTTCATACAAATATTTACATATGTTAAGTTTGCTGAAAATAAACGCAGTTGATAGTGAGAGGACGTTTCTTTTTTTGTTGAGTTTATATTTATCAATACACACTTCGTGGATGTCTTACTTGAGTAAATACAGGAAATGAGAAGACCCAAAGCCACTATCGCTCTCTACAGAACGGCAGCAATCTGATAGGGGGACTATGCTCCAGCCCAGCATGTCACAGCATAGTCAACGTAGTCTCCTTATCTCTCTCTCTGTTTGGGCTTTTCTAACACCATGGCCGCTGGGCGCAGTGCATGCCTCTCTCAGCCCGACCACGCCGAAACCTGCATCCTGCAACAGCATGTTTCATTACTCCAGCTCCTTTTGCCCTGTGTCTCACCTCCCTGCATGGTCTGTGCCCTCAAACCCAAACCTAGACCCCTACTGTAGGACATCAGTGTCCTCTGGGCCCGTGTAGATTTCTGCAGATGCCCAGACACGCACACAAATACACACTCACACAACCACACGCACACATGCACACACACATACACACACTCTACTCTCAGCTTCTCTCTGGCTGCTATCGTGGTGCAGTGGCTTCATATGAGAAATGTAGCAGGATGATGGTGGTGAGGAGGAGGAGGCTTTCCTCTGTGGCTGGGCCTTGTCATATTGATTGATGAGAAAGGCAAGCTGTGTTCTGGGCAGGCTGGGGGTTCATCCTCTGGTTGTGTCTGATATACTTATCTGGGTATAAGGGGGAAATGCCATGTTTTAGCCGCAGTGTTAAAAAGGGGGATTAGCGCAGTGCGCATCACGCAGACGTGACAGGGACCCGAGTGAAACACAATCTAGGCAACAGAAGAAAAAGCGTAGACCGGGCTCAGTGACAGAACAGCCTCTGGTTTGAGCGGGTGTTGGAGGGAGAGAAGGGGGGAGTGAAACCCTATGTTTTCTGTCTCGCTTGTCAATGGGTTTGAAGAAAACATGGCGATATCAACTGGGTGACAGAGGAGCCGAGAGGGAGAAACAGTGACAGTGTAACTGGTTTGGGGATTTGCTGGCGATTGATGTGATCCCGTGTGAAATTCTGACTGAAAATACTCTGGTCCCTCCGGTAAATTTTATTACCATCTTTGTGGTTGTGACAATTGCTTTCTTCCCATCTTTTCTGGTCGTGTTTTTCCCGGCAAATTCAGCGTAACATGCCTCCAGGGCTTCAAAAGAACAAAGCAGCTTGTTGCCATGTCAAAGATGTAAGTCACTGTAGTAGTCACAGCAACGACTTGCTTAACTACAGGCCTACAGATGTTATTGCATCAACTTTCGTAGCAGAGAGGATCGTCGACAAGTCAAGAAATTAGCTCACCGTATTCCTAGTTTGATATACACGTGTGGTTGGTAATCATGATGAAATGCGGAATTACTTGGGAGTAACACGACCATGCAGAGCAAACCACATTTATCTGGTACTTTTTTGGTTTCGTTTTTTGTTTGCAGTGATCTATTTCTTTTTGTCTCAATGCTATTTCTGTATTCCACTGTGACTGCTTTTATAAAAAACTATGGTTTGTCTCATGCAGAGAAGCTTTGATATTCTGTCTGTAAACAATGGAGATTTGTAAGTCCTTAGTGCACAGGATCAAAGCAAGAACTGTTTGGTTCAGTGATGTCACTCTGCGCTTGCTTGCGTGAACACAGGTGCAGGCACACGCAAAAACACACATGCATGTACACGTACGCACATTTACACTTACATATAGATGATGTAAGACATTCATGTTCATATGCTGCAGTTCATATACTGTAACATGGCTAAGGGAGGGGGAAGTGTTCAATTGAACCAGTCAGAAGAAGAGAGACAGAGAAAAAAAACTAATCAAGGGAACATAATCTACAGCAGAATCATACAGGCCATTGCATCACCATAGAGACAACCCAGAAACATGATCCATTGGCTCTATGTGGGTATTCGCTGGGCAAGATAGGCATGGGCTGGCCCACAGCAATCCCAAAACAGCCCAACACAGGCTAGCCCACACCAGACCAACACAGGCTAGCCCACACCAGACCAACACAGGCTAGCCCACACCAGACCAACACAAGCTAGCCCACACCAGACCAACACAGGCTAGCCCACACCAGACCAACACAAGTTAGCCCACACCAGACCAACACAGGCTAGCCCACACCAGACCAACACAGGCTAGCCCACACCAGACCAACACAAGCTAGCCCACACCAGCCCAACACGGCTAGCCCACACCAGACCAACACAGGCTAGCCCACAACAGACCAACACAGGCTAGCCCACACCAGACCAACACAAGTTAGCCCACACCAGACCAACACAGGCTAGCCCACACCAGACCAACACAGGCTAGCCCACACCAGACCAACACAAGCTAGCCCACACCAGCCCAACACGGGCTAGCCCACACCAGCCCAACACAAGCTAGCCCCCACCAAGCCCAGCAAGGCTAGCCCCCACCAAGCCCAGCAAGGCTAGCCCACACCAGCCCAACATGGGCTAGCCAACATCAAGCCCAGCAAGGCTAGCCCACACCAGCCCAACATGGGCTAGCCCACATCAAGCCCAGCAAGGCTAGCCCACACCAGCCCAACACAAGCTAGCCCACATCAAGCCCAGCAAGGCTAGCCCACACCAGCTCAGCAAGGCTAGCCCACACCAGCCCAACATGGGCTAGCCCACATCAAGCCCAGCAAGGCTAGCCCACACCAGCCCAACATGGGCTAGCCCACATCAAGCCCAGCAAGATTAGCCCACACCAGCCCAACATGGGCTAGCCCACATCAAGCCCAGCAAGGCTAGCCCACACCAGCCCAACATGGGCTAGCCGACACCAGCCCAACATGGGCTAGCCCACATCAAGCCCAGCAAGGCTAGCCCACACCAGCCCAACATGGGCTAGCCCACACCAGCCCAACATGGGCTAGCCCACATCAAGCCCAGCAAGGCTAGCCCACACCAGCCCAACATGGGCTAGCCCACACCAGCCCAACATGGGCTAGCCCACATCAAGCCCAGCAAGGCTAGCCCACACCAGCCCAACATGGGCTAGCCCACACCAGCCCAACATGGGCTAGCCCACATCAAGCCCAGCAAGGCTAGCCCACACCAGCCCAACATGGGCTAGCCCACACCAGCCCAACACAAGCTAGCCCACATCAAGCCCAGCAAGGCTAGCCCACACCAGCCCAACATGGGCTAGCCCACACCAGCCCAAAATGGGCTAGCCCACATCAAGCCCAGCAAGGCTAGCCCACACCAGCCCAACATGGGCTAGCCCACATCAAGCCCAGCAAGGCTAGCCCACACCAGCCCAACATGGGCTAGCCCACACCAGCCCAACATGGGCTAGCCCACACCAGCCCAACATGGGCTAGCCCACATCAAGCCCAGCAAGGCTAGCCCACACCAGCCCAACATGGGCTAGCCCACACCAGCCCAACATGGGCTAGCCCACACCAGCCCAACATGGGCTAGCCCACATCAAGCCCAGCAAGGCTAGCCCACACCAGCCCAACATGGGCTAGCCCACATCAAGCCCAGCTAGAGGTCAGAGGTTCATTAGAATAAATGTTTGCACACAGTTCTTTTTGGGAAACTGTTGCTGCGAGTGTCATTCTACTGTAAGTGTTCTGTTGTGTGATGCTCAAATGTTTCTGATCTTGAACACTGCCAATGATAACTTCTTTAAAAAAATAAGGCTAGGTGTGTGCAGGCTGACCTCGGTCGTCAGTTGAACAGTGTTTTCTCCGACACATTGGTGCAGCTGGCTTCTGGGTTTTGCAAGTGGTTTGGCGGGACATGTTTCGGAGGACGCATGACTTGACCTTCGCCTCTCCCGAGCCTGATGGGGAGTTGCAGCGATGAGACAAGCTTATAATTGGATCGCAATTGGATATCACGAAATTGGGGAGAAAAAGAGGGTAAAACTTAATTTGACATTTAAAAAACTTGGTTGCTGATACAAACTGTAACACGTTTGCTAAATAGATTTAAAGCTAGAATATTATGCAAGTTATCCATTGAATGAAATTGTAATAGATATATTTTAAATTCCTACCAAATAGCAAAGGCACATCGGCCCGATGTGGGCAGCCTACATGGTGCCAATATTTTAACCCGCATTGGGCCCACATCGTGCCAATGTGGGCATGTTTGCTTGGAAAAGATGGGCTTATTTCAGGCAAAATGAAGGCTGGTTTCACCAGATAAGGGCTGCCCACACTGGGCAAATGCCTTGGGGGCCAGTATGGAGCCAATGAGCAAAGGCGCATTGGGACAATGTTGGCAGCCTGCATGGGACCAATAGTTTAGCCCGCATTGGGCCCACATCGTGCCAATGTGGGCATGTTTGCTGGGCACAGAATAAACTTTGCTATATGTCTTACACAATACCTACTTGGTCATTCATATTTTACACCTCCTTCCCTGTCATCCTGGCATAAGGCTTCCTAGTCATAATATGGATTTCTTGAGATAGTACAGTACCCATGAAAGATTGTGCCAATATCCAACTTTAGACACTTTCCTGTTTCACAATCAGCCAGGTTTGCCAGGCTAACAATGCCCCAGTGATCACTGATGTAGGATTCAACATTTTAGGAATAAAAACGCTCCGAACGCTTGCCCTACGTACTCAATTGAATCAGTAAAGATGCCCTTTATAAAGATATCCAAGCACGGCTGTCAAGGTGGTGTTTTTTTACTACTCCCCCACCCGTGTTTATAAAGATCTAGATATCAAAGCGAGATAAATGTTTCAAACAATAATACTTTTGTAATGATATTCACACCAATGCTATGACCTTGTGTAGTTTTCCCAGATTATAGTTTATTCTTCATCCTATTCAGTAATCCTCTTTAGATGCCTCTTGTAGACAGTAAAGTGTATTTTACACCCTCAACACATATGGCCTTCATAAACGTGGCTGTGTATGGTTAGCGGGGCTGCAATTCTTTAGTGGAATCTTGGAGTCTGCATTAAAAAATATAGTGTACAATGGACAACATTTCTCATATGTTTGGGTATACAATACGAGGAAAAAATGTAATGTTCTAGATTGATTATGTGATGTGTTAGAAAGTGAGAAGAGAGGTGATTGTGAAAAAAAGGAATAAAAAAAGAGAAAATTGACAAAAATAGACCAATTCCCTCTAAAAAATTGTAGGTCATCTTTAAGATTGCACTAATTTATTGTTTCTCTTTTTCTTGGTGCTCTGCCTGGCCTTGCTGATGGGTTTCGTCTAAAGGTAAGAGATTCTAGTCTTGTATCTCTAAAAGGGCTATTCTGGCATTGACATTGTGCACTGGACTGGGGCACTCGTCATGGTGTTGGGGGGATAAATAAGTACGTAGGCAGGCACTGGGCATAAAGGATGTAGCCCAGAAGTCTAGAAACTACTGCGATAAACAGTTTAGTGTTGGTATGGTCAGTGCTCTTTTCAATATCATCGTCATCATCAAGGTGTTGATCCAGAAACAATCAATCTGTATACATTACAGGAGGATCTTTGACATCATGTCATTGTTGAGAGAGTTACTCTTATGGTATTGAACATGGTACCCTTCACAATATCTCTAATCAGATTGTACAGGCACTTCAGCAGAAATGTTCAAATGATCTGGCTATATTCAGATATTGGCCCTTGTTCTGAAAGCTGTCATTCCAATAATCCTCTCTATACATCACAGCCGTCTAATTGTTTTCCATCATTCCACAAATGCATAATGAATGATATTCAATGAGAGCAAATGTATGTGAAAGGAAATGTTTTAAAATAAAATCTATCGCAATCAAATTAACATAATGATTCATTAATATGCAAATGAGTCCAGATGTTCAATGAGCAACAGCTCTTCATGTTTAACAACAGCACAATATGATCAACTGCAGGGAGAAAGCACTGACTGGGCAGAAGCATGGGTATTTTTTTACAATGCGTTTTTAAAGATCTGGAGTTATTATTTCAAAGGATGCATTAACATCAGGTACCCATACACAATTAAACTTCCCTTTCACTACCAGGCCAAAACAGCTCATTCTAATCTACTGTCACAACACCTGGGCGACGCGGGCCCAGAAATCTAACACAAAAGGCTACAAAACAGTTAGTTTAAGCAGGACTTTTAAATCAGCCTTAAATAGAGACATTTTACTTGCTGATGAAGAAATGCTGTTAATGTTTTAGAAAAGCAATTTTCCCTTACAGCTACCTGTGCGATATCCAACTGAGAATGCACTCTTGAAGCCCTGTAAGGTGTGGACACATTTAAAAGTGATTTAATTAAGTGATAGCATTACAATTGGGCTACCGGGTGGCGCAGCGGTCTAATGCACTACATCTCAGTGCTAGAGGCGTCACTATAGACCCTGGTTTGATCCTGGGCTGTATCACAACCGGCCCGTGATTGGGAGTCCCATAGGGCGACGCACAATTGGCCCAGCGTCGAATGGGATAGGGTTTGGCCGGAGTAGGCCGTCATTGTAAATAAGAATTTGTTCTTAACTGACTTGCCTTGTTAAATAAAGGTTAAATAAATAAATACAAATAAACATTTAGGACTTTGGGGTTATTTGGTATGTTCCCTCTCCATCGTGTTATTTCATCATGGGTGCTGTTCCAGAAAGATGGATCAATGAGTTAGCAAGCTTACTATCCGAAATTGTATAAACTAACCCTTATGTTTTTAGGAATATAGACTTAAAATTGACAAGGTACAATTGACTTGACAACAACAACCAATATACAAATGTAGCTTTCATATGGGCTAACCTAAGAGTCATATGGGCTAACCAAATTATCCTGCTGTCTGGAATACCCCACTGAGTTGTTTAAATCTAAGTGTTTTTTTGTTTTTGGCATCTTTTTGCTTTTGGCAAAATCCTTACCCTGTCCACTTGCTTCCATGCCTAAACCGAACCTTACCCTAACCCCCAACCTTAACCCCTCGCCCACTCCCTAGCATTCAATAGTTTGCATGTACTGTAAATATTGGTAATTTTATAATTCAAAGATAAGGCTGTTAGAGCCTATTGTAATTCATAAAATGTAAGCATTTGTTGTGACTAAGTTTAAATATCATAGGAAACAACCCAGCCCTTTTGTATTATAGTTGCGCCGGTTGGTGCTTCAACAAAGTATTGACTCAGGGGTGTGAATACTTATGTAAATGAGATATTTCTGTATTCAAAACATCTATTTAATCCATTTTAAATTCAGGCTTCACATAACAAAATGTGCAATAAGGGGTATGCATAATTTCTGAAGACACTGTATGTAAATAGTTAATGGGTAGGCTACATGTTGATTATTTGTGTATTTTCCAGGAGCTTGCTCGATTTTCTTGTTGAAAGATCTTGGAAATGTTTTCCAGTTTTCTCCACATTGGCTTAAATGGGATTATGGTTTTCCTCTTCCCTCTGAAAAAACAGCTGTTAATATTAAATAAATACTAATAACTGCATTATTTCTGTTGCCATTTGTCATTTTGTGTAATAATGTTGCCTAATCACCTTCCGGTATAAAAACCATCGAAGTTTTGAATCCAGAAGGTTTGAATCCTAAGAAACCTGCCTACACATTGTTGGAAGTACAGTAGACCAACATAGCTACTGTGATAGGTCAAAGACGTGTGCTGGAAAACCTTGGTATAGCATGGGTGAAGTACGCATTGTGGTGCTCATGTGAATTTCAGTCGTTTTTCAGCTTCTGACCAATGCCTACATCTCACTTAAAACATATTTTTTTTGTTTTTAATAATATCCAGCCAGACTACCTTCTGTGGACTTTCAATGAGTCCTAACAGATGAAAGGCACTTCCACACATTTCCTACTCTGTCATTCCTTTTGAAACAAGCCTTAATATTCATTGTGTGGGGTCTGCTGGGCTACTGTAGGGCATGACAATCGATGCAAGCCTCCCTGGGACTGTTTCATCTGAATAGAGTATGATACCACGTGAAATCTAAATAAGCATTGTAATTCTAAGGCTCTGATTACATTCACTTTCTCTCTCTTTTCCTCTCCTTTTCTCTCACTCTTCAAGCACCTCAGATGATTTTGCTGTCAGCAAACATATTATGTCTGTGAACAACACACTTGTTATTCATCGTCGCCCTGCTGCGTCTGAAAAGCAGCTCGTTCCTTCAAAATATTTCACCTGCTCTGTCTCAATCAACGGGCCTTAGTAGAGAAAGGATGCGTCAAGATCACAATATGATAGCCGTAAAGGCGTGCTCTGGGTAAACAAATAAATAAGGCGGTGATGAAAGATCCCACCGCTACTTCGAGTAATTTACATGTGATAAGAAAACAATGGCTGAGATGCCACAGCAAGGCTTTCAGTCCTGTTGCTAAGAATCAAACATGGGATACACAACAGTAACTATAAATCTGCATGTCTTCCACCACTGGCAGAGAAAATGATCCTTTTGAAAGTATCATACAGGTAGCAGACAGACAGTGTTTTTTCTTATGATGGGAAAATAACTAGGTTGAGTGTTATTTGGCGTAGCCTCCCGGCACAGTTATATCGGTGTCACTAGGAAGCACCCAGACATACATGCTTGTCGAACATCTCATTCCAAAATCGTGGGCATTAATATGGAGTTGAACCCCCCTTTGATGCTATAATACCATCAACTCTTCTGGGAAGGGTTTCCACTGGATGTTGGAACATTGCTGCGGGGACCATTTCTGACAAACCATTTCTGTATGGACCTCGCTTTGTACACGGGGACATTGTCATGCTGAAACAAGAACGGGCCTTCCCCAAACTGTTGCCACAAAGTTGGAAGCACAGAATAGTCGAGAATGTTATTGTATGCTATAGCATTAAGATTTCCCTTCACTGGAACTAAGGGGCCTAGCCTGAACCATGAAAAACAGCCCCAGACTATTATTCCCCCTCCACCAAACTTTACAGTTGGTACTATGCATTCGGGCAGTAGCATTCTCCTGGCATCTGCCAAACCCAGATTCATCTGTCAGACTGCCAGATGGGGAAGAGTGATTCATCACTCCAGAGAACGTTTCCACTGCTCCATAGTCCAATGGTGGCGAGCTTTACACCACTCCAGCCGACGCTTGGCATTGCACATGGGGATCTTAGGCTTATGTGAGGCTGCTCTGCCATGGAAACCCATTTCATGAAGCTCCCGACGGACAGTTCTTGTGCTGACGTTGCTCCAGAGGCAGTTTGGAACTCGGTAGTGAGTGTTGCAAACGGTGACAGACGATTTTTACGCTTCAGCACTCGGCGGACCTGTTCTATGAGCTTGTGTGGTCTACCACTTTGCGGCTGAGCCGTTGTTGCTCCTAGACGTTTCCACTTCACAACAACAGCACTTACAACTGACCGGGGCAACTCTAGCAGGGCTGAAATTTGACGAACTGACTTGTTGAAAAGTTGGCATCCCATGACGGTGCCATGTTGAAAGTCACTGAGCTTTCAGTAAGTTCATTCTATTGCCAATGTTTGTCTATGGAGATTGCATGGCGGTTTGCTCGATTTTATAAACCTGTCAGCAAGGGGTGTGGCTTAAATAGCTGAATCCACACATTTTAAGGGGTGTCCACATACTTTTGGGGATGTAGTGTATTTGACAGAGATTTCTCGTCCAGTGTCGTTTGCAGTGAGTTTCTAGGTTCAACGATCGTTCCTCTAATTAGATTATTTCATCCCTGCTGTTTCATCACACGGCATGGTCAATATCAAAGATGAATCTTCCATTAAGCCTGTTGCCTAAGGCAGGGTTCCCAAACTCGGTCCTGCCCCCCCGTGCACGTTTAGTTTTTTGCTCTAGCACTACACAGCTGATTCAAACAATCAAAGCTTGATGATGAATAGTTTTTTTTAAATCAGCTGTGTAGTGCTAGGGCAAAATACATGCAGCTGGGGGGGGGTTACAGGACCGAGTTTGGCCTAAGGAACACTGGTACAAGGCTACTTGTTTTAGCTCTTATACTGCACGTACCTCAGACACTGGAACATCACCTCGCTCATGCACTGTAAAGTAACAATGGAACGGAGTACAGAGTGGGTTCCATTGATCGAATTCATTCTAAAGTGAATCGTCAAAAGAAGATGCGACGCCACCCTTTGGTGGTGCACTATGTTCATGAGGCTTCTTGAAATGCATATCGGAAAGCACTATGATCATCAATACACTACGCTTAATTTACCATTGTCTGTGTGGGGGAAGAACACACAAAAGGAATACTTGAAGCATGGCCAGCTTTACACTCATAGAGTACATTGTTTGTTGTCTTTAGCATGACCTCTATGGTCCTAACCACAGTGCCCAACCTAACACACGGAACGGCGGGGACTGTGAGGGGACAAACACACGCACACACAGATACACTCTAACACAGTGGTTCCCACCCAGGGGTACTAGGATCCCCAGGAGTACGTGGCCTATCCACTGGAGGCACTTGAGAAGACCCATGAGACCAAAGGCTTACTGATAAAATGCACATGAGGGTGTACAGGAGCAAAAGGTACAGTAACTGCAAAAGGTTGGGAACCACTGCTCTAACACACACATCATTTTTTTGTCATTTTTTAGTTGTTGTATTTTATATTTGCGTGACTGTCCTTGTCTATCAGTGTATCATTGTTTTGTTACTTTTTGTGGACCCCAGGAAGAGTTGCTACTGCTTCTGCAAAAGCTAATGGGGATCCAAATGAACAATAAACAAACAAACACACACATATCCCTCCTGTTTCATAATGAACACTAATTGAAGTGCAATTTGTGTTCTGAAGCAGAACAGGGTGTATTTGTACCTGAAAGGGAACACAGTTTCTTCACTTACTTGGTTAACAAAAATGTATATTGAAAAAAAACCGCAACCACCCACTGTTGTTTATGTACATTATTTGGGTGTGTGGCAACACTGTGGTTGTGGAATTACACTGCCGGTCAAACGGTTCAGAACACCTACTCACTCATTCAAGGGTTTTTCTTTATTTTGACTATTTCTACATTGTAGAATAATGGTAAAGACATCAAAATTGGTTAAAGACCAAGTCCATATTATGGCAAAAACAGCTCAAATAAGCAAAGAGAAATGACAGTCCATCATTACTTTAAGACATGAAGGTCAGTCAATACGGAACATTTCAAGAACTTTGAAAATTTCTACAAGTGCAGTTGCAAAAACCATCAAGCTCTATGATGAAACTGGCTCTCGTGAGGACCGCCACAGGAATGGAATTCCCAGAGTTACCTCTGCTGCAGAGGATAAGTTCATTAGAGTTACCAGCCTCAGAAATTGCAGCCCAAATAAATGCTTCACAGAGTTCAAGTAGCAGACACATCTCAACATTAACTGTTCAGATGAGAATGTGTGAATCAGGCCTTCATTGTCAAATTGCAAAGAAACCACTACTAAAGGACACCAATAATAAGAAGAGACTTGCTTGGGCTGTCACGACTTCCACCGAAGTCGGTTCCTCTCCTTGTTCGGGCGGCGTTCGGCGGTCGGTGTCACCGGTCTTCTAGCCATCGTCGATCCACTTTCCACTTTCCATTTGTTTTGTCTTGTTTTCCTACACACCTGGTTCTCATTTCCCTCATTAAGTGTTGTGCATTTAACCCTCTGTCCCCCCCATGTCTTTGTGTGGAATTGTTTGTTGTAAGTGCTTGTGCACATGTTTACTGGTGCGCGTCGTGTTTTGTACCATGTTGGTTATTTCTTTATGTCGTTGGTTTTGAAATGAAGCTGCTCTGGCTATTACCTAGTTCTGCTCTCCTGCATCTGACTTCACTGCCACCAGTTACACACCCCTTTACATGGGCAAGAAACATGAGCAATGGACCAGTGGAAATGTGTCCTTTGGTCTAGATTCCAAATTTGAGATTTTTGGTTCCAACCGCCGTGTCTTTGTGAGACGCGATGTGGGTGAATGGATGATCTCCACATGTGTATTTCCCACTGTAAAGCATGGAGGAGGTGTTATGGTATGGTGGTGCTTTGCTGGTAACACTGTCTGTGATTTATTTAGAATTCAAGGCACACTTAACCAGCATGGACAGCACAGCACTCTGCAGCGATACGCAATCGCATCTGGTTTGCGCTTAGTGGGACTATCATTTGTCTTTCAACAGGACAATGATCCAACACACCTCCAGGCTGTGTAAGGGCTATTTTACCAAGAAGGATAGTGATGGAGTGCTGCATTAGATGACCTGGCTTCCACAATCCCCTGACCTCAACCAAATTGAGATGGTTTGAGATTAATCGGACCGCAGAGTGAAAAAGCAGCCAACAAGTGCTCAGCATATCTGGGAACTCCTTCTAGACTGTTGGAAAAGCATTCCAGGTGAAGATGGTTAATAGAATGCCAAGAGTGTGCAAAGCTGTCATCAAGGCAAAGGGTGGCTACTTTGAAG
This sequence comes from Salmo trutta, assembly GCF_901001165.1. Lineage (NCBI taxonomy): Eukaryota > Metazoa > Chordata > Actinopteri > Salmoniformes > Salmonidae > Salmo > Salmo trutta. The sequence continues at coordinate 21,203,794 of NC_042975.1, forward strand.
AATCTCAAATATAAAATATATTTTGATTTGTTTAACACTTTTTTGGTTACTACATGAATCCATATGTGTTATTTCATAGTTCTGATGTCTTCAATATTATTCTACAATGTAGAAAATAGTAAAAATAAAGAAAAACCCTTGAATGAGTAGGTGTTCTGAAACTTTTGACCGGTAGTGTATAAAGCCTACGTAATGCATATCTCTCTTGAGGGATCATGACGATAATACATAAAACATCAGGCTCTCTTTTGACAATAGACATGGACTGTAGAAAAGCTTGAGGTGGTTCATCCCCACAGTTTACAAACAAGTGCATGTTCAGCACTTTTGACTGGGATTGAAAGTGACAGATTGTGCCTTTTTAAAATGAACTGTGAATGAGCCATTACGGCAGACATTCTATCATCCTCATACGTCTTCAGGAGCCTCATGTCAGTCCATTTAAGGAAACTGGTCACTGGGCTGATGTGATTTGTGAGTAATTCCACCAAATGATGCATGGACTACTACAGACGTAACCACAGCAAATGTCTTGCTTTGATTAGAGTTTGAGAATCATTTGTATTTGGGACATGATGACTCACTCAGCAATACAGTATTATTTAGTGTTCCAGAATGGATGTGGTGGGTACAACCAATAATGTTTCCCCTTTAAGGATACTCTTGAATTGTACCTGTGTACCTCACAGTTGGAAAATCATATGCTAATAGGGAAAAATCCAGCAAAGCAAACTTCCGCAGGACTTCTCTCTGTAAATTAGTTTAATGGAATGTACTAGCTAATTTTCCAGAATTTGCAAAATCAAATCAAACTGTATTTGTCACATTCGCTGAATACAACACCTTACTGTGAAATGCTTACTTGCAAGCCCTTAACCAACAGTGCAGTTCAACAAAGAGTTAAGGTACCGGTACTGAGTCAAAGTGCGGGGGTACAGGTTAGTCGAGGTCATTTATACATGTAGGTAGGGGTGAAGTGACTATGCATAGATAATAAACAGTGAGTTGCAGCAGTGTAAAAAACAAATGGAGGAGGGTGGTGTCAATGTAAATAATCCGGTGGCCATTTGGTTAATTGTTCAGTAGTCTTATGGCTTGAGGGTAGAAGATGTTAAGGAGCCTTTTGGTCCTAGACTTGGCGCTCCGGTACCGCTTGCCGTGTGGTAGCAGAGCTAACACTCTATGACTTGGGTGCCTGGAGTCTTTGAAATTTTTTTGTGGTTTCCTCTGACACCGCCTAGTATATAGGTCCTGGATGGCAGGAAGCTTGGCCCCAGTGATGTACTGGGCCGGACACACTACCCTCTGTAGCGCCTTACGGTCAGATGTCTACCAGTTACAATACCAAGCGGTGATGCAACCGGTCAGAAAGCTCTCGATAGTGCTGCTGTAGAACTCTTTGAGGATCTGGGGACCCATGCCAAATCTTTTCAGTCTCCTGAGGGGGAAAAGGTGTTGTTGTGCCCTCTTCACGACTTTCTTGGTGTGTTTGGACCATGATAGTTCGTTGGTGATGTGGACACCAAGGAACTTGAAACTCTCGAGCCGCTCCACTACAGCCCCGAATGTTAATTGGGGCCTGTTCGGCCCGCCTTTTCCTGTAGTCTATGATCAGCTCCTTTGTCTTGTTCACATTGAGAGGGAGGTTGTTGTCCTGGCACCACACAGCCAGGTCTCTGACCTCCTCCCTATAGGCTGTCTCATCGTTGTCGGTGATCAGACCTACCACTGTTGTGTCATCAGCAAACTTAATGATGGTGTTGGAGTCGTGTTCGGCCACGTAGTCGTGGGTGAACAGGGAGTACAGGAGGGGACTCAGCACGTACACCTGAGGGGCCCCAGTGTCTGCTTCGCTGATCCTCAACGTGTTGTTGCCTACCCTTACCACCTGGGGGCGGCCCGTCAGGAAGTCCAGGATCCAGTTGCAGAGGGAGTTGTTTAGTCCCAGGGTTCTTAGCTTAGTGATGAGCTTTGTGGGCACTATGTTGTTGAACGCTGAGCTGTAGTCAATGAACAGCATTCTCGCATACGTGTGAAAGGGCAGCGTGGAGTGCGATTGAGATTGCATCATCTGTGGATCTGTTGGGGTGGTATGCGAATTGGAGTGGGTCTAGGGTATCCGGAAGGATGCTGTTGATGTGAGCCATGACCAGCCTTTCAAAGCACTTCATGGCTACTGACGTGAGTGCTACAGGGCGGTAATAATTTAGGCAGGTTACCTTCGCTTCCTTGGGCACAGGGATTATGGTGGTAAGCTTGAAACATGTTGGTATTACAGACTCGGTCAGGGAGAGGTTGAAAATGTCAGTGAAGACACTTGCCAGTTGGTCCGCACAAGCTTTGAGTACACGTCCTGGTAATCCGTCTGGCCCCGCATCTTTGTGAATGTTGACCTGTTTAAAGGTCTTACTCACATCGGTTACAGAGAGCGTTATCACACAGTCATCCAGGACAGCTGGTGCTCTCATGCATGCTTCAGTGTTGCTTGCCTCGAAGAGAGCATAAAAGACATTTAGCTCGTCTGGTAGGCTCACGTCACTGGACAGCTCACGTCTGGGTTTCCCTTTGTAGTCCGTAATAGTTTTCAAGCCCTGCCACATCCAATGAGCATCAGAGCCGGTGCAGTAGGATTCAATCTTAATCCTGTATTGACCCTTTGCTTGTTTGATGGTTCGTCTGAGGGCATAGCGGGATTTCTTATAATGTCCGGATTAGTGTCCCACTCTTTGAAAGCGGCAGCTCTAGCCTTTAGCTCGATGCGGATGTTGCCTGTAATCAATGGCTTCTGGTTGGGATATGTACGTACGGTCACTGTGGGGACGATGTTGTCGATGCACTTATTGATGAAGCCAATGACTGATGTGGTATACTCCTCAATGCCATTTGACTTCCATATTGATCTAGTCACTTGTACTTCCTGCATTCGTTTTTGCTTGTAAGCAGGAATCAGGAGATTTGCCAAATGGAGTGCAGGGGAGAGCTTTGTATGCATCTCTGTGTGTGGAGATAAGGTGGCCTAGATTTTTTCCCCTCTGGTTGCACATGTGACATGCTGGTAGAAATGAGATAAAACGGATTTAAGTTTGCCTGCATTAAAGTCCCCAGCCACTAGGTGCGCCATTTCTGGAAGAGCATTTTCTTGTTTGCTTATGGCCTTATGCAGCTGGTTGAGTGCGGTCTTAGTGCCAGCATCGGTTTGTGGGGATAAATCGACTGCTACGAATAATATAGATGAGAACTCTCTTGGTATGTAGTGTGGTCTACAGCTTATCAAGTTACTGTACCTCAGGCGAGCAATGCCTCGAGACTTCTTTAATATTAGACATCGCGCACCAGCTGTTTTTGACAAATAGACATACCCCCCCGCCCCTCGTCTTACCAGACGTAGCTTCTCTGTCCTGCCGATGCATGGAAAACCCCGCCAGCTCTATATTATCTGTGTTGTTGTTCAGCCACGACTCCGCGAAACATATGATATTACAGTCCCGTTGGTAGTATAATCTTGATAGTAGGTGATCCATTATATGATTGCACGTTGGCCGAAAGAACGGATGGCGGTGGGAGTTGACTCGAGTTCACTCGCCTACGAATTCCCAGAATGCATTCCCGACCTCCGCCCCTTTTTTCTTCGTCTTTTCTTCACGCAAATTACTGGGATTTGGGCCCGTTTCCCGAGAAGGCAGAATATCCCTCGCGTCAGACTCGTTAAATTAAAATTATTCTTCCAGTTCCAGGCAAGTAATTGCTTTTCTGAAGTCCAGAAGTTTTTTTTCGGTCATAAGAGACTGTAGCAGCAACATTAAGTACAAAATAAGTTAAAAACAACGCAAAAAAACGAACAAAATAGCACAGTTGGTTAGGAGCACGTAAAACGTCAGCCATCCCTTCCGGCCCCATTCTACCAGAATATATTTCCAGTAGCATTTGAAGACGGTGAGGAACATATTTTGGTGGGACTATGGCCACCAGAATTTCCTGTTTACCGGGTTTGGCGAGGCAGAGGTATTATTAACGTATAATTATTGGTCTTTCAACGGCTGATAGCACAGCACTCTGCCTCTTGTCTACGTCCCTAAGGCAGGCAATGTTATTATGCGTCGACCTGAATCAATCTTGCAGGACACCTTACATTTTCCATTTGCCTTAGATCGGTGCTCTCCCTCCTCAAAACCCCTTCTGTAAATGAGGTCAAAGCCTGGCCCTCGTCTGGAAATGGATTAAAATTAGAGCCATGTATTTCAAATTACACCCGGCTGCTGCGTTTTAACGAATGACCCAATATGACTGAGCACTGCTCCCTAGACAATTAAACTTCAAGCGGCATAAGTATTATCCCCCCGCCAGCTGGTATGCAGGGTTGGGCCTCGGAGGCAAGAGGTGAAAATGTATAGCCAATTTTGAAAAGACCACATCACTCCAACCCCCCTCACCCCCTTGAGAAGGGAGGACTAGTGAAAAATGGGGCCTCTGATCGAAGTGTTTGTATGCTGTTTCTTTAACCTACCAGTCTACCACTTCTGGGATTGATGAGTGATGTAATCATCTGTGATTTTCTATCTGGGCATTTGCCAGCAGCATGTTATAAAACAATTGGGTAACACTTTATTTTAATGTAGCTGCTAATTTATAGTTTATAAGTGTGTATATAAGTAGCTTATAAGGCCTTTATTATGTCTTATTAGCCATATGTTAGCGTTTTGTAGTTCAAACGTTATAAGTAATGTACTACTGGCCAATCCTTAATAACCTCATTGTTAGCCATAATACATTTTGGCTTATAAAGAATAACAAAATAAAACAAAATACAATAAATAAAGGCATATGAATAGATAATAAAGAGCAAGTTACACAAGGAACAGACTCTTAGTAAGCTGTCTCAATATGGGACTAATAAGAGCAAAGTACCTCTATGTGTTCCCTATTCCAGAGTATGACCATATTTTTACTTGCAGAATTTTTTGTACATAAATGACCTTGTTGGAAATAAAGGGGCTGATCAGGTGAATCCAGATTAAAGCTGATTCCTTATTGGTGTCACTTGTTAAATCCACTTCAATCAGTTTAGATGTAGAGGACAGGTTAAAGAAGGATGTGTTAGCCTTCTGACGATTGAGACATGGATTGTGTATGTGTGCCACTCAAAGGGTGAATGGGCAAGATAAAATACTTTCGATCATTTGAACGAGGTATGGTAGTAGGTGCCAGGAGAACCGGTTTGTGTTGTTGGCTGCATGGCATAAATGAAGGGAGGTGTGCCCCTTTCTGTCAAATGAGGTCATTTCTGGACAATTGTAAAAATATGGTCACACTTTAGAATAGGGACCACACATTGAGGTACTTTGCCCATATTAGTCCCCCATTGAGACAGCTTCCTAAGAGTCTGTTCCTTGTGTAACTTTCTCTTTATTAACTATAAATATGCCTTTATTATAGCTAACAATGAGGTTATTAAGGATTGGCCAGTAATACATTACTTAAAATGTTTGAATAACAAATCACTTAATTAAGGCCTAATTAAAAGGCATTATAAGCTACTTATATACAAATATTGTAGCTAATATGTGTACCTTAAAATAATGTGTTAGCAAAAGTTGAACGTATTGGAAAAATCCTTCATCCATTATACATTGAATGCAGTATCTTAACGTGTGGGTTGGTAGACTTGCATTTGAGAAGGATCAAGGGATGGGTTTGGGTCAAGCATTAGAATGATGTAGTTGTCCTCTGTAGGTCAAGGATTAGAATGATGTAGTTGTCCTCTGTAGGTCAAGGATTAGAATGATGTAGTTGTCCTCTGTAGGTCAAGGATTAGAATGATGTAGTTGTCCTCTGTGGGTCAAGCATTAGAATGATGTAGTTGTCCTCTGTAGGTCAAGCATTAGAATGATGTAGTTGTCCTCTGTGGGTCAAGCATTAGAATGATGTAGTTGTCCTCTGTAGGTCAAGGATTAGAATGATGTAGTTGTCCTCTGTAGGTCAAGGATTAGAATGATGTAGTTGTCCTCTGTAGGTCAAGGATTAGAATGATGTAGTTGTCCTCTGTAGGTCAAGCATTAGAATGATGTAGTTGTCCTCTGTAGGTCAAGGATTAGAATGATGTAGTTGTCCTCTGTAGGTCAAGGATTAGAATGATGTAGTTGTCCTCTGTAGGTCAAGGATTAGAATGATGTAGTTGTCCTCTGTAGGTCAAGCATTAGAATGATGTAGTTGTCCTCTGTAGGTCAAGGATTAGAATGATGTAGTTGTCCTCTGTAGGTCAAGGATTAGAATGATGTAGTTGTCCTCTGTAGGTCAAGCATTAGAATGATGTAGTTGTCCTCTGTAGGTCAAGGATTAGAATGATGTAGTTGTCCTCTGTAGGTCAAGGATTAGAATGATGTAGTTGTCCTCTGTAGGTCAAGGATTAGAATGATGTAGTTGTCCTCTGTAGGTCAAGCATTAGAATGATGTAGTTGTGCTCTGTAGGTCAAGCATTAGAATGATGTAGTTGTCCTCTGTAGGTCAAGCATTAGAATGATGTAGTTGTCCTCTGTAGGTCAAGGATTAGAATGATGTAGTTGTCCTCTGTAGGTCAAGGATTAGAATGATGTAGTTGTCCTCTGGCCTTTTGTTGCCATATATTATAAAGATCTTCATTTTGTATTTCGTTTTTTTCTGTCATGTTCTCTTCAATCCAATTTGAAATACCTCCAGAATGGCAAAACAGATCAGGGGGGTTTAGGTTAACGAAGAGGTATGTCTTCCTTAGAGAGTGCCGATGTTCAAGGGTTATTTATGTTTGGGACCTGTGGTAGACCCAGGTTTATTGCCAGTTACTGAGTGGGGTATTGAGTGTTTTCTTGCATTGTCTCAGATTGAATAATAGTAGTTTTATTTTTCTCTCTGCCACTGGAACGACCACAACAAATAACCATCTTGTGCATTGCTATTGATTGCTTTTCCCTACACGCACACAACTTGACCGTCAATCGATAGCCACTAGTATCTGTGTTCACGAACAACGAAGCACCTTATAAATAACAGAAAAACATTCAGTTTGTAAAATAAATGGACCAGAAAATAGCAGAGCAAAATCTGAAAAACTTTTTCAGAAATCTAACTTTTAGTTAAATGGTAGTGTCATTCCACAAGTTATGGTGCATATTTGGAAAGCATTTCAGTAAACTTCAATCATAGGCTGAAACGTTGGTGGTTTACCCATTCAATTACTTGGAGCGTATAGCGTGTGCAACACATTTTTTTTGTAGCCTACAGTTTACTCGCTGTTAGTCAGCAACTCTACTAACTTTTTGGGTTGTTCACCGGCTCATGCTTTTCAGTAAACTTCAATCATAACATAAGTATGTGAAACATTGCGTCTGGAAAACGTGTCAAATACACCATAGTCCATGGAGTACAATATCTGCTGGTGGCTATTTACCAAAATACCATCATCTTTAACCCTTGTGTGGTGTTCAGATCTGTGGGACCCATTTTCAATGTTCACTAAAATAAAAATGATTCAATGAATTGCATTTCAAATCAAATCAAATTGTATTATTCATATGCGCCGAATAAAACAGGTGTAGACCTTACAGTGAAATGCTTAAGAGCCTCTAACAAACAATGCAGTTTAAAAAAATATGAATAAAAATAAGAAATAAAAGTAACAAGTAATTAAAGAGCAATGCAAAAAGTATGGGTAGCCATTTGATTACATGTTCAGGAGTCATATGGCTTGGGGGCAGAAGCTGTTTAGAAGCCTCTTGTACCTAGACTTGGTTCTCTGGTACCGCTTGCCGTGCGGTAGCACAGAGAACAGTCTATGACTAGGGTGGCTGGAGTCTTTGACCATTTTTAGGGCCTTCCTCTGACACCGCCTGGTATAGAGGTCCTGAATGGCAGGAATCTTGGCCCCAGTGATGTACTGGGCCATACGCACTACCCTCTGTAGTGCCTTGTGGTCGGAGGCTGAGCAGTTGCCATACCAGGCAGTGATGTAACCAATCAGGATGCTCCCGATGGTGCAGCTGTAGAACTTTTTGAGGATCTGATGACCCATGGCAAATCTTTTCAGTGTCCTGAGGGGGAATAGGTTTTGTCATGTCCTCTTCACAACTGTCTTGGTGTGTTTGTGGACACTAAGGAACTTTAAGCTCTCAACCTGCTCCACTACAGCCCCGTCGATGAGAATGGGGGCGTGTTCAGTCCTCTTTTTCCTGTAATCCACAATCATCTCCTTTGTCTTGATCACGTTGAGGGAGAGGTTGTTGTCCTGGCACCACACGGCCAGGTCTCTATGCTCCTCCCTATAGGCTGTCTAGTCATTGTCGGTGATCAGGCCTACCACTGTTGTGTGGTGTTGGAGCTGTGCCTGGCCGTGCAGTCATGAGTGAACAGGGAGTACAGGAGGGGACTGAGCACGCACCCCTGAGGGACCCCTCTGTTGAGGATCAGCGTGGTGGATGTGTTGTTACCTACCCTTACCACCTGGGGGCGGCCCGTCAGGAAGTCCAGGATCCAGTTGCAGAGGGAGGTGTTTAGTCCCAGGGTCCTTAGCTTATTGCTGAGCTTTGAGGGCACTATGGTGTTGAACGCTGAGCTGTAGTCAATGAATAAGCATTCTTACATAGGTGTTGCTTTTGTCCAGGTGGGAAAGGGCAGTGTTGAGTGCAATAGAGATTGTATCATCTGTGGATCTGTTAGGGCGGTATGTGAATTGGAATGGGTCTAGGGTTTCTGGGATAACGGTGTTGATGTGAGCCATGACCAGCCTTTCAAAGCACTTCATGGCTACAGACGTGAGTGCTACGGGTCAGTAGTCATTTAGGCAGGTTACCTTAGTGTTCTTGGGCACAGGGACTATGGTGGTCTGCTTAAAACATGTTAGTATTACATACTCAGACAGGGAGAGGTTGAAAATGTCAGTGAAGACACTTGCCAGTTTGTCATCTCATGCTCGCAGTACACGTCCTGGTAATCTGTCTGGCCCTGCGGCCTTGTGAATGTTGCCCTGTTTAAAGGTCTTACTCACATCGGCTTTGGAGAGCGTGATCAGTCAATCAATCAATCAAATTATAACAGTACATGGCCTTGATGTACAAACGTTCATAGATGACCAGCAGGGTCAAATAATAATAATCACAGTGGTTGTAGAGGGTGCAACAGGTCAGCACCAGGAGTAAATATCAGTTGGCTTTTCATAGCCAATCATTCAGCGTTAGAGACAACAGGTGCGGTAGAGAGAGAGAGTCGAAAACAGCAGGTCCGGGACAAGATAGCACGTCTGGTAAACAGGTCACGGTTCCATAGCCGCAGACAGAACAGTTGAAACTGGAGCAGCAGCACGACCGGGTGGACTGGGGACAGCAAGGAGTCATCAGGCCAGCTAGTCCTGAGGCATGGTCCTAGGGCTCAGGTCCTCCGAGAGAAGAGCGAAAGAGAGAGAGAGAGAGAGAGAGAGAGAGAGAGAGAGAGAGAGAGAGAGTTAGAGGAAGCATACTTACATTTACACAGGACACCAGATAAGACAGGAGAAATACTCCAGATATAACAGACTGATCCTAGCCCCCCAACACAAACTATTGTAGCATAACATACAGTCTTCCAGAACAGCTGGAGCTCTCATGCATGTTTCAGTGTTGTTTGCCTCGAAGCGAGCATAGAAGGAGTTTAGCTCATCTGTTTGGCTCGTGTCACTGGCCAGATCTCAGCTGTACTTCCCTTTGTAGTCTGTAATGGTTTGCCACATCCAACAAGCGTCAGAGCCGGTGTAGTACGACTCAATCTTAGTCCTGTATTGACGCTTTGCCTGTTTGATGGTTCGTCGGAGGGGATAGTGGGATTTCTTATAAGCTTCCGGGTTTGAGTCCCGCTCCTTGAAAGCGGCAGCTCTAGCCTTTAGCTCAGTGCGGATGTTGCCTGTAATCCATGGCTTCTGGTTGGGGTATATACGTACGGTCACTGTGGGGACGACGTCATTGATGCACTTATTGATGAAGCCAATGACTGATGTGGTGTACTGTACTCCTCAATGCCATCGGAGCAAAACCTCGAGACTTCCTTAGATATCGCGCACCGGCTGTTATTTACAAAATACATAGTCCGCTGCCCCCAGTTTTACCAGACAGCGCTGTTCTCTCTTGCCGATACAGCGTATAACCAGCCAGCTGTATGTTGATAATGTCGTCATTGAGCCACGACTCCGTAAAGCATAAGATATTACAGTTTTGAATGTCCCGTTGGTAGTTAAATCTTCCGCGCAAGCCATTGATTTACTTTCCAAAGTTTGCACGTTTGCTAGCCGAATGGAAGGCAGTGGGGGTTTATTCGATCAACTACGAATTCTCAGAAGGCAGCCCGCCCTCCGGCCCCTTTTTCTCCACCTTCTCTTCACGCAATTGACGGGGATCTGTGCCTTTTCCCGGGAAAGCGGTAAATCATTCACGTCGGGCTCGTCGGACTCGTTAAAGGAAAAAAATATTTCTGCCAGTTCGTGGTGAAAGGCAAACATTTGGTACTCATGAGTACGCTGCATAGTGATGGAAGAATCTGTGGCCAGGAACATCAAAAAACAGAAATCATAATGGATTACAATGCTGCAAAAGGAGGGGCGGACAATTTAGACAAGCTGGTGACTGGCTACAGCTGCAGAAGAAGAACCCTACGCTGGCCACTTGTGATATTCTTTAACATCTTGGACATCTCGGCGTACAACGCATTTGTCATCTGATGGCGTTGAACCCAGATTGGAATAGAGGGAAGCTCCAGAGGAGACAGCTCTTTCTCACGGAGCTGGGCAAGGCATTGGTAAGACCTCAAACCCCAGCTTCTGCAGCCATCGTGAGGAGGATTCAGGAGGAGGATGCTGGTGCCCCATCCACCCGACCAACAGAAACCACAGTAGCAACAAGAAGAAGTGCTGTGATGTGTGTGGACCCAAGAAGGACAGGAAGACACAGTACACATGTATCAAGTGCAAGAAATACATTTACAACACACACAGTAAAACTCTGTCCCTCATGTGGTGTGTAGACTGGCTTTAATTTGTGTTCAATGGGGCTCATTTATCATTTCCATAAAATACTGTATGGAAAATGTGTCCTTCTAATTTGTTCACTTCAAAGCAATAAACATCAATAGTGATGAAAACCTTGTTTCATTTCTATTTGTTCAAGATAAACATGATTTATTCTACCCATGTCTTGATTTTAATTGATTTCTGTTTACAAAAATCTAATTTTATCCAAAAAACGAATAGCGCTTTTATTGATAAATGTGATCTAGCAGAGGAAAATGGCAAATATTAACCATGTATGCTGCCTATATTGCTTGTAATTGATATGTCAACATCTAAGTATTCAGTATTTTTATGTCAATTATTATAGCTGTATTGTTTGTTCTGGGTCTATGTTGTGGGTCTATCACATTGGGTGAAAAACAAAAACATGAACACCACTTAAGGGTTAAAGTAGCCTCATGGTTGATGGCACATTTCTTTTGAACTAAACATTCCTTTCAGGGACATATTTCCTTCATTCACGGCAAGGCATTCTTGCAAAATAATACTGAGATGGAATGTCTTCTAACCGAATGCTTGTAACATCTAAACAGGGATCTAGTTGGTGTTGTGAGGCTATGATTCAACGCTACAAATATTGCACTTGAGACGGCCAACGTTCCTGTCTCAAAGTGAGTCACGGTGTTTTGCCACATAAATTGTTGAACAAAACTTCTGTGACCGGGTCAAGTGAAACATCTATTGAGCCCCAGTCCTGTTTTGGGTTTAGCCCTGGTTTACTGGGCCTGCCAAGAGGTGTCACTGTCAACATCCTGCTCAAAAGAGCCTTCAAGTGACGGCCTAAGCAGGAGGCTCTTTCACTGAAAACCTCAGCAAAGCCTGAATTAAAAAGCTCTACAGCTATCCCTCTGTCCCTCGATATTCACCCAAAAGCTTTTCAGCTGTACATTTTTTGGCACGACTTGTGCCCATCACAGATATCTTGCATACAAAACCCCAAGGAAACCCATGTTGGTGTCTGATCAGTCCGTTGTTGACATGTTCAAAGTGAGAGATGAGAATTGTGAGGAGTCCGTTTTTGTGTTTTAGTGTTTTGCCTTCCAAAGCTGACAAAGCACTGTAGTCATAGCAATTTATGGCCAAGCGTTTAGACAGCAAAGCCTCCACAAACAACTAATATTACAGCCAATGGCATGTTTGGGCTTTTCTCGTATTGCTCGAGTCAATTGTTTGAGCCAGGCTTTAGGAGGAATAAGCAAAGTGTACTTATACCACACAGAATAGGACAATCCACTGTGAAATTAAAACTGTGAAACAAAAGACGGAAGAGAGAAATTCCATTTTTCTTCTCCTCTCTTTTCTCAATCTAATATTAGATCTAGTTTGCTGAGCAATGAGCCAATTAGTTGATTTTTCTGTATAATGCAGTATTGCACATTGAGATGTTCTTAGATAAGCATAACGGCATACTGAAGAGCACCATCAAGAAAAAGCAGTGAGATGTTGTGGTGATGTTTTGCGTACCCCCGTGGACAGAAGATAAACTCGAGGGTAATGTGCTGGTGCTCATCTTGTCTATTCTGACACACTGCTTACTACAGCTGCAGGCACTAATACACAAAGCTCCCTTCAAACTCATAGCATGTTTTTTACTAGCACTGATTTCGCTGATTTCTACTTTAAGATGAATGCTCTAACTGTAAGTCACTCTGGAGAAGAGCTTCTGCCCTCTTAATTACTAAAATGTTAAATGTTTAGAAACAAACTAATGGAAAACAAGTGTATATGCATTTTGTCTGCACTAGATCTTGATATTGTATCTTTCTCCATGCAGTTACCCTCCCTCTCAATTGTGCTTAATTCAGTAGTGATAGCAGCAGACCTTGGGCCGTGATTTGGGCCTTGCACAACTGGATACATATTTATAACCGCCCCCCCCCCCCAAAAAAAAGAAAAAAAGGGGATATGCCGTTAATTGCGTCATATTCCTTTGTAGTATTCTCAGGCCTATGTTGTTTTTAAAAATATGTTTTTACATAAATCATATTATATTCCCTTTGAAGTGGTTTCCATACATTGATTGAATACATTCATTTACATTTACATTTAAGTCATTTAGCAGACGCTCTTATCCAGAGCGACTTACAAATCACCTTAAGATATCCAGTGGAACAACCACTTTACAAAAGTGCATCTAAATCTTTCGGGGGGGGGGGGGTAGAAGGATTACTTTATCCTATCCCAGGTATTCCTTAAAGAGGTGGTGTTTCAGGTGTCTCCGGAAGGTGGTGATTGACTCCGCTGTCCTGGCGTCGTGAGGGAGCTTGTTCCACCATTGGGGTGCCAGAGCAGCGAACAGTTTTGACTGGGCTGAGCGGGAGCTGTGCTTCTTCAGAGGTAGGGAGGCGAGCAGGCCAGAGGTGGATGAACGCAGTGCCCTTGTTTGGTGTAGGGCCTGATCAGAGCCTGAAGGTACGGAGGTGCCGTTCCCCTCACAGCTCCGTAGGCAAGCAGCATGGAATTGTAGCGGATGCGAGCTTCAACTGGAAGCCAGTGGAGAAAGCGGAGGAGCGGGGTGACGTGAGAGAACTTGGGAAGGTTGAACACCAGACGGGCTGCGGCGTTCTGGATGAGTTGTAGGGGTTTAATGGCACAGGCAGGGAGCCCAGCCAACAGCGAGTTGCAGTAATCCAGACGGGAGATGACAAGTGCCTGGACTAGGACCTGCGCCACTTCCTGTGTGAGGCAGGGTCGTACTCTGCGAATGTTGTAGAGCATGAACCTACAGGATTGGGTCACCGCCTTGATGTTAGTGGAGAACGACAGGGTGTTGTCCAGGGTCACGCCAAGGTCCTTAGCACTCTGGGAGGAGGACACAAGGGAGTTGTCAACCGTGATGGCGAGATCATGGAAAAGGGCATTCCTTCCCTGGGAGGAGGAGCAGCTCCGTCTTGCTGAGGTTCAGCTTGAGGTGGTGAGCCGTCATCCACACTGATATGTCTGCCAGACATGCAGAGATGCGATTCGCCACCTGGTTATCAGAAGGGGGAAAGGAGAAGATTAATTGTGTGTCGTCTGCGTAGCAATGATAGGAGAGACCATGTGAGGATATGACCGAGCCAAGTGACTTGGTGTATAGTGAGAATAGGAGAGGGCCTAGAACAGAGCCCTGGGGGACACCAGTGGTGAGAGCACGTGGTGCGGAGACAGATTCTCGCCACGCCACCTGGTAGGAGCGACCTGTCAGGTAGGACGCAATCCAAGCGTGGGCCGCGCCGGAGATGCCCAGCTCGGAGAGGGTGGAGAGGAGGATCTGATGGTTCACGGTATCAAAGGCAGCAGATAGGTCTAGAAGGATGAGAGCAGAGGAGAGAGAGTTAGCTTTAGCAGTGCGGAGAGCCTCCGTGACACAGAGAAGAGCAGTCTCAGTTGAATGCCCAGTCTTGAAACCTGACTGATTAGGATCAAGAAGGTCATTCTGAGAGAGATAGCAGGAGAGCTGGCCAAGGACGGCACGTTCAAGAGTTTTGGAGAGAAAAGAAAGGGATACTGGTCTGTAGTTGTTGATATCGGAGGGATCGAGTGTAGGTTTTTTCAGAAGGGGTGCGACTCTCGCTCTCTTGAAGACGGAAGGGACGTAGCCAGCGGTCAAGGATGAGTTGATGAGCGAGGTGAGGTAGGGGAGAAGGTCTCCGGAAATGGTCTGGAGAAGAGAGGAGGGGATAGGGTCAAGTGGGCAGGTTGTTGGGCGGCCGGCCGTCACGAGACGCGAGATTTCATCTGGAGAGAGAGGGGAGAAAGAGGTCAAAGCACAGGGTAGGGCAGTGTGAGCAGGACCAGCGGTGTCGTTTGGCTTAGCAAACGAGGATCGGATGTCATCAGCCTTCTTTTCAAAATGGTTGACGAAGTCATCCGCAGAGAGAGAGGAGGGGGGGGGAGGGGGAGGAGTATTCAGGAGGGAGGAGAAGGTAGCAAAGAGCTTCCTAGGGTTAGAGGCAGATGCTTGGAATTTAGAGTGGTAGAAAGTGGCTTTAGCAGCAGAGACAGAAGAGGAAAATGTAGAGAGGAGGGCGTGAAAGGATGCCAGGTCCGCAGGGAGGCGAGTTTTCCTCCATTTCCGCTCGGCTGGCCGGAGCCCTGTTCTGTGAGCTCGCAGTGAGTCGTCGAGCCACGGCGCAGGAGTGGAGGACCGAGCCGGCCTGGAGGATAGGGGACAGAGAAAATCGAAGGATGCAGAGAGGGAGGAGAGGAGGATTGAGGAGGCAGAATCAGGAGATAGGTTGGAGAAGGTTTGAGCAGAGGGAAGAGATGATAGGATGGAAGAGGAGAGAGTAGCGGGAGAGAGAGAGAGCGAAGGTTGGGACGGCGCAATACCATCCGAGTAGGGGCAGAGTGAGAAGTGTTGGATGAGAGCGAGAGGGAAAAGGATACAAGGTAGTGGTCGGAGACTTGGAGGGGAGTTGCAATGAGATTAGTGGAAGAACAGCATCTAGTAAAGATGAGGTCAAGCGTATTGCCTGCCTTGTGAGTAGGGGGGGAAGGTGAGAGGGTGAGGTCAAAGGAGGAGAGGAGTGGAAAGAAGGAGGCAGAGAGGAATGAGTCAAAGGTAGACGTGGGGAGGTTAAAGTCACCCAGAACTGTGAGAGGTGAGCCATCCTCAGGGAAGGAACTTATCAAGGCATCAAGCTCATTGATGAACTCTCCAAGGGAACCTGGAGGGCGATAAATGATAAGGATGTTAAGCTTGAAAGGGCTGGTAACTGTGACAGCATGGAATTCAAATGAGGAGATAGACAGATGGGTCAGGGGAGAAAGAGAGAATGTCCACTTGGGAGAGATGAGGATTCCAGTGCCACCACCCCACTGGCTCGATGCTCTAGGGGTATGCGAGAACACGTAGGCAGACGAGGAGAGAGCAGTAGGAGTAGCAGTGTTATCTGTGGTAATCCATGTTTCCGTCAGCGCCAGGAAGTCTAGGGACTGGAGGGTAGCATAGGCTGAGATGAACTCAGCCTTGTTGGCCGCAGACCGGCAGTTCCAGAGGCTGCCGGAGACCTGGAACTCCACGTGGGTCGTGCGCGCTGGGACCACCAGGTTAGAGTGGCAGCGGCCACGCGGTCTGAAGCGTTTGTATGGCCTGTGCAGAGGGGAGAGAACAGGGATAGCCAGACACATAGTTGACAAGCTACAGAAGAGGCTACGCTAATGCAAATGAGATTGGAATGACAAGTGGACTACGCGTCTCGAATGTTCAGAAAGTTAAGCTTACATTGCGAAAATCTTATTGACTAAAGTGACGAAAATGCTAGCTAACTAACACAACACTACACTAATCAAGTCGTTACGTTGTAATGTGATAGTTTCTACAGTGCTGCTAGTCGGTAGAGGTTGGCTATTATACAAAAGCAACTTTGTAGCTATCTAACATAACATAACACTAATCAAGACGTTCCTTTGTAATGTATTTAGTTTCTACAATGCTGCTCGTCGGTAATAGTTGGCTGGGTATGGAACAATGGCGTCGCGGGGGACGGAAATAGCTGGCTAGCTAACCTAGCTAACCTAGCTAGCCTCGATAATTACTAAACTACACAATTATTAAGCTATGACAAAGACAGCTATGTAGCTAGCTAGCTAACACTGCACTAGTCAAATCGTTCCGTTGTAATGTAATAGTTTCTACAGTGCTGCTAGTCGGTAGAGGTTGGCTATTATACAAAAGCAACTTTGTAGCTAGCTAACATAACAACACTAATCAAGACGTTCCTTTGTAACGTATTTAGTTTCTACAATGCTGCTCGTCGGTAATAGTTGGCTGGGTATGGAACAATGGCGTCGCGGGGGACGGAAATAGCTGGCTAGCTAACCTAGCTATTACTAAACTACACAATTATCAAGCTATGACAAAGACAGCTATGTAGCTAGCTAGCTAACACTGCACTAGTCAAATCGTTCCGTTGTAATGTATTAGTAATTACAGCGCTGCTAGTCGGTAGCGGTTGGCTAGCTAGCGGTGTTGACTAGCTAGCAGGCAGCAGTGTTGACTACGTTAGGAGGACGAAAAAATAGCTGGCCTCGATAATTACTCTAATTACTCTAAACTACACAATTATCTTTGATAGCTAAGAAAAAATTGTTCAGATCAAACAAACCAAACCGTTGTAATGTAAAGAAGTGTAATATTACCTGTGGAGCGAAGCGAAATGCGACTGCTCGCTCCGGACCGGAAGTACTACATTCACCATGATCCTCATCTCTCAGGGCTCCCTTTTTCTCAAACTGTCTGACTGGGGAATCTAAATGTGTGTCACCTTAGCTTGGTTTCATTATTGGAAATGGGATTTGCTGCAGTGAAAGGAATTGTCCCCAAAATGGCGGGCTTGACTTTAGTGTCACAGGTTATTAGTTCAGACCAGGGCATGTTAGATTCACGCCTATAGCCAAAGTGAGTATGGCCAAATGTGCCATGCGAGGGGCAGGTTCATGCGATCGTTTATTTAGACCATACACAGGCCATATAAAGTTTAAACATGTGTGGCTGCTAAAAGTAGCCAATAGCCAATTTGAGTAGCCAATAGCCTACTAAGTAAATGTAATCTATTTTTGTAGCCTGTAGCTAGCCTATTAGATTCTGTGAATTCTTTAAGTATCAATTAAATTATTTGATTATCTAAACAATATTGAATGTAAAGGTATTGTTTTGCTATGTCGGCTATAGGCTTTCATTGGGTAAGGAGACATCTAATTAGACAGCTCTTTTTCAAAGCAATTTGAGTTGTCAACGTGCCACGTGAAAATAAGAAGATCATTTTTAATTCATGGCATGGTTTATTTTTATCCAAATGTTTACAAATTATCTAGGCAGGGAAGCAGAATAGCCTAATAGCTTACTACTCTGGGGTCATAAAAACAATTAAATTAATGTATGTTATTAGGCAGGTCACGGATCGTCTCTCAGACAATTATATGCTGGTCGGACGGGTGCGGCTCCAAAAAAACTGACTTGCGCAGGACTGCACCTCAAACAGATGCTGAAAAACATCCCCACAGCATGATGCTCCCACCACCAGTGCCTGGTTTCCTCGAGACGTGACGCTTGGCATTCAGGCCAAAGAGTTCAATATTGGTTTAATCAGACCAGCGAATCCTTTAGGTGCCTTTTGGCGAACTTCAAGTGGGCTATCATGTGCGTTTTACTGAGGAGTGACTTCTGTCTGGCCGCTCTACCATAAAGGCCTGATTGATGGAGTGCTGCAGAGATGGTTGTTCTTATGGAATGTTCTCCCATTTCCCAGAGGAACTCTGGAGCTCTGTTAGAGTGACCATGGGTTATTGGTTACCTCCCTGACCAATGCCCTTCTCCCCCGATGGCACAGTTTTGCCGGACGGCAAGCTCTAGGAAGAGTCTTGGTGGTTTCAGACGTCTTCCATTTAAGAATGATGGAGGACACTGTGTTCTTGGGGACCTTCAATGCTGCAGTTGATACCCTTCCCTGGATCTGTGCCTCGACACAATCCTCGACACTGTCTCGGAGCTACGGACAATTTCTTTGACCGCATGGCTTGGTTTTTGCTCTGACATGCACTGTCAACTGTGGGACCTTATATAGACAGGTGTGCACCTTTCCAAATCATGTCCAATCAGTTGAATTGACCACAGGTGGACTCCAATCAAGTTGTGGAATGATGAGGATTTATTTTAATTTAATCAATTTTCGAAAAGTGAAGGGGTCTGAATACTTTCCGAATGCACTGTATCTGTCAAAGGCTCCTCAATGGCTGGCTATATGTCCTCACTTTAAAGAAAAAGCGTCCAAAGCCAAGTTGAATATATATAATGGCAGATAAATTGCATGAGAGGAAAAATTCATGAGACAGAGCAACTGTGAGAGCTCGCACTGTGAATCATTTTTGGGGACGGTCAGAAAAGTAGGTCACAGACAAACGTAAATCGAGAATGCTTTTGAAGGAGAAATGATTGCAGTATTGCTGCCCTGTGGCAATTCAAAAGAGGAACTTACGTTCAGGAAATTGTGAGGAAAAGTTCTCGCAAAGAGTTACCTCATTTAACAGTAGCACTTGTTTTTTCTCTTAGTCATCTTTGTACTGTGTTTGGAATGGGAATTATTAAAGATATTCTCTGGTACTTCTGTGTAGTTCTGAAAGTAGCACCCATGAGCCAAAAGTGTTCCCTGAAGATTGCGTACTCCATCACAAATGTGCAGATATGTGCACCATATCATCGCTGTCTCTCTCACTTTATGTTTGTGTCTTGCTAGCTGTCACTCAAATGACTAGGGGGCTGAAGCTCATTGGCTGTAACTCGAATTGCTAGGGGCCTGGCCCATATGGGGGTAAATGTAGGGAAATGGCACAGCACAGCTTCCAGAAAACAGTCTCTTTCAAACTAGGGATTTCTTGGCTAATTGAGGTAATATAGTAATTCTGCTCATAGATTATGAATGTATGAACTACACATTGACACATTCAGCCCAAAGCGGGAGGTTTAAAAAAGACTTACTAGTCGCCAAACCCCCTTTCCTCTGTGTTGTTCTTTGCCTTTGTAAACCTTTGCCTTGAAAGCTAGCCCATGCTCCCCTGTGACGGCCGTGTGCCTTGTGAATAAAGGAAAATAACTTTCTGTCATTTAGATTCACCTTGCAGCCCAGCAGCAGAGGGTGAGTGTGACACGTTTGCTACAGAGCAGCACTGCACCTGTGTGTGTGTGTGCGTCCTTTAGGGACGTCCAACTCCTCCCCTCGCACCTGATTGACTTAACTTTTGGTTCCTAGAAGGTTTCTGCTAGGTTAGGAATAGTGCAAGTGTATATGTGTTTCATTTCAGTTTTCTTGTTGCAGGAACAATCCAGGGGGACTATAGCACTGCATCGATTTCATTCTAATAATGTCTGGGAAAACTGTCATCTTAAAAACAGGACATAATTTCCCCCCTATATGTTCTAAGGAACGTTTCCTGTTAGCTCTAGATGCTCAATCAACTTCCTGCCCAGCATCCACCACAGCACAGGAGCACACATTGTTCCACTTGTCAATAATGTTGGACGGGAACTTCTACGCTCATTAACGACATTAGCTCATTTGCGACGTCTGTGGCGCAGCCTGTTAATTAATGAATCCATTTGATCGGTTATTTCAGAGCCTTGCCCCCTCAGAAATTCGCTCATTAAAGCCCCACTGTCTCAGTTCAGTTGTTCCTTTGCCGAAGTCAGTAAATCTCAGTCTTGACTTGAAGCCAAAGCTTTGTAAAACACCTTCATATTAAAGCTACTGCATGTAAAACAGAAGCGTAAATAGGAAAACCCTGTTTCTGTTTAGATACAGTACGAGAATGATGCGCACTAAACCAAAACCAGAGGTTGGATTGAATACACCATTTCATATCATCATTTGAAACAACTATGCGGTCATACGGTAAGCAGTGTGACTGGGTGAGGCCCAGTTTAAATTCCATAACAGTAATATAAATCACTTTATACTCCACCCCTCCACTCATTATGGTAGTCTAGTAATTCAGTAGCATTATTTGATCAAAGGAAGAGTCATCAGTGTGATACACACAGACATATACACACACACGGACACACACAAACACACCGTCATTGTAGCACACACATTCCCACATACAAACCCACCCCGAAACAAACACTCAGACAACGAAACAAACAAACTAGCAAACAAACATATGACAAAGCCAATTACGGCATGTGGCGGCATTGTTGTGAAGAGAGAGAGAGGGAGCGAGACAGAGACTGATGGGATTAGTGGACACGAGGCCAGATGGCGAAGGGAGGGAGTTCAGATGGAGTCATCGGCAGCCAGGACCCGAGGAGGGCTGAGCAGATGGGAGGATGAGTGGATCATAAAACTATATTACTGGTGTTATTATTATTGTAATAATCAGAGTAATGATACTAAAGATTAAGCTTATGTCCAAATTTGGTGACAGTCAAGAGGCGGCATTTTTGTGTTTTATCTGCATCGTGTGTGTGTGTGTGTGTGTGGAAATTCACTGGAGCAGGAATTCAGTCGAGTCCACAATGACTTAACACTGCAGTGCAGGAGATATTTGCTCCGGTTCTGCAATAATGCTCAAAGTGTAACATCAGTAGAATGTGTAAATAAAAAATAAACCCACATCATTGGATGTTAAGTTTTGAAAATGAAATGCACTCACACATCTAGATGCTATATCTGAAGTGTTAAAAACTTGATTGCATTAAAACCGTCACACCACACAAGCCTTTCTTCCTCTTGTGGACATTGTCGTTGGATATTGATGCTGTTATGTATTTAATAGTAAACGTACAATCACCAGTCCTTGACACTGCACCAAATACCCTAGTTTCAGACTTCTAATTATCCAGGCTCTAGCCACTTTCATTCCAGTCGGAAGAATTTACATAACAAATAATCAATGCAAGCTCTCCTCAACATTGCAATACACATTTATTAAAAAAGACACAATGTCAAGGCATTTATTAAAAAAGACACAATGTCAAGGCATTTATTAAAAAATACACAATATCAAGGCATTTATTAAAAAATACACAATATCAAGGCATTTATTAAAAAACACACAATATCGAGGCATTTATTAAAAAATACACAATATCAAGGCATTTATTAAAAAACACACAATATCTAGGCATTTATTAAAAAAGACACAATATCGAGGCATTTATTAAAAAATACACAATATCAAGGCATTTATTAAAAAACACACAATATCAAGGCATTTATTAAAAAACACACAATATCAAGGCATTTATTAAAAAACACACAATATCAAGGCATTTATTAAAAAATACACAATATCAAGGCATTTATTAAAAAACACACAATATCGAGGCATTTATTAAAAAATACACAATATCAAGGCATTTATCAAAAAACAATAAGTAATAAAGAGTAGTAAAAAGAAGAGGATAATGTTCTGTGTGTGTGTGTGTGTATGTAAGGGCGGGTGAGTGAGTGGGAGTCAGTGAGAATAGTCTATAAGGTGCAGGTGACTGTCTGTGGTCTATTTCACAATCAGACGTTCTGGGTTGGGCTGCAGTGAATGTTGGTTGGTCCGGTTGTCATTCTAATGGGGCTTTTTCTCCTCATAAGAGTGCTTAGCCCTTCTTCTCCAGTCTGCTGACACAAGCAGGGGAATGGCAGGGTGGGGAGGTTATAAAAATGCATCAGGGTCCTCTGGGTCTGTCTCCACATCAGACATCATGTCTTCAGTTGCCCCCACAAGTCGCTGCTTCTCTTCATCCGAGAGTTCTTTTGACCGACTGGCCGGAGACAATAAGTTATTCTGCCCAATAAAGAAACAGTCTTGAACACTGGAATCTCAAAGCTAAAATCTGTGCAACAAGTCTCAACTTTTCAAAACTCAGTACTGTATTTAAAATGTATGGATTTGTTTACATTTATAAATTAACCTGTCTCTGGCTACGCGGCCTTCATTTTGTTTGTCCTGTTCCTTTGCTCTTTCTAGGGTGTCCGACTACTTATGCCTCTCTCTTTCAGTCCAATACCGATTTGCAGCTGCATCTGAGGAGTCAGTGTGTTGTGCAGACTGTTCTTCCTGAGAGATGACAAAGAAAAAACATTAAATTAAGTTTAGCATGATATTCTCACCACTATTTTATGTAACATATTTGAGAATGCTAAAATAACCATCATATAACAACTTACACTGATTGCTTGGTTAGACTTTTTGCCCCCAAAAATGTATTTGGTCAAATTCAAATACAAATTTGTCCTCACTTTTCTTGCGGCTTATATATGTCCTAACCAGCATTCATGTGTAGATCCTTTACTGCCCACTAGTAAAACAGAAAAGGCCATTAATAGAAAATGTATAGGATTGAAATATCCAATATTAGCTACCACCAATGTGCAAGTTGTAAAAGTAAACATTGAACTTATAGATATCTCATTCCCTCTTGTTCGACGAATGCCTGTCGTCTTTTCCAGTGTAGTCGCTGGAGAAGTGCTCTGCTGTAGCTGCTGCTGATGCTGTTGTTGTAGGAAAATCTACTTCAACTACTTGTGTCATCAGTCTTTTGTTGATATCAGCCATCATGTTGTAGTCCGTTATCTGATTCAGCCTGGCCATGACACGAGTTGTTGGAAATCCATGCCCTATTTTGGTGATGCATTGTTCCCTCGCACGAAGAGACTCCAGGCGGGCCCCACAAACAAATTGTATCAATTTAAAAAATAAACACTCAATAGCCGTTTGTCTCCTTTGCTATATTTTACGTGGCTTTGTTAGATAGATAACTTTAGCTAGCTACCAAACTATTCATTCTTCCACCAACATTGGGTAGCTAATGTTAGCCAACTATGCTTTGGTAGCTAGCTAGCTAACTTTGCTTGCCAGCTAACATTAGCTTGTTTTTGTCAAAACAGCAACGTGCAATTTCTTACTCCTACAACAAAAATCCATGTAACATGATCATGTTAAATTCAACATTTGTTAACTAGCTAGCTAGTAACATTAGTTATTGACTATATTGGTTGTGATAATTTTACTTAGCTAACTAGCTATAGTGCTAGCAAGCAGAGATAGCTATGCTAGTATAACATACGCCGTGAGTCAGAAAGCAGGTGCAGAAGGTGAGTTTAATAATGAACCGATACAGAAGAACAAACATAAGAAGCGTACTGAACATGAGAGAAAACAATACTACTTAATGGGGGGGCAAGCAACCTAGGGGTTAGAGCATTGGACTAGTAACCGAAAGGTTGCAAGTTCAAATCCCCGAGTGCCCCTGAACAAGGCAGTTAACCCACTCTTCCTAGGCCATCATTGAAAATAAGAATTTGTTCTTAACTGACTTGCCTAGTTAAATAAATGTTAAAATAAAAATGATGACCAGGGGTGTGTAATATAGCTGCCAGCGGTTAGTCGACTGGTGATGTTGAGTGCCGGAGAGAGGGAGTAGGCATGACAGCTAGCTAGATTATTTTATTGACAAATAATAGGACTACTTCTTGCGGAGTTGCATCTGGAAGGTTGTGGCCATGGGGTATAGAGTATTGCGGACTCAGAGTACCTTTATAAATGTTATCTGTAAGACAAATAGTAATTCCGGGGGAGTTGTTCATTGTTTGCGCGCCTGTGTGAGAATAGATTTTTTTGAATGACCGTCAGTAGAACCCACACCACCCAATGAATTGTTGTGCCTTGAAGTGGTATGGTTTTCAAATCATTTTCAACCGCCACGCCCTCACTTGTGGTTTTGTTCCTTTGATTGTATTATTTACCTTTCAATCACTACGCCCTCTGTTCTATTACCATGCATTTGATTGGTTAATGAGTTTGTGCCGGTGTTTCATGAAGCTACACTTCCTGTCCCATCAAAACAGAAACTTTATGATAAAAGTATATGTTCGCTCTAGCAGAGATGGAAGAGGAAGCAAGACATCTCACTGGCAATTTTTTTCTGGTTCATATACAAGTACACCAGACTCAGCTGCTATTGCGTTTGTATCAATGGAAGAGCCACCCCTTTAGGTATACCGGAACTGGGACCATTTCTTCAGTGATAAATGGAGTAATCTTCATTTATCCACAATCTTTGGCTCGCTAATGCTAGTGTACATTGATATTATATCATAACAATTTATAAAGTTGGATACTTTATTGCCGAAACGTTTATTATAAACGTTTTTTGTTAGTGTGATGCTTTTAACTTTCATGTAGGCTACTTGAGATTTCACCACCAGCTTTTTATCTGTTCAACAAAACAGATTCAGGTCAAGCTCACACAGGTTGCAACAAATGCCTACAGACATTTCCTTGTAAAAAGTAGAATACTCCATCATTCACTGGATGAACAACCACGTACTGCAACGTCAGAAGGAAGTTCACAAAATGCAAGGGACTATGTGGACACAGGCGAAGACCATGGCAGAGAGGAAAACAATAGAGACTGAAACTGGGGCAAGATTCTCTAAGCTATTTAAATAGCCATATTTCATGCCCATAGACATGGCTGTAGTGGACCCTATGCATCAACTTTTACTGGGGACAGCAAAACACGTTTTTACTGTCTGGAAGAATATTGGTGTGCTGGATGATGCAATACTACGAAACATTCAGCTTAAAATTGATGCACTGAAAGCACCAGCAGACATGGGCCAACTACCCGCTTAAATCCCATCAGGGTTTCAATGCACAAGAATGGGAAAATTGGACATGCGTTTACTCCTTATTTGCTGTTAAGGTACTTGTGGAGGGTGCCCATTATGATTGCTGGACCCATTTTGTCAAAGCCTGTGCATCTTATGTACACGATGTATCACAGCAGAAGGAGTTGGAGAGGCTCATCGCCACTTGCAACAGTTCTGTGAGAGCTTTGCAAGGTTGTATGGAAAACAGTATTGCACACCAAATATGCACCTCCATAGCCACTTGAAGAAATGCTTTTTGGACTATGGTGGAGTATATGGTTTCTGGTGCTTTCCATTTGAACGAGTTCATAGGTAAACAGAAGACCAACAATCACAGCATCTCAGTTCAGTTAAAGAGTAGGTTTTAACTGCCTAATAGCATGGTTTGGCCAACTGGCTGCTGATATTAGAAACCGTTTAGCGGGCGGTCATGAGCGATGACATACCTGTACAGTAGGTCCTGATGGTACCAAGTACATGTATACATGCCATTGATCAGAGTGAGAATATGGATCTGAACAGTGTTACATTTGCAGTGAGCTCAGACAATATTTGCATGCCCCTTGAACAGCTGTTTGTCATAGCAAGTGAATATAGGAATGATCTGTAAAGTGTCTTCACATTAATTTATCCAAACAATGATCTCACCATTGTACAGCTGACAGAACAACATGATAAGGTAGACATGCTGGGAGAGGTTATAAGCACTGATCAAAGTAGAAGTTTTTGCTCATCATCTGTACTTGCAAAGTGGTTTTCCACTGACAGTCACAGTTGTTCTCTTGTGATGTGCTTATTGGTCCAGCACATGAAAACATACACATTTCTCAAGTTATGGCTCGTGTAAATTGGTTCCTGAAATATCTGAATCTATATCATTTCAAGCCCCCTATTGAGGTTTGGGGCAAAGCATTAGGATCTGTAACAGAGGCAGTTCATTCCAGTTGAGAAAATGATGAAGCACTGTAAAGTGCAGTTTGCCAGCACTACAGAGACAGTAGTTGTGTTAGAACCAGTTTCAAGCCGGGCTTCTTTTTAGGCATAAGGCTTATTGGAGGTGAAACTATGAGAAATAAAATTTGAGAGCAAAGCTACTGTTTATTTCTAAAATTGTAGGGGTAAAATTTTTGGGATTATTCAGAATTGTTTGTCTTTATTTTGTACTTTTTCTACATTTTATTATTCGTTTTTTTATATGGAACTTTGAAACTGTTTGAGGCATTAAAATCCAATTTGTAACTAGCCTTTTTAGCTTGGCCTGTGATCAGTGACACCTTTGTTTTATGTTCTTTGATAACATTTGACCTCTTTTAATTGCCGTGCTTGTTTTTTCATTTTATTGTTTTAAGTGTGTTGCTATTTTAAATGCACTTCAAATGAAGTTTGAATTGAAGTTTGATTTGATATTGGATCTTTAATTGATGATTGTATGAATATAGACCCCATTAACTTATATCATTCTTATTAAGACATTTTAAAATGTATGAACTAGGTTATAGGCTCAGTAAATACATGTTTGGAGTAGGTTGCCTGCTGAGCTGAACTGGGGCATGATATGAGGACAATAGACAAGGTGTTAGGGGCTAAGCATGTGTAAAGGTCCATAACCTTCCAGAGCCATCTAACCAAGACTGGTCAAGCTTTGTTTTTGTTTGGACTTCTCAATAGTGAGCTTCTACTTCTTATCATTAAAGATATTTTGACTTACATGTACACACTCGTAAACAGCCCATTTTATGCAGTGTAAAATATGGTGTAAACATTCTCATTGAACTCTAAGAGTGCTTTCTGATACCTGCAATTGATTGAATTGGGCACTAAGTTCTACAGTAATAATTTACTTATTTATGTCAGCCTACTGTACTACTAAACATGTTTGGCATGTTAGTAACAGAAGTTAGTAGATGAGAAGCAGGTGTCAGTCAAAGCATTTATCCAAGTGTAATCCTTTCATTGATATGTACCTATTTAGGCTAAATGTACCGGAGGGGAAAAACAAGCTGCTAGTTCTCAATATGCAATCTTTTCTGCCCACATGGTCTGAACAGTCTAAAGTGGTATTTCCTATTTGAGAAATGTAGCTGTGTGTGTGTGTGTGCATGCATGCCTGTGTGTGATCTATCTAGTGAATAATCAGTGTTGAACTTCCCAAGAAATCTGTTACTGTCTATGTGTGTGTGTGCATTCATGTATATGTACAGTGCCTTCAGATAGTATTCACACCCCTTGACTTTTTCCACATTTTGTTATTTTACCACCTGAATTTAAAATGGATTCAATTGAGATTTTTGTCACTGGCCTATACACAATACACCATAATGCGGAATTATGTTTTTCAAAATGAATACAAAATTAAATGCTGAAATGTATTCTACCCCTTTGATCTTTTATTTAACTAGGCAAGTCAGTTAAGAACAAATTCTTATTTACAATGATGGCCTACCCCAGCCAAACCTGGACGACGCTGGGCCGATTGTGCACCACCCTATGGGACTCCTAATCACGGCCGGATTCAGCCTGGGACTGTAGTGACACCTCTTGCACTGAGATGTAGTGCCTTAGACCGCTGCGGCACTTGGGAGCCCTGGCAAGCCATTGGCAAGTCATGGCAAGCCTAAATTACTTCAGGAGTAAAAATGTGCTTAACAAGTCACATAATAAGTTGCATGGATTCACTCTGTGTGCAATAATAGTGTTTAACATAATTGTTTTATGACTATTTCATCTTTGTACCTCACACATACAATTATCTGTAAGGTCCCTCAGCCAAGCAGTTAATTTCAAACACAGATTCAACCACAAAGAGCAGAGATGTTTTCCAATGCCTCGCAAAGATGGACACCTATTGGTAGATGGGTACAAATAAAAAAAAGCAGACATTGAATATCAAATGAAATGTTATTTGTCACATACAACAGGTGTGGACCTTACAGTGAAATGCTTACTTACAAGCCCTTAACCAACAATGCTTCAACAAGTTTTAAGAAAAAAAAAGTTAAGTAAAAAATAGATAAGTAAAAAATATAAAATAAAAGTAACAAATAATAAAACAGCAGCAGTATAATAACAAGCGAGGCTATATACAGGGGGTACCGGTACAGAGTCAATGTGCGGGGCACCGGTTAGTCGAGGTAATATGTACATGTAGGTAGAGTTAAAGTAACTATACATAGATTATAAACAGAGAGTAGCAGCAGCGTAAAAGAGGGGTCTGGGTAGCCCTTTGATTAGCTGTTAAGGAGTCTTATGGCTTGGGGGTAGAAGCTGTTAAGAACCCTTTTGGACCTAGACTTGGCGCTCCGGTACCACTTGCCGTGCGGTTGCAGAGAGAACAGTCCATGACTAGGGTGACTGGGGTCTTTGACAATTTTTAGGGCCTTCCTCTGACACCTCCTGGTATAGAGGTCCTGGATGGCAGGAAGCTTGGCCCCAGTGATGTACTGGGCCATACGCACTACCCTCTGTAGTGCCTTGCGGTCGGAGGCCGAGCAGTTGCCATACCAGGCAGTGATGCAACCAGTCAGGATGCTCTTGATGGTACAGCTGTAGAACTCTTTGAGGATCTGAGGACCCATGCCAAATCTTTTCAGTCTCCTGAGGAGGAATAGGCTTTGTTGTGCCCTCTTCATGACTGTCTTGGTGTGTTTGGACCATGATGGTTTGTTGGTGATGTGGACACCAAGGAACTTGAAGCTCTCAGCCTGTTCCACTACAGCCCCGTTGATGAGAATGGGGGCATCCTCGGTCTTCCTTTTCCTGTAGTCCACAATCATCTTCTTTGTCTTTATCACGTTGAGGGAGCGGTTGATGTCCTGGCACCACATGGCCA
Organism: Salmo trutta; assembly: GCF_901001165.1. Taxonomy (NCBI): domain Eukaryota; kingdom Metazoa; phylum Chordata; class Actinopteri; order Salmoniformes; family Salmonidae; genus Salmo; species Salmo trutta. The sequence goes on from NC_042975.1 coordinate 21,232,814, forward strand.
GGTCTCTGACCTCCTCCCTATAGGCTGTCTCATCGTTGTCGGTGATCAGGCCTACCACTGTTGTGTCATCGGCAAACTTGATGATGGTGTTGGAGTCGTGCCTGGCCGTGCAGTCATGAGTGAACAGGGAGTACAGGAGGGGACTGAGCACGCACCCCTGAGGGGCCCCATGTTGAGGATCAGCATGGCGGATATGTTGTTCCCTACCCTTACCACCTGGGGGTGGCCCATCAGGAAGTCCAGGATCCATTTGCAGAGGGAGGTGTTTAGTCCCAGGGTCCTTAGCTTAGTGATGAGCTTTGAGGGCACTATGGTGTTGAACGCTGAGCTGTAGTCAGTGAATAGCATTCTGACATAGGTGTTCCTTTTGTCCAGGTGGGAAAGGGCAGTGCTGAGTGCAATAGAGATTGTATCATCTGTAGATCTGTTGGGGCGGTATGCAAATTGGAGTGGGTCTAGGGTTTCTGGGATAATGGTGTTGATGTGAGCCAAGACCAGCCCTTCAAAGCACTTCATGGCTACAGACGTGAGTGCTACGGGCCGGTAGTCATTTAGGCAGGTTACCTCAGTGTTCTTGGGCACAGGGTATATGGTGGTCTGCTTGAAACATGTTGGTATTACACACTCAGTCAGGGACTGGTTGAAAATGTCAGTGAAGACACTTGCCAGTTGGTCAGCGCATGCTTGGAGTACATGTCCTGGTAATCCATCTGGCCCTGCGGCCTTGTGAATGTTGCCCTGTTTAAAGGTCTTACTCACATTGGTAACGGAGAGCATGATCACACAGTCGTCCGGAACAGTTGGTACTCTCATGCATGCTTCAGTGTCTGGTAGGTTTGTGTCACTGGGCAGCTCGCGGCTTCCCTTTGTCATCTGTAGTAGTTTGCAAGCAATGCCACATCCGACAAGCGTCGGAGCCGGTGTAGTATGATTCAATCTTAGTCCTGTATTGACGCTTTGCTTGTTTGATGGTCCGTAGGAGGGTATAGTGGGATTTCTTATAATCTTCCGGATTAGAGTGCCGCTCCTTGAAAGCTCAGTGCGGATGTTGCCTGTAATCCATGGCTTCTGGTTGGGGTATGTACGTACGGTCACTGTGGGGACAACGTCATCGATACACTTATTGATGAAGCCCCTGTCTAATGTGGTGTACTCCTCAATGCCATCGGAAGAATCCCAGAACATATTCCAGTGTGTGCTAGCAAAATAGTCCTGTAGCTTAGCATCTGCTTCATCTGACCACTTTTTTTATTGATCTAGTCACTTTTGCTTCCTGCTTTAATTTTTGCTTGTAAGCAGGAGTCAGGAGGATAGAATTATGGTCAGATTTGCCAAAAGGAGGGTGAGGGAGAGCTTTGTATGCGTCTCTGTGTGTGGAGTATAGGTGGTCCAGAGGTCTTTTTCCTCTGGTTGCACATTTAACATGCTGGTAGAGATTAGGTAAAACGGATTTGAGTTTCCCTGCATTAATGTCCCCGGCCACTAGGTGCGCCGTCTCTGGATGAGCGTTTTCCTGTTTGCTCATTGAGTGCAGTCTTAGTGCCAGCGTCGGTCTGCTTTGGTATATAGACTGCCACGAAAATACATATGTAAACTCTCTTGGTAAATAGTGTGGTCTACAGCTTATCATGAGATACTCTACCTCAGGCGAGCAAAACCTCAAGACTACCTTAGATTTTGTGCGCCAGTTGTTGTTTACAAATATACATAAGCTTTCGCCCCTTGTCTTACCAGAGGCCGATGTTCTATACTGCCGAAAAAGCTTAAAACCCGCCAGCTGTATGTCAATCATGTCGTCATTCAGCCACGACTTGGTGAAACATAAGATATTAAAGTTTTTAATGTCCCATTGGTAGGATATACTTGCTCGTAGCTTGTCTATTTTATTATTGATTGATTGTACTTTGGCTAATAGGACCGATGGTAAAGGTACATTACCCTCTCGGTGACGGATCCTTACAAGGCACCCGGACCGTCGTCCACAATATCTTTGTCTTTTCCTCCTGTGAATGATGGGGATGAGGGCCCTGTCGGGCGTCCGAAGTAAATCCTTCCCGTCTGACTCATGGAAGAAGAATAATTCCTCTAGTACGGGGTGAGTAATCGCTGCACTGATATCAAGAAGCTGTTTTCGGTCATAAAACACGGTGGCAGAAACATTATGTACAAAATAAGTTACAAATAACGTGAAATAACATACACAATAGCACAATTGGTTACGGGATCGTAAAACGGCAGCCATCTCCTTCAGCGCCACCCTTTGAGCATGGTGAAGGTTTTAAATTACACGTTGGATTGTGTATTAATATACCCAGTCACTACAAAGATACAGGCGTCCTTCCTAACTCAGTTAACGAAGAGCAAGGAAACCGCTCAGGGATTTCACCATGAGGCCAATGGTGACTTTACAACAGTTACAGAGTTTAATGGCTGTGAAAGGAGAAAACTGAGGATGGATCAGCCACATTGTAGTTATGTTGTAGGATTCCCAAGTGGTGCAGCGGTCTAAGGCACTGCATTTCAGTGCACGAGGTGTTGCTACAGTTCCTGGTTCAAATCCAGGCTGTAGCACATCTGGCCATGATTGGGAGTCCCATAGGGTGGCCTACCCTGGGTTTGGCCGTCGATGGAAATAAGAATTTGTTCTTAACTGACTTGCCTAGTTAAATTAAGGGAAAATAAATAAAAAATACTCCACAATACTAACCTAATTGACAGAGTGAAAAGAAGGAAGCCTGTACAGAATAAAAATATTCCAAAACATGCATCCTGTTTGCAACAAGGCACTAAAGTAATACTTAAAAAAATGTGGCAAAGCAATTCACTCTCTGTCCTGAATACAAAATGTTATGTTTGGGGCAAATCCAATACAACACATCAATATATTTTAAAGTAGTGGTGGCTGCATCATGTTATTGGTATTGGTAGGACTGGGGAGTTTTTCAGGACAAAAAAGAAATGGAATGGAGCTACAGTAATCACAGGCAAAACCCTAGAGGAAAACCTGGTTCAGTCTGCTTTACACCAGACGCTGGGAGATGAATTCACCTTTCAGCAGGACAATAACCTAAAACACAAGGCCAAATCTACACTGGAGTTGCTTAACAAGAAGACAGTGGCCGAGTTACAGTTTTGACTTAAATCTGCCTGAAAATCAATTGCAAGACTTGAAAATGGTTGTCTAGCAATAATCAACAACCAATTTGACTGAGCTTGAAGAATTTTGAAGAGAATAATGGCCAAATATTGTACAATCCAGGTGTGTAAAGCTCTTAGAGACTTACCCAAAAAGACTCACAGCTGTAATCGCCGCTTAAGGTGCTTATACAAGGTGTTGACTCCGGGGTGGTGTGAGCGACTTAAAGTAGTGAGTGGATACATTTTTCATAAATTTTTTTCTCTACTGGTTCCCAATGGGAATCAAACCCACAACCCTAGTGTTGCAAGTGCCATGCTCTACCAACTGAGCTACATAGGACCAGTGTAGATTCTAACATGTAATGTCTCAGGGGGTGTGACTTCTTAAGACAGCAGCATACCACCCTGCATCCCACTGCAGGCTTACCTCTGAAATTAAGCAGGGTTGGTTCCTGGATGGGAGACCAGATGCTGCTGGAAGTGGTGTTGGAGGGCCAGTAGGCGGTAGTTTTTCCTCAGGTCTAATAAAATATACATTCCAGGGCAGTGATTGGGGTCATTGCCCTGTGTAGGGTGCTGTCTTTTGGGTGGGATCCTGTTCTACAGGTGTCCTGACTCTCTGTGGTCACTGTCATAAGAGTAGGGTTGTTAACCCCGGTGTCCTGGCTAAATTCCCAATCTGGCCCTCATACCATCATTGCCACCTAGTCATCCCCAGCTTCCAATTGGCTCATTCATCCCCCCTCCTCTCCCCTGTACCTATTCCCCAGATCGTTGCTGTAAATGAGAATGTGTTCTCAGCCAACTTACCTGGTAAAATAAGGGTTAAATAGAATTTATGTAAATTAAATATTTCAGAATAAAGTGTCATGAATAATTGAAGAGGTTTTTAAAAGAAATTATCATTTGAAGGTCACTTCCTGTTGGGCGCATATGCCCTCGAAGGGAACATTTTGTTAAAACGTAAATTTCTTCTTGAAGTGAAGAAGTGATCGATGACCATGGAGAACAATGATTGAGATTTTGGCCCAGGCTCCTAAGCTCACAATGGTCGGAGGGAAAAGGATGGTGGATGTCATCTATCAGCTGGGTTCTCTTATTATTGACTTGATACTGCATATCAGTCATGCACAGCTGGGATGTAGTTAGCCCTCGAGAAGACCCAGACTGGATCTGTTGAGACTTAGACCCAACCTCTAAAGACCCAGACCAGCGCTCAGTGTATCAGGACTGTGACAATAAAATTATGAGACAAAGACCAATTTGAATGTGGGACAATCAGATCCAACCCATGGGTAATTACATCAGGCATCTTTTCCCCAACTGTTAATTATTGCATGCCCATACAGTTCCCACATTAGATTGACACTAGTGTTATGTCATTCTTGGGCCAGAAATGCTGACAAGTGATGCACTGTTACTAGAGGTCGACCGATTATGATTTTTCAACGCCGATACCGATTATTGGAGGACCAAAAAAAGCCGTTGCCGATTAATCGGCCAATTTTTATATATATATTTGTAATAATGACAATTACAACAATACTGAATGAACACTTATTTTAACTTAATATAATACATCAATAAAATCAATTTAGTCTCAAATAAATAATGAAACATGTTCAATTTGGTATAAATAATGCAAAAACAAAGTGTTGGAGAAGAAAGTAAAAGTGCAATATGTGCCATGTAAAAAAAGCTAACGTTTAAGTTCCTTGCTCAGAACATATGAAAGCTGGTGGTTCCTTTTAACATTAGTCTTCAATATTCCCAGGTAAGAAGTTTTAGGTTGTAGTTATTATAGGACTATTTCTCTCTATACAATTTGTATTACAATAGTCAAAGGTATATGAATGTTCTAATAGGTACTTTAGTATTGCCAGCCTAATCTCGGGAGTTGATAGGCTTGAAGTCATAAACAGCGCAATGCTTGAAGCACAGCGAAGAGCTGCTGGCAAATGCACGAAAGTGCTGTTTGAATGAATGCTTACGAGCCTGCTGCTGCCTACCACCGCTCAGTCAGACTGCTCTATCAAATCATAGACTTAATTATAATATAATAACACACAGAAATACGAGCCTCAAGTCATTAATATGGTCAAATCCGTAAACTATCATTTCAAAAACAAAACGTTTATTCTTTCAGTGAAATACGGAACCGTTCCGTATTTTATCTAACGGGTGGCATCCATAAGTCTAAATATTGCTGTTGCATTGCACAACCTTCAATGTTATGTCATAATTATGTAAAATTCTGCCAAATTAATTACGGTCTTTGTTAGGAAGAAATGGCCTTCACACAGTTCGCAACAAGCCAGGCGGCCCAAACTGTTGCATATACCCTGACTCTGTGTAAGGGCTGTCTGAAGAGAGAGTGGACCAAAACGCAGCGGAGTTAGTGTTCATCATTTAATATTATAGAAAGAACACTATACAAAAACAAGAAAAGAGAAAACCGACAGCCAACAGTCCTGTCAGGTGCAAACACTAACAGAAACAATTACCCACAAAACCCAAAGGAAAAACATGCTCCTTATGTGTGACTCCCAATCAGCAACAACGAGCTTCAGCTGTGCCTGATTGGGAGCCACACACAGCCCAAAACAAAGAAATACAAAAACATAGAAAAAGGAATATAGAACGCCCACCCAATGTAACACCCTGGCCTAACCAAAATAAAGAACAAAAACCCCTCTCTATGGCCAGGGCGTTACACTCTGCTTGCACAGAACGCAAGAAAAGTGACACAATTTCCCTAGTTAAAAGACATTCATGTTAGCAGGCAATATTAACTAAATATGCAGGTTTAAAAATATATACTTGTGTATTGATTTTAAGAAAGGCGTTGATGTTTATGGTTAGGTACACATTGGTGCAACGACAGTGCTTTTTTCGCAAATGCTCTTGTTAAATCACCCGTTTGGCGAAGTAGTCTGTGATTCAATGACAAATTAACAGGCACCGCATCGATTATATGCAACGCAGGACAAGCTAGATAAACTAGTAATATCATCAATCATGTGTAGTTAACTAGTAATTATGTTAAGATTGATTGTTTTTCATAAGATAAGTTTAATGCTAGCTTGCACCTTACCTGCACTCGCATAACAGGTAGTCAGCCTGCCACGCAGTCTCATGGAGTGCAATGTAATCGGCCATGATCGGTGTCCAAAAATGCCAATTACTGATTGTAATGAAAACTTGAAATCGGCCATTCCGATTAATCGGTCGACCTCAAACTGTTACCACATGAGTTGTAAGACTACACAGCCTATATGGTATTTTCTGAGACCATTAACCAAGACACAGACCAGAACAGCAGGTACCAAGACCCAGACCTATAGGGCACTTCAGCCAGAACAAGACCGCTGTTCTGTGCTCTCAGGACCAGGGGCTATATGTAACAAGCTTGGGAGTGCTGATTTAGGATGAGTTTTGCCTTTTAGATCACAATAAGATTGATCCTAGGCCAGCACTCATACTCTGAGTATCTTCATACATAGAACCCCTGGACATCAAAACTTCTTCCCTGATGCACATGTGTTATATAACAAAAGAAGGCACATCAGGCATGTGTTAATATAGTTCAAGGCCAGGGTAACTAGTGTATGAGTCAGGGCTCCATTCAATAAAATATGCCTGTGAATTAATGTAGTATAGCATTTAACCCCTATTGACGACTGTGATTCTCATATGGACTTTGACATAACCACACATTCATGATATGAAGGAAAAGACTGTAGATGTCTTCAGATGAAATTATAACCTAAAGGGCTTTCCTACCCTGCCACTTGCCAGCCAGTAGATCAGCTTTAATATTGCAGATATATTTTTTAATTGTTTGCATCATTTCTAATTCCCCTTATTTGTATTTGATTCTTTTTTTTTTTTTTTTTACCCTACCATCCCTACTCTGATTGGATTAAACTAATGCACAACAATAATTTATACTGCTACTTACAGCTATTTTCGCTCACATATATGGTACAAATAGTTAAATATTATACATACTGTATATTCCTAATTTTCTCCTTCTGCAAGTGCTGGATTTTCATCTACTGCAGCTAATCCACCATACATTGTGATCTTAACTCCAACCCTCCGATGTCTCATCTTTTCCAGTATAATGCCATTTTGCTATTTCATTTTGCAATATATCTCTCCATTTTACTGTGATGTCTTACAAGGGTCCTAAACCTCCCTATTTGTAAAATTTCTACCGATCTTTACACAAGAGTATAATGATACTTCCCATTGACTGATCGTTGTTTTAAGGACCACTAACAATACAGTTTGCAGGTCCAAACTGATCCAAAACTGATATTATGACATTTTATACAACGGGTGGGTATAATCCTGAATGCTGATTGGTTAAAACCGCATTCCAGCTGGTGTCTATTCCACAAGTTACCACAGGCTAAATCTAAAACGTTAAAATGCCTGTTTACTCCGTTCCATCTGACTATGCAGTCCACTGTCTCATCAGCCCAGCCAAGCACTATAAAAAGCATCTAGACATTATCTCACTTTTCTTTTAGACTAACATGTAGTTTTCAACAGCGGCGTTTTGTATAAACCTGGCTGTCTGTCTCTCCAACATTTGCAACATTGTTTCAATATTCAAATTTAATCTCCAGCTGTCCCATAGTAATGAACGTGTCGGGAGTCGAAACAAGAGAGGCAGGCAGGCAGGCAGCGTTTCTCAGACAGTCGAAATCATGAATCAGCTGGCATAATTTTTCTGGATATATACCAAGAATTGTCAATTGAAGAAGTTACACGAAACTTAGTGCCGCGAGTTTGCAGTCTTTTCAGCTTCAGTTTGAATTGATTGTGTTAGCTGTGTTGTTGGCTAGCTCCTATGAACAACAGTGTCCTGACGAGAGAGACAAATAAATGTCATTATAAAACAGCTTAAACAAATGCAAATGCAGCCACTTTGCTGTTATTCTGGCTGCAGTTTTTGATGTGACTGTAAGTTAGCCGTAGTTGACTAGCTAGCAAGCAAGGGATAAGAACATTGCCAGTATGGCAATAGAACATTTAGAACGAATGACTGGGTGTTGTCTAGGCCTGTTACAGTGACTGTATTACCGCCACACCAGAGGTCACGAGTCATGAGGGCAGTCCACGTGACTGTTTAGTCACGGTAATTTGGCTTCTCCAAGCTCTGATGCTCTGATGTAGCCTACCAAACTTGCTAAATGCCTGGTACTCAGCACTTTATTGTCCCTCTAATCACTCGGACATCAATGCAAATGTAATCAAAAATCTAATCAAATTTCATGAGAGCCCATGAGCTCATGTTGAGCAACATTTCTATAGGCTATTCAATTGCTTGAGAAAACAGAGTGATGGCTTCTATTAAAAAGAGGAGGCTCCCATCAGCTTTCTATAGACTAGGCCTACTATATTTATTTCTCAACTTTCCTAATATTAAGCACATTGCTTCTCTTTAAAACAGGAGTATAGCCTACCTGGCTGGCATGAAAATGAACCATGGGAAAAGCGTTCTCCATTCTCTATTTAAGTGCATCGATGACATGTCTTTTTTCCCGCTGCCCCTGTTCCGAGAGTGGGCAGCGCATTGCTGCGCTTATAATTTGAAGAAATAGCCTGGAACATTCGTGCTTATAGCCGTGTGCGCATTGCTGTGCTTATAATGTGTAGAAATAGCCTAATAGTTTATCAACATTTTAAGCTAAACCGTCTCATCTGTTGCATCAGGCTCATTGCTTAAAACAGGTTTTTTTACGCTAGTGGCTGTATTAATTTGGGATCTATCGCATCCCACAACTGTCCCGGACTATGTTTGGAATATTTATTTCTCGCACAGAATAGAATAGGTCAACTTTTGTACTATGGGGGATAGTAAATTGACATAGGCTAGTGCTTTTGCTGTTCGTTAGGCCTACTCATCTTGTTGGCTGACGAAAGTAAATGTTCTTCCAATATCTTCAATATGCACCTCGGAATTGGATAAGGACGTACGCAGTTGCGTCCCGATGTGTCTGTCTTCACTTGTAGCCTGTGAGAAAGACCCAATCATGTGACTGAGAGCCATGTGAGTGAGAGCTGCTTCGGCACCCAGACCGGAGAAGGGAATTATAAGCCCAAGGACACAACGGCTACTGGCTGCAAAAGGCATGGATTTCTTTAGGGGGCATTACGGCCACACAAAGGGGATGCAGCCAGGTAATTCGAGGCATTATCAAGTGCTTGTAAAATTGTGAATGAGAGACTGATGAAGTATGTAAATACAGCCTGTGCAAAAAACATAGCAGAGCACAGGCTTTTCATGCAACTTTTTTCAAATCATCATTAGAGTCACATCATGCAGCCTTAGAATGTATTAAAAATCAAAACATATAACCCAATATTTGTTTCACAACTAAAGTTCTACCTCTTTCTACCTGGTTTTAGTCGCGACCCTCCAATTGAGAATCACTACTCTATTCCACAACCTGTAGTGGATGAATCTGTTTGTCTGGTTGGTGACATGACATCCATATGTTATGGTGAGGATTTGTTAGCATGTCACCTTCACACACTTTGAAGGGGAAGAGTTTTTACCCTCTGTTTACTTCTCTTCTATCCCCCTCATTTTAATATGAATCGCCAGTTGTCTGTCAGCGAATATCTTAAAAGGTAATTACACTGCCCGAATTTGATCGATATAAAGTAATTAGTATTGGAATTTAACACGGTTTAATTATTGATCACTCTTCAGAGTCAGGATCGGAGCTGCATATTAAAAAATAATTCAGATGGCCAAACATCATCGTCGAGGTCGGAACCTCTTAAAAATGTATTTGAATTGGTCAGGGCACCCGCTAATCTCAATGCTTTTAATTAAATCATCAGCATTTTAATTTAGTTTGCCTCCAACGAAGTGAGACCAGAGAAGAAGAATACCAAGTAAGAAATTAGAAAAGAGGGAGGGCTTCCAACAAAAACTAATCTTGGTCAAGGTGGTTATTATTATGAGCTGTAATATTCTTGGGATTGATTAGATTTAATGCAGATTTTCACCTTGCCTCAGTTTGTTCAGAAGTTAAATATGGGGTGTGGAGGTGTACAAAGAAAGAAGGGGTGTGTGACTCTCCTTGTGAACTGTTGCTCATAATCAGTTTCTTTGTTATCTTCGTGGAAGACGCCTGAAGATTGAAAATAAATTGCCCCAGTCTCTGAAAACCCTTTTAAAGTCAAGGTTCCTGGCTCGGAAGCTTCCCGCGTTGCTTTTCAAGAGGGTCTTATTGCACTGCTAACTTTGATTGCTTTTCTTTGAGCAGTAGTAACAACGACTTTCTATCAGTTTTAATGACCCCAAAACAGTGCACGGATGTCATTGAGCATGACCATGTCATGGAGATAACAAACTAAAGTGGTGCCCTAACAACATAGACTGATTCTCAGCGGAATTAGAATTGGGAGGGTACAGAATTAATTTAGATTTCACTCTGTTTGACATGCTATTCCTTATGCTGTTTCCCTTACAATTGGACTACACTATTTATGAAGAATAATGTAATGGGAATCATTATGACCATAATTAATGACTATAATAAGAGTCTTCCCAAAACTCCAACTGCAATCGAATTTTCCTAAGGACTGCAAGCACCAAAGAGAGGGAATTTTAATTGGATGACTGGGAAATGTTTTCAAAACACAGCTAAGAGCACTCTATATGAAAAAGGAGTACATGTAGCAAGCAGATAATTTTCTGGAAGCGGGTTTATTGTACTGGGGTTTGAAGCTGATATTGAAAAAGCAATCTTTTGCCTCAATTACATAGTAAAGGCTGTTTCAATATGCTGCTTATTATAGTAGTGAAGTAAACAATGTAATTGACAAAACAAACTCTTTCAATCTGGGAAATTACAGGCCCAATTAGAGGATCTATCAAAACAGAACGATGGTGAGGGCCAAGGAAAATACTTTCCTCGCTTTGTACATTAAAACCCCTTAAGGTCGAGGTCCGCACCCCCGCGGGAATCGAATTAGCATAATAAAAAAATCCCCATCAAAATTCCTTCAATTTAAGCTAGATACAGTATCTGTTTTTTGCATTGGATGCTTCTCAATCCACCGCATCCGCCTATGTCGCACTTCCACATCTACGGTGAAGGTGACAGAGCTAGAGCGGTGTTTGTCAGACCATGTGACATCCCAAAAATCTCACAAAATCGTCTGTAGCGTCCAAACAGTTTGGGCTCACACTAATATGACACCTCTGTACAAAGGTGAGGCTGTCACAAACACGTACATCTTGGCCGTTTTGATCTAGGACGCCTCCCTGTACCAGTTGAAAAAATTAATGGAAGTACAGTATATAAGGAAACTGTTTAAGGCCAAAAATAAGGTGTGTGAAAATTAAAAAATATATATTTCCTAATCTTTCTTGTATCTCTCACATATAGGACAGACACTTCAGAACAAACTTCTTTTAGATCATATTTAGGGGACTGTTGTTCCATGTAGTGAATCTGTTATTCAATGTGTTTCTGTGGGATAATAGCAGTAAGGCCCCCAAAGAATTATCAAATATTTTTTTATTTGCTTTTTTAGATACTTCAAGGGGTCTTAAAATGTAAAATAAAATAGCTAAATGATCCTTGGTATGACTTTCTTAAAATATTCTACATACAGTTGAAATCGGAAGTTTACATACACTTAGGTCGGAGTCATTAAAACTCATTTTCAACCACTCCACAAATTTATTTTTAACCTCTCTTGGGTAGGGGGCAGTATTTTCACGTCCGGATGAAAAGCGTGCCCAAAGTAAACTGCCTGTTTAGGCCCAGAAGCTAGGATATGCATATAATTGGTAGATTTGGATAGAAAACACTCTAAAGTTTCTAAAACTGTTACAATAATGTCTGTGAGTATAACAGAACTGATATGGCAGGCGAAACCCCGAGGACAAACCAACCCCCCCCAAAAAATCAGCCTACCACTATTTTCAATGGCTGTCACTTTTATTATAAGGCAAAGTCCTCCCAGATTGCAGTTCCTAGGGCTTCCACTAGATGTCAACAAACTCTTTAGAAAGAGTTTCAGGCTGGTTTTTGGAAAAATGCGCCAGAAATTGTAGTTTTTCTAGGTGGCTCCCATTTTGGCTGTAGTGTTTGCAAGCGCGTGAATGAGAGCGTGTTCTTTGGTATTTTTCTCCGGTAAAGACAGTAACGATACTCCGTCTTAAATTGTATCGTTTATTTACGTATTAGGGTACCTAAGGTTTGATTATTAACGTTGTTTGACTTGTTCGGAAAAGTTTATTAGTAACGTTTGGGATTAATTTTGTATGCATTTTGATGGAGGGAAACTGGGTGGATTATTGAATGAAGCGCTCCAGCTAAACTGAGTTTTTATGGATATAAAGAAGGACATTATCGAACAAAAGGACCATTTGTGATGTAACTGGGACCTTTTGGAGTGCCAACAAAAGAAGATCATCAAAGGTAAGGCATTTATTATATCGCTATTTCTGACTTTCGTGGTGCACCTGCCTGGTTGAAATATGTTTTTCATGCTTTTGTATGCGGGGCACTGTCCTCAGATAATCGCATGGTGTGCTTTCGCCGTAGAGCCTTTTTGAAATCTGCCACAGCGGCTGGATTAACAAGAAGTTACGCTTTATTTTGATCTATTACACTTGTGATTTTATGAAAGTTAAATTTGCATAATTCTGTAGTTTTGAATTTCGCGCTCTGCAATTTCACCGGTTGTTGGGCAGGTAGGACGGTAAGAAGTTAACAAACTATAGTTTTGGCAAGTCAGTTAGGACACCTACTTTGTGCATGACACAAGTAATTCCAACAATTGTTTACAGACAGATTATTTCACTTATAATTCAGTGCATCACAATACCAGTGGGTCAGAAGTTTGCATACACTAAGCTGACTGTGCCTTTAAACAACTTAGAAAATTCTAGAAAATTATGTCATGATTTAGAAGCTTCTGATGGGCTAATTGACATCATTTGAGTCAATTGGAGGTGTACCTGTGGATGTATTTCAAGGCCTACCTTCAAACCCAGTGCCTCTTTGCTTGACATCATGGGAAAATCAAAAGAAATCAGCCAAGACCTCAGAAAACAAATTGTAAACCTCCACAAGTCTGGTTCATCCCTGGGAGCAATTTCCAAAAGCCTGAAGGTACCACGTTCATCTGTACAAAGAATAGTACTCAAGTATAAACACCATGGGACGACACAGCCGTCATACCACTCAGGAAGGAGATGCGTTCTTTCTCCTAGAGATGAACGTACTTTGGTTCGAAAAGTGCAAATCAATCCCAGAACAACAGCAAAGGACCTTGTGAAGATGCTGGAGGAAACAGGTACAAAAGTATCTATATCCACAGTAAAACAAGTCCTATATCGACATAACCTGAGAGGCCGCTCAGCAAGAAAGAAGCCACTGCTCCAAAACCGCCATTAAAAAAGCCAGACTACGGTTTGCAACTGCACATGGAGACAAAGATCGTACTTTTTGGAGAAATGTCCTCTGTTCTGATGAAACAAAAATAGAACTGTTTGGCCATAATGACCATCATTATGTTTGGAGGAAAAAGGGGGAGGCTTGCTAACAAGAAGAACACCATCCCAACCATGAAGCACGGGGGTGGCAGCATCATGTTGTGGGGGTGCTTTGCTGCAGGAGGGACTGGTGCACTTCACAAAATAGATGGCATCATGAGGGGGAAAATTATGTAGATATATTGAAGCAACATCTCAGGACGTCAGTCAGGAAGTTAAAGCTTGGTCGCAAATCGGTCTTCCAAATGGACAATGACCCCAAGCATACTTCCAAAGTTGTGGCAAAATGGCTTAAGGACAACAAAGTCAAGGTATTGGAGTGGCCATCACAAAGCCCTGACATCAATCCTATAGAAAATTTGTGTGTAGAACTGAAAAAGTGTGTGAGAGCAAGGAGGCCTACAAACCTGACTCATTAACACCAGCTCTGTCAGGAGGAATGGGCCAAAATTCACCCAACTTATTGTGGGAAGCTTGTGGAAGGCAATGCTACCAAATACTAATTCAGTGTATGTAAACTTCTGACCCACTGGGAATGTGATGAAAGAAATATAAGTGGAAATAAATAATTCTCTCTACTATTATTCTGACATTTTACGTTCTTAAAATAAAGTGGTGATCCTAACTGACCTAAGACAGGGAATTTTTACTGTGATTAAATGTCAGGAATTGTGAAAACTGAATTTAAATGTATTTGGCTAAGGTGTATGTAAACTTCCGACTTCAACTGTAGCTTGCTAGAACCCCTCCCCTGGCTTATTTTTATTTTTATTTTACCTTTATTTAACTAGGCAAGTCAGTTAAGAACAAATTCTTATTTTCAATGATGGCCTTTGAACAGTGGGTTAACTGCCTTGTTCAGGGGCAGAATGACAGAATGACAGGGATTGTCTGCTCAGGGATTGGACTTTGCTACCTTTTGGTTACTAGGTCAACGCCCTAACCACTAGGCTACCTGCCGCCCCAAGCTTAGACTGTTTAGTGCCAAAAATGAGGGGTTACATATATGTAAAAAAAATTTAAAAAAATAAAAAAAATAATATATATATATATATATATATATATATATTCCCTATCTCTCAGATATAGGACAGACACTTCAGAACAAACTTCCTTTAGAGTTTTTTGGGGACTATAGTGAGTCTGTTATTCAATGTGTTTGTGTGGGCTAATAGCAGTAAGGCCCAAAGTTATTTATCATTAAGGAATTATCTTATTTTATTTTTATACTCCAAGGGGTCTTAAAATTCAAAATCAAATAGCTAAATGATCCTTGGTATGACCTTAAAACATTTCCATATAGCTTAGAAGAACCCCTCCCCCGGCTTTGACAGGGCTTAGACTCTTATGGGTTAACAGTGATTAATATGTGTGGTATACCAGTGTTTGTTTTCAGAATGAAACCATGTGATTATTGTTGCTATGTTTTGATAATCATGGAAAATGTTTTTTCTTCTTCGGATAACAGACCTTGTGTTGCCAGCAAAATACATGTATTGACGTTGTGTCGTGACGTTTCTAACCATAGTGTATGTTTGTACAGTTTGGTCATGTTCTTGTTTTCAAATACAATATGTTAGATTAAACAATTGTATTGCAAGCAAGCCTTCTTTACAGTACGTTCAGAAACACAATTCATGCATTCTTTCTCATGTTCAAACATTTCATTTAGCTAATCTTGGAGCTGGAGATTATAAGTCTCTCAACTGTTTTTGGACTAAGATCAAGCCTTTTCCTCATTGTTCTCCCAGTACTTGTGTATGGGTTCAAACACTTAATATATTGTTGTGACAAGGGCAAAGTCAGGGAAACCTACCAGAGAGCAGAACACAACAGCATACTAATAAGGGATCATTTAAGAGTAGGAGTAACTAATTCATCCAATTCCGATAAATATTAAGTTGTTTTGCCACCCCATCCTTGCTAATAATAGTTGACCTTCCAAAGCACTGTTGACTGCTCAATTATATTAGCTTTTGTGACATTACAAATGAGATACGTACTGTAGCTAATTATGTGCGCTCAAACGGTGCTTGAAAATTAAAATGCAACTTCAGTAATACAGCTACTCCTGTACCTATCTAATATATTCTTGTGCACATTCTGCACAGATATTCTCACTTGACAAAATTACTCCTTCACTTTTGATTTGTCACACTTCTCTCGCAGGAATGTGGGTCTTCATTTAGAATTTTGGGAAATAGTATGTATCCTTGCTTATTGGAAGAGTAGTCCATTTATATCAGTTAGATTCCATTACTTTATCCCCATGTCCCTTACAGTATATATCCCGGGACTGAAGAACTGGTGCTATTCTTCAGCACTGTAGCTAGAACAATCACATACATTGCTGGATGGAGAAGTTTTAAGTGTATTTTGTAAAAAATAAAATAAGAATAAGTGGTGAACAATTGACTTCTAATTGCACCATGACAAAGCAGAAACTAGGCGAAACATAACAGGGCAAGCAGACCACTTCTTCTTGGCTGGCAGATGGAACAATGATTGGGGGAGGGGGGATGATTGGCTGATGATATCCGTCCTGTTGGTAATGACATCATTTGGGATCTGCACCTGCCCCCTCCACTTCTCCCCGAGGCCTTGTTTTGCCGTGCATCCTGGGAAAGAGCGATTACGGCACGGTGCAGACTATACTGTAAGAGAGTCAGGACATAGTTGCCAGAGGCTATGTCACCTTTCTGCCTTGTTGTCAGATTGCAGTGGCTAAACATGGCTGGGCTGTCAAGCAGGAGGCCAGGAAGTTAGACCCTCCTCGGGAAAGTAGGTAAGCTGCTAGACATGGATTTAGCAACCCAGCAATGGGCAGTGTTACTTCTCGCTGATCTTTGTGTAAGGAGTCTTTGGCTCAGAAGTATCCCTCCCATGGCAGCCTCTTTGCTCATGTGGCTACATGCATACACACACACACACACACACACACACACACACACACACACACACACACACACACACACACACACACACACACACACACACACACACACACACACACACATACACATACACATACACACAAACACAGAATATTGCCTCGAAGCTGAAATAACTTTCACCAAATAGTCAGAGATACTTTCAGACGAGGCGTCAAACAAAATCTTAGTGTCTTTGCGATTTGAGAGATGATGGCACTCATTCCCCATGGACCTCTCTGAGAGGAAGCAAATCATCATCTGATTGGCTTAAACTATCGTCTCCTCAAAGTCCACCTCAACCTGTACTTGAAACGTCTTTTGCAGATGGCCACAAAGCACCGATTCGCCTGGTGTTGAGGTGCAGTCGTGAGGGATCCTTAGATCCTATCTCCCCTTCGGTTGCGATGGTAACAAGGCAGACCACCTCTTGTAAGTCCTCTTAGTCAATTCATTCAAGTGTGGGCGAAATCTCAAGTAGAGTAATTATAGTTCATTTGTTCTTATTGCAATTTTCACCTGGATGATTTCACCTTGACATCACCTTGATTAAAGGTAAGCAAGAGCGGTAGTCTACAAATTAGAACAGTCCTTAACAAACCCTCCATAAATAAGATGAACAAAATGCCTCTCATATGACCTTGCTGATATGATCATCAAACAGGAAAGACAAGGACCTTTTTTCATGTTTGGACTGACAGTAAACGCTCATGTTTTGCTGATTCTGATAGAAAGTACAGCAAATAAACATTCAAAGCATGCAACATAAAAACATATTAAAGCACAGATTGTGGGCATGCTGGTTTCCCTTTGGTGAAATTGTCTTTTAATTTGTAATGAGCAATTGCACATTAGAGCCTAATAGTCTCTAATTGAAGTTAATTTGGCTCCCTCGAGGGAATTCAACATCAAGCAGCATCGACGATATGAATACATTTTTTTAATATAATTGTATGATATAATCTTCCACTAGAATGAGCAGCTCAGTGCACTTTTAACTTTTTGCTGTCTGGAATGTTATTTTGTACCACCCACAGTTAACACATTTGAAGATAAATCTCTAGGATCCAATAGTCATGTTGGGTCAAATTAAACTGGAAATTGGGCTAAACAAACAGGGCAGTCTAACGGGGTTAATTGCCAGATCAAATCACAGTTTATTTGATTATCTACATAAATAAATCATGAATTGATGAATGAAAAAGGAAACGCATGCACACTTCAAATACAGAAAAAGGGTACAGTAAAGGAATCAAAAATGCAGATATACATACATACATCACAAATCAATGTTCAATCAGAAAACATAGAGAATCATATCCCAGAGGTTACATGCACTTACAGTATATTGAATGAGTAAGTTTTGACAGTCAAAACATAAAGGAATTTATTCAGTCTAATTTCTCCTCAGAGGGTGCCTGTGGTCCATTAGGTAGACCACATATCTTAAAACTTAATCTCTCCAAATGAATCTTGTTTAAGTAGCTAAGTGGAGATCTGAGGCCTAGGGGGGACCCATTAATGTGAGTCATTGCCTGAATCAAGCCATAATTCATGCTAAAACTTTATCTTATGTGGCTAATATTTTAGCATGACATTTATAAGGCATTTGTCAAACTAGCGTTCCGTAGAAGGCAGTCCATTTTTGACGTTTAAGACAAAGGAAGGCTAGAGCAGTGCTTTGCTCTGTACTTTGATGCACTCAAAAGGATAGTTACTCGAGAACTTAATGTGTGATTGATGAGGCCTACATATGAATGGCTATACTGAAGTTTGGATAAATCACTGTTACTGCTAACTTGCCTATAGCCAGAATAAATCCAACACTGTGCTGGGCCGTAAACAAAATAAAGGATAAAGTAGAGCATGCATACTCAGATACTGAAACACATTCAAAAAAATGAACATGTCAGGTCTTCGTCATTTGGACCAAAACATGTCCAATTTAAAGGTAAACCAATAACGGTTTGGGTTGGAACTTCTGAGTGTGCGGGCCCCACTTTACCTTTCCACTACCTTGTCTCTCATGGTCCGTTACTTACTTACTTATATACATACTGTTGACTTAATAGACCCCAGGGTAGCCTAACCTTTTGAAAACCCTATACTGCATCAAAGCTCTACAATATCTGAAACAATCTGTGTGTGCTTGGCATTTTGACTTGTGATTCGAAAGCCATCAGCAAGCATTTTCACGTAAAAACACAGTGTTTTAAGTGAGATGACGATAAAGTGAATAACATAAAAGGCTAGCACAGCAACGTTAACTCTTCACACAAACCTATTGTTGAAAGTGTTCCAAGAAGCATCTTACAAGGTTTTTAGGGCAGCGAAAGCACATAAATATTTAATTAGCTTTCATACTAAACTAAAACTTCCTTTTATGTTCTTGCATTAAACTTAAAGGTAACTGTCCTCTTTTATGCATTCATAACGTTCAGGGACAGATTTGTCATGTTTATGAACTCTTATTTAATTGTACTCCCTGCTGCTTTCCACAACAGAAGTGAGGTGCAAATGAACTCGGGAGCGTCAAACAGATGGAATAGCACCGAACTGAAGTTGGTGCCACAAAACATTGCTGCCAAACTTTGTTGTTTGGCGAGCAGGATGTCTCCTCTCGCTTGTAACGCTGGGCACCTCCAAAAGTCAATAGCTTCAAGGCTTTTCCTGCCCCACTTCCGTATGGATCTCCATCTGCCAAGAAAACGGCACAAGCGCTTAGCCCGACTTGGTTGGCACGTTGAGTAAATAGTGGCTCTGAACCCTAATAAAGGAATGCTAAGCATTAAATACTTCCCGTTTTTTTAGGACATCATCACATCTCTCTCTCTCTCTCCGTGGAAGGCAGGACTGCATTGCAGTTGTTTAATATTCTCCCTCAGCAAATATGAAATGGCGGGGCCTGTCTATTCGAAGGTGCCCCTAAAATGAGGCGGGGGCCAGTTGGGCGCCCATAACTGTGACCTGGCATGATAAATCAACGTGGAAGGAAGCTCATCAGGATAAACCTCCCAGTCGGCTAAGCCAACTGACTTTATGTCATCTTAAAAATAGTTATTTCCCCCTCTCTCTCCTTCGGAACTCGGAAACCGGGGAACGAGATTAAGCGGCGGATGTTTATAATATCAGCCATAGGTGCACTCAAGCGCCGGGATGTTTTAAATCAGGCATGAAATTAATTTTCAAACTCCCTTTCAACACAAGCCGATGTAATGAGGTCAATATGTATTGTAGTTTGGATCTGACGGCTGGCGGTGGCACTGGTAGTCTTTTACAATCAGCAGGTGTTGTACATCTCTGTCACAAAGGTCCGTCCTTGGAACCACCGATTGCTTTTGATCCAAACATCAGTGGCAAAAAGAGAGAAAAGTTTACTTTGACTTTGTGTGTATGTGTGCAGGCACAGACTGGACAGTTGTTGCAGGACTGTATAGTGCTGGGGATTTGTCTTTTGGCACCTGCGTGAATGCTACATCATGACGCTTTGCTGTGATCTGGCACTTAGCTTTGGCTCGCTTGGAATTGATCATGTGGCTGTCATGGTGTCTATCGCAACAGCCTTTCGCGAGCTTCTCTGTTTTTTTCAGTCTCTGTCTCTCACACACACTCTACAGTATCTCACTCTTTCTTTCTCTCTCCTCTCTATCGTTCCTCACTTCTCACAGCTGCTCGGCAAGTAACTGTAGTTTGCTGCACATCATGTGTAATCAGTGTCATACTCTCAGGCGTGCTTCTCTTTGGCTCCAAGCCAAGTAACAGAATGGGCTCTGTCCTAGTGTGATCATTCTACTGCAATTGTCCTTTTATTCGTGAGATGATTTGTTGCCGTTTCACTCTCACACCATGGCAGATGAGTAGGCTCACGTCGATTACAATGGCTCCTTAGATCATTGGTGATACTGTTGTCTTGATACTCTGAGAGAGGATAATCCTTAATGTTATTTATTCTTTGAAACATTATTGAATTGAGGCAAGTATTCTGATAGGCCTAAACTCTGATAAGGTCTTTGTTGTACCAGTATGTAAATCCTGTATGGTAATTACACCATGACTTGAAACCTGCATGCTGCCATATGGTCAAGATGTATTTAGTATAAACATTACTCACTTCAGCTATTCAAATGAGCTTAACTTTGTCCAATTCCATATGGGAAAGAATTTTCTAAAAGCCCCATCAATTCATTTTGCATACTGTAGCATACACCAAGGGGAGTCAAGAGGTGGAGGTCAGTTCAAATGTAGTTCAAATGTAAGATCACATAGTTTCCTTATTATCATCCAACATGCATAATGATCAAATACACAATGACATTGCATCCACACAAACCCCCTACGAACACACATCCCATTTTTCTCTCCCTACGCATCAGAAAGTATTCAGACCCCTTGACTTATTCCACATTTTGTTGTGTTAGAGCCTGAATGCAAAATATATTAAATATACAGTACCAGTCAAAGGTTTGGACACACCTACTTATTCAAGGGTTTTTCTTTGTTTTTACTATTTTCTACCTTGTAGAATAATAGTGAAGACATCAACACTATGAAATAACACATATGGAATCATGTAGTAACCAAAAAAGTGTTAAACAAATCAAAATATATTTTATATTTGAGATTCTTCAAAGTAGCCACCCTTTGCCTTGATGACAGATTTGCACACTCTTGGAATTCTCTCAACCAAGCTTCACCTGGAATGCTTTTCCAACAGTCTTGAATGAGTTCCCATATATGCTGAGCACTTGTTGGCTACTTTTCTTTAACTCTGCAGTCCAGCTCATCCCAAACCATCTTAGTTGGGTTGAGGTTGGGTGATTATGGAGGCCAGGTCATTTGATGCAGCATTCCATCATTATCCTTCTTGGTCAAATTGCCCTTACACAGCCTGGAGGTGTGTTAGGTCATTGTCCTGTTGAAAAACCAATGATAGTCCCACCAAGCACAAACCAGATGGGAATGGTGTATCGCTGCAGAATGCTGTGGTAGTCATGCTGGTTAAGAGTGCCTTGAGTTCTAAATAAATCACTGACAGTGTCACCAGCAAAGCACCCCCACACCATTACACCTCCTCCATGCCTCACGTTGGGAACCACACATGCTGAGATCATCCGTTCACCTACTCTGCGTCTCACAAAGACACGGAGGTTGGAACCAAAAATGTCAAATTTAGACTCATCAGACCAAAGGACAGATTCCACCGGTCTAATGTCCATTGCTCGTGTTTCTTGACCCAAGCAAGTCTCTTATTCTTATTGGTGTTCTTTAGAGTGGTTTCTTTGAAGCAATTCAACCATAAAGGCCTGATTCACGCAGTCTCCCCTGAACAGTTGATGTTGAGATGAGTCTGTTACTTGAACTTTGTGAAGCATTTATTTGGGCTACAATTTCTGAGGCTGGTAACTAATGAACTCATCCTCTGCAGCAGAGGTAACTCTGGGTCTTCCTTTCCTGTGGCGGTCCTCATGAGAGCCAGTTTCATCATAGCGCTTGATGGTTCTTGCGCTTGAAGAAACTTTCAAAGTTCTTGAAATTTTACGCATTGACTGACCTTCAAGTCTTAAAGTAATGATGGACTATCATTTCTCTTTGCTTATTTGAACTGTTCTTGCCATAATATGGCTTTGATTTGGGAATTCTAAATTCCAACAGAACAAAGTGTATAAATCAATATCAAATATTTCAATGCCCTTGGACACGGGAAAAATGGGTCACCTTTTTTTTAACACAAATGCTACCTGATTCAAAGTATGGAATGACCCTGTGTAGTGGTTTTTTAAGAGACGATAATAATCTTCTGTATACCACCCCTACCTTGTCACAACACAACTGATTGTCTCAAACACATTAAGAAGGAAATAAATTCCACAAATTAACTTTCAACAAGGCACACCTGTTAATTGAAATGCATTCCAGGTGACTAGCTCATGAATCTGGTTGAGAGAATGCCAAGAGTGTGCAAAGCTGTCATCAAGGCAAAGGGTGGCTACTTTGAAGAATCTCAAGTTTGTTTAACACTTTTGTTGGTGACTACATGAATCTATATGTGTTATTTCATAGATTTGATGTGTTTACTATTATTCTACAGTGTAGAAAATAGTAAAAAGAAAGAAAACCCTGGAATGAGTAGGTGTGTCCAAACTTTTGACTTGTAATCTACACACAATACCCCATAATGACAACGTGAAAACATGTTTTTAGAAATGTCTGCAAATGTATTGAAAATGAAATACAGATATCTAATTTACATAAGTATTCACACCCTTGAGTCAATACTTTGTAGAATCACGATTGGCAGCGATTACAGCTGTGAGTCTTTCTGGACAAGACTTTAAGAGCTTTGTACACCTGGATTGTCCAAAATGTGCACATTATTACTTTTACAATTCTTCATGTTCTGTCAAGTTGGTTGTTCACCATTACTAGACAAAACTGTAACTAGGCCATTCAGGACATTCAATGTTGTCTTGGTAAGCAACTTCAGTGTATATTTGGCCTTGTGTTTTCATTTATTGTTCTGCTGAAAGGTGAATTTGTCTCCCATTGTCTGTTGGAAAGCAGAGTGAACCAGATTTTCTTCTAGGATTTTGCCTGTCCTTAGCTCTATTCAATTTATTTTTATCCCCAAGAAATCCCTAGTCCTTGCAAGCATACCAATAAGAATGATACTTAGTGATGTGTTGGATTTGCCCTAAACATTACACTTTGTATTCAGGACATAAAGTTAATGTCTTGGCCACTTTTTTGCAGTTTTTCTTCAGTGCCTTATTGCAAACAGGATGCATGTTTTAGAATAGTTAAATTCTGTACAGGCTTCGTTCTTTTCACTCTGTCATTTATGTTAGTATTGTAGATTAACTACAATGTTGTTGCTCGATCGTCAGTTTTCTCATATCACAGGTATTAAACTCTGTAACTGTTTTAAAGTCAACATTGGCCTCATGGTGAAATCCCTGAGTGGTTTCCTTCCTGTCCGGCAACTGAGTTAGGAAGGATGCCTGTATCTCCGTAGTGACTGGGTGTATTGATACACCATCCAAAGTGTAATTAATAACTTCACCATGCTCAAAGGGATATTCAATTTCAGCTTTTTTTTACGCATCTACAGTGCCTTTGGTAAGTATTTAGACCCTTTGACTTTTTCTACATTTTGTTACGTTACAGCTGTCACGATCGTCTAAAGGAGTAGACCAAGGCGCAGCGTGGTTAGAGTTCCACATGTTTAACAAATATGAAACTCACCAAAACAATACAGAAGAAAACAAAGCGTGACGTTCTGGGCTGCTCACAGGCAGCTACACAAACACAAGATCCCACAAAGCACAGGTGGGAAAAGGCTGCCTAAGTATGATTCCTAATCAGAGACAACGATAGACAGCTGCCTCTGATTAGGAACCATACTCGGCCCCCCAAAGGTGCGGACTCCGGCCGCAAAACCTGACTCTAAAGGGGAGGGTCCTGGTGGGCCTTCCTTACGGCGGTGGCTCTGGTGCGGGACGTGGACCCCGCTCCATCTTCGGCTTGGCCCACTTAGGTGGCGCCTCTGGAGTGGGGACCCTCGCCGCTGACCCCGAACTGGGTACCCTCGCAGCGAGCGACTCTGGCAGCTCCGGACAGGTGGGCGTCTCTGGCAGCTCCGGACAGGCGGGCGTCTCTGGCAGCTCCGGACAGGCGGGCGACTCTGGCAGCTCCGGACAGGCGGGCGACTCTGGCAGCTCCGGACAGGCGGGCGACTGGCAGCTCCGGACAGGCGGGCGACTCTGGCGCAGGCACAGGCCGCACCAGGCTGGGGAGACATGCAGGAGGCCTGGCTCTGGGAGCAGGCACAGGATGCACCAGACTGGGGAGACTTGCAGGAGGCCTGGCTCTGGGCGCAGGCACAGGACTCACCAGGCTGGGGAGACATGCAGGAGGCCTGGCTCTGGGAGCAGGCACAGGGCGCACCAGGCTGGGGAGACTTGCAGGAGGCCTGGCTCTGAGCGCAGGCACAGGACTCACCAGGCTGGGGGGACATGCAGGAGGCCTGGCTCTGGGCGCCGGCACAGGATTCACCAGGCTGGGGAGACATGCATGAGGCCTGGCTTTGGGTGCAGGCACAGGACTCACCAGGCAGGGGAGGCATGCAGGAGGCCTGGCTCTGGGAGCAGGCACAGAATAGACCGGGTCCTGGAGACGCACTGGAGGTCTGGAGTGCACGGCCTGCACAACCCGTCCTGGCTCGATGCCCACTCTAGCATGGCACTTGCGGGGGGCTGGTATCGACCCCACTGGTCTGTGCGTGCGGATGGGCGAGACCGTGGTCACTTCCGCATAGCACGGTGCTTTCCAGGCCAAACGCTCCCCATAATAAGCACGGGGAGTTGGCTTAGGGCTAACCCTTGGCCCAACCAAACTACCCGTGTGCCCCCCCCCCAAACATTTTTTGGGGGCTGCCTCTCAGGTTCCCATAGCTCCCTTCGCTTGTCCTCCCAGAGTTGACATTCCAACTCCCATGTCCATCCTTCCCCCTGATGTGCCAAACCACGCTGCTTGGTCTTGTGTTGGTGGGATCTTCTGTCACGATCGTCTAAAGGAGTAGACCAAGGCGCAGCGTGGTTAGAGTTCCACATGTTTAATAAATATGAAACTCACCAAAACAATACAGAAGAAAACGAAGCGTGACGTTCTGGGCTGCTCACAGGCAGCTGCACAAACACAAGATCCCACAAAGCACAGGTGGGAAAAGGCTGCCTAAGTATGATTCCTAATCAGAGACAACGATAGACAGCTGCCTCTGATTAGGAACCATACTCGGCCCAAAACAAAGAAATACAAAAAACATAGAAAAAGGAACATAGAACGCCCACCCTAGTCACACCCTGTCCTAACCAAAATAGAGAACAAAACCCCGGGCGTGACAACAGCCTTATTCTAAAATGGACTAAATAAATACAAATTGTCAGCAATCTACGCACAATACCCCATAATGACAAAGAAAAAAGAAAAAGAAAAAAGAAATACCTTATTTACATAAGTATTCAGACCCTTTGCTATGAAACTTGAAATTGAGCTGAGTTGCATCCTGTTTCCATTGATTGTCCTTGAGATGTTTCTGCAACTTGATTGGAGTCCACCTGTGGTAAATTCAATTGATTGGACATGATTTGTAAAGGCACACACCTGTCTATTGAAGGTCCCACAGTTGACAGTGTATGTCAGAGCAAAAACCAAGCCATGAGGTTGAGCTCCGAGACAGGATTGTGTCGAGGCACAGATCTGCGGAAGGGTACCAAAAAATGTCTGCAGCATTGAAGGTTCCCAAGAACACAGTGGCCTCCATCATTCTTAAATGGAAGAAGTTTGGAACCACCAAGACTCGGCAAAACTGAGCAGTCAGGGGAAAAGGGTCTTGGTCACGGAGGTACAGAGATCCTTCACGAAAACCTTCTCCAGAGCGCTCAGGACCTCGGACTGGGGCGAACCTTCACCCCATCCAACCTGACAAAGCTTGAGAGGATGTGCAGAGAAGAATAGGAGAAACTCCCGAAATACAGGTGTGCCAAGCTTGTAGTGTCATACCCAAGAAGACTCTTTAATCATGCTGTAATCACTGTCAAAGGTACTTCAACAAAATACTGAGTAAATGGTCTGAATAATTATGTAAATCTGATATTTACATTTTTCATTTTTAATAAATTAGCAGAAATGTCTTAAAAGCTGTTTTTGCTTTGTCATTATGGGGTATTGTGTGTAGATTGATGAGGGGGTAAAAAAAACATTTAATCCATTTTAGTATAAGGCTGTAACGTAACAAAATGTGGAAAAGTCAAGGGGTCTGAATACTTTCAGTGGAAAACCTCACTGGTCTTTGTGATTGAATCTGTGTTTGAAATGAATTACTCGACTGAGGGACCTTACATATAATTGTATGTGTGTGGGTACAGAGATAAGATAGTCATTCAAAAATCATGTTAAACACTATTATTGCACACAGAGTGAGTTCATGCAAGTTATTACAGTATGTGACTTGCTAAGTATTTTTACTTATTTAGGCTCGACTCAAGCATTTCAGCTTTACATTTACATTAAAAAATTCTAAAAACATAATTCCCTTTTTACATTGTGGGGTATTTTGTATAAACCAGTGACACAAAATCTCAATTGAATCTATTTTAAATTCATGCTGCAACACAACAACAACAACATGTTGAAAGGGTGGTTTTGTATAAAAATGCTTTTACCTCAAGTTCACCTCATCAGATCCCACTCCCTAGTGACATGCTTGAGAGAGGTTTTCCCTGACGCATTTGACAAAACTGACAAGCTGCAGCTGAGTGCGCACGTAATCTGACAATCTCAGGAGACTTCAACTGACGCTGAAGTTGGATCTGACTGCAAACGTCCATGCAGAGGCGGCTACTGAGACATTCTACCATTGGCTTTGCTGTAGACCTGCAGTGCTCCCTACTACTGAACTACTGATTTCTATGTCCCAGCCTCCATAGTGGCATTATTCTTCATTATCCTGTTAACATTTGAAGTTGACACCAATTCAGCACAGTATTTTAGATAATGTTTGCGCCCCAACTTTGGCTGAACACAAGACCTGCATACAAATCACGTTGACGTGTGTCTCGTCGCTACTGCCTAATGGGAAGGGAAACCATGGCGAATGTGATCTATGGTCACTGGCACGAAGTACTGATCACTGTGATAGCGATGGATCATTTTGGGGGGAGTGTCTTCTGTGAAGATGTTCATTGTAAAGCTGTAATGATTGCAGCTAATGAGATTCACAACAATTTGAATTGAAATTCAAATAAAATGTCTGATATAGCGCAATGCCATATGTAATTTTAAATGTTAGTGTTTACTTATGCTTTGGAAGAATTTGAATCCTTTTTAACATTCTTGTCCATGCGGTAACATTTTTGAATTTGTAATGTAATGCATGTGTTTTGATTTTCTTCTCTTTTTAGGTAAGTGAAACAAATTGCTCCAGCTGATTGCAAGCAGACCACCTCAGGCGATCTTATTCAACTGCACCACGCTGCTGGTAGAGTACCCACACTTCACTCTGAAGCCTGTATTTCTTGCTAGTTAATGTCAAACAAAATAAAACATTTTACTAGGTCCAATGTTGTGCATCATTATGCATTTGCACTCATTTAGGACAAGGCGTAAGTGTTCAAAATAGTCCTCTGTAAATGTGATTTTTTTTTAGGCAAGCAATGCAAACCAAAGAGCAAGCAAAGATTGTGAATGTTGATGTGGGCTTAGTCTCTCTATTAATTCATCAGCACAAAGCAGTGAAAAACTAAAAGCGCTACACAAAGCTTTCAACTGTACCATTGTCAATAATTGCAGGTCTCACTCCAAGTACTTTACATTTAAGGGGAAGATAGTGCTTTGGCAGTGCGCTGATGTCCCAATCTCAATCTGTTTCATGTGGCGTAAATGAGTGCAAATTGCATATCAGCCCCCATCATTGCCCCATCATTGTTCATTTTGTTTCGCGGGGCATGGGGTGGACAAATGTACCCCGGGATCAGATGGTATCTTCCGCATGGGCACTGAGACAGCAGAATTACAGGCACTCCATTTTGACAACTGAAAAGATAATTGTCAGGTTGAACCAAACACAGGCCCTGAATACTCTTAAAAAGCATTCTATCCTTCCTCCCTTCACTGATCGGACTTGACTTGATTAGTGCAAGCAAGCTTTCCTCTGCATTGTTTCGCCAGATGTCATCATGTCAGATCAGTGATTACCACATGACCCTTGAAGGAAAGAAAGAAGGAAAGGATGGATTCATTTTAAGATTATATGCTAGTGTAGGGGACTGATAGCATTGGTTTGTCTAGTAGTCAGAGGTATGACAATGCAGTTCGATGAATAACAGAAACATATTCTGCATGTATTCATTCATTGCTTTTCCTGATAAATGTTACTGTAGTTCAATGGTCCTTTGATAAATCACTCCTCTGCCTTATCTGTGTTTGGTTTTGGGGACGGAGAGCCATGTTATTGATGCACACTGCTTATTACAAACAGGACGTGTTCACGCCTGGGCAAGCGCAGTGGGGGCAGCATTATGAATGATAACTTTTTACATTTTTGAAAAGATTGTATCAAATAATAACATAACATGGGAGAAAAAGGGAAATTGATTGCCACGGGCGATATACAATCCCAGGCATATACAGTCGTATTAGGTCTCTCTGTTCGATGCTCTTTTGAAATAGGTTTTCAACATCATACTTCTGCTCTTTTATCATTTCCCATTGTGCTCAAACATGTATCGACAGGCTCCAGTCGTGCCATTGTGTTGCTAATTTGGTGTGTTCTGATGTTCCATTTTGGTGTTGCCGTAATCAAATTAATATGCACAACGTTGATAAAACACCCACCAGGCGAGGCAAAAGGGGACATTGATTAAGGCCGGAAGAGAAATTTAAATGTGCTCTTAACAAATAAATCAACCTCCTTCCAACCTCTGCCTCTACTCTCAAAATCAATTTTTAAACACCCAACCTTTCCACCGCTAGAATTCTGTTTGCTATGGCTCTATGGTAATATGGCTACGGAACGATCCAGACCTTTGACTCTGCACTACTTTAAACTAAATCCAACATACCTCCGCCGTCAAATCCCCTGCTCCCTTATGTCAAACAGGTATGCCCTTCCTAAATAAATAGCAACATTAACAGGCGTCATGGAAAATGCTGCGTTGACAGGAAACAGAGTGGCCCTTTCTTATACCTCCCTGCTCTATCGTTATACCTCCTCGCAAAACTTTTGATTGATGTCCCCTTGGGCGAAGGGGGTTTGAGGTGTTGCCATGCTGTGACGATCGTCGTAAGGAGGAGACCAAGGTGCAGCGTGATAAGTGCTCATGATTAATATTTATTATAACTCAGAACACTAAATCAAAACAACAAACAAAGGAAACCGAATGTCACGTTCTGCAGGCTTTACTTGAGCTGTACAAAAACAAGATCCCACAACTGAAGGAGGGAAAAAGGGCTGCCTAAGTATGATTCCCAATCAGAGACAACGATAGACAGCTGCCTCTGATTAGGAACCATAGTCGGCTAAACACAAAGAAATAGAAAACATAGAATGCCCACCCCATGTCACACCCTAACCTAACCAAACAGAGAAAAACGTCTCTCTCAGGTCAGGGCGTGACACATGCAGCCGGAATATCGAGTATCTTCTTGCCCCCACTATTAGACAACAGCAGCTTCAAAAAGAGGGCAGACAGAGGGAGAAGCCCAGTGGCTGGCGATAATTGTCTGCCTGCATTCAAGGTCATTTTCAGACGGGGGGCTAAAAAGTCATTAGTCTTGGGCCTTCTGTCAGCCCCTATGCTTATCAATTGTCTTGGATTGAGTTGGCAGTGTAACATAACTCAATCACACTCTCAGTGGTTGGATTGGATTTTAGAAGAAGACCTAGTTGAGGCCTTTCAGATTAAACTTTGAGGCCCAGGACAAACTGAAACAATCTAGGATTAATATCGGTCGCAAAGGGAACCAGGGAGCAAGGGCTCGTTTGTAGCGGTGCAGAAAGCAGCAGCATTAGAGCGAAGCGACCAGCCAGAAGAGAAACAGAGAGAGAACCAGAACTAGAGACCGAAAGATCCAGAATGAGAGAGACAAGAAGACAGCTGACAAGCAAAGCCACAAAGACTTTCATCCCTCCACAAAGTGGAATCTCCACAGCATTAGAAGTCTCTCCAGTCTCCACTTTCAATTCCCATCACTCTTTCAGCAGCACAACCCAGCTTTGTCCTTTTGGCTGATATCGTCCCAGAAAGGCTTGTGTTGTCTCTTCATCTAGGGCTTGTTCATTGTTATATCAGTTAGGCTGTGGTAACTCTCGATCACATAGTTTCATGCTCCTTTACTCAGCAGTATAGAAAAAAGGAGATGCTATTGTACTCCCCAATTAGTCTTGGCCTATGTCTGGGGTTTATTGTTGAAAATTCCTCCCACTTTGCCCAGCCTCTGAAATGAAACAGGAATAAATAATATGAACACCACAATCCCATGTGAATAGTGAAATGTCATGCAGGTAGCGTAGTGCCACTGAGACAACCTTTCCATTTTAATACAGTACGGTCCATTGGCAGCTCCATTGTGCTAATGTCTAAGGCGATGCTGTTGAAGTGATTCGTTAACATAATGGCGGGAAGCTAATTGGGCGAATTCCACACCAGATTACCGATAGTGGTAAATCACTTGCCACAACCACCCTGTCAGATATGGCCACACACACTCACGCATTCAGGCACACACACACAATACAGTCTAAATTGAGTTGATTCTACTTGTGGCTACCCCAGTCACTCACTTTGGGTTGTAGCACAGCGAGGTAGTCTACTTACAGAGGAAAGTCCATCTGAATCCTGAGCAGCTTTCTAAACACAAGTCAAAGCCTGTTGTGTAGCACAATCGCATGAAAACCTGAGCAAATGACACAAGACCTGACACAAGAGTGCGAATTATACCGTGACATTCAAGGGGGCCTCTATTGGGAAATGTTTTATGGGCCTAATTGTAAAGATAGGTAATTTAATGGTAAAAATGTATTACATTTTAATGTGGCATGACGAAATGTAACGAGTGCGCTGAGAGGGAGTGAGTGTTTTAATAAATAAATAAATAAACAAAACAATAAACACGAAGCACAAACAACACACAGACATGAAACAGAGTCAATAACACCTGAGGAAAGAACCAAGGGGAGTGACAGATATAGGGAAGGTAATCAAGGAGGTGATGGAGTCCAGGTGAGTGTCATGAGGCGCCGGTGCGCTTCACGATGGTGACAGGTGTGCGGGATAATCAACAGCCTGATGACCAAGAGGCCGGAGAGAGAGTATACGTGACAGTACCCCCTCCCTGGCGCACGGCTTCAGCCGCAGGATGCCGACAAAAGGGGACGAACCCGGGGATCAGGAGCGGACCGGTCACCCCAGCTGAAGCGCGGGAACCCGGCGAGCCGGCTGGGGCGCGGGAACCCGTCAAGCCGGCTGGGGCGCGGGAACCCGTCGAGCCGGCTGGGGCGCGGGAACCCTTCGAGCCGGATGGGGCGCGGGAACCCGTCGAGCCGGCTGGGGTGCTGATGTCCCAATCTCACGTCTGTTTCATGTGGCGTTAACGACTGCAAATTGCATATCAGCCCCCATCACTGTTAATTTTGTTTCGCAGGGCATGGGGTGGACAAATGTACCCCGGGATCAGATGGTATCTTCCGCATGGGCACTGAGACAGTAGCATTACAGGCACTCCCTCCCTTCACTGATCGGACTTGAATTGATTAGTGCAAGCAAGCTTTCCTCTGCATTGCTTTCGCCAGATGTCATCATGTCAGATCAGTGACTACCATATGACCCTTGAAGCACGGGAACCCATCGAGCCGGCTGGGGCGCGGGAGCCCGTCGAGCCGGCCGGGATGCGGGAGCCCGGCGAACCGGCTGGGGCGCGGGAGTCCGCCGATCAGGCTGAGGCATGAGAGCCTGACGAGCCGGCTGAGGCAGGGAGCCTGGCGAGCCGGCTGAGACAGGGGAGTCCGGCAACCCGGCTGAGGCATGAGAGCCTGATGATCCGGGCGGTCTGTCTGAGGCATGAGAGCCTGTAGCGGCTCCCGGACCCGACGTCATTTACACTGATCCCTTAGATGAGGTAATTCTGTAACAAGTGTGCTGAGAGTCGGGAAGCAAGTACAGGGAGTAAGTGTTTTAATAAATAAACAAAACATGAAACACAAACAACGCACCGACATGAAACAGAGTCAATAACACTTGAGGAAAGAACCAAGGGGAGTGACAGATATAGGGAAGATAATCAAGGAGGTGATGGAGTCCAGGTGAGTGTCATGAAGTGCTGGTGCGCTTCACGATGGTGACAGGTGTGTGGGATAATCAGCAGCCTGATGACCAAGAGGCCGGAGAGAGAGTATACGTGACAAGAAAACCAGCCCAATTCTGATTTGTTTTGACTAATTGGTCTTTTGACAAATCACATCAGATCTTTTCACATTAGATATTTTTCAGAGCTGATATGATTAGTCGAAAGACAAATGAGTAAAAAAAGATCAGAATTGGGCTGGCTACCTGTGTAAACGCAGCCAAAGGGACAGGTTTGACAATCGTTTTTTATCTTGTTGTGTGTGCATTCATGCATGTATGCGTGTTCCTGGGTATGTTTGTATATGTGTGTGGATTAAGAAAGGATGAATACCAGCAGACACTGAATCCTGTATTTGAAAATCATATCTAGCTCACTGGAAGCTGTCCTTAGTTGACTTTGTTGCTGAGATTGTCAGATTGGTTTTGGTTTATGCGAAATGTGATCTCTAGAGCTGTGAGCTTACTGTTATGATACACAGTACACTATATTGCACAAGAGCTTTTGAATGTTAATATGTTAAAAGATATGGAACTGTAGGCTGTGTGGGCAAGTATTTGGGCAAAAATCTTTTGGGGTTGGAATATGTAGGCTAGTAATTTGGCAGTCAGGCAGGTATTTGGCAGTCTTTTGAAATGTACTTAATTATTGGATAATCATTTTGAATCTGTCAACCAACTGCATGTCTGTGTGTAGTCAGTCCCTCTGATCTGTACATCCGTGGTATGTTTTGTGCCTGAGCTAGTGGGAGGAGTAAACTGTAAATCAAAGCCATTCGCAGCCATTGTGTTCTGTGGTTTATGAGACTCTGTGGTTGATGCACAATAAGACGTGGGTAAATCCGTTCTTTGACCGATGCTAAGGGACATGTATGTAATCTATTCACGTAGCATACTGTAGCGCTATACAACTCTAGACAGTGGTCATCTTATAGAATGTCCTACATGTTAATGTCAAACCCACCATCACCACTAACCTCCAAACCCTAAATCGACTCTTTGTTAATCCAAACTCCCATTTATAGCCATCAATATGCATGTATTCTGTTCTACTCACATATCTTTGCTGGCACTGTAGGTCTTATTCCAGTCGATCCATATACTTTTGGCCTGCCCAGCTTTACCCACCATGTCCTGAATAGGCCATTGTACCCCATTTCTGGGGCTTACACAAACACATGTCGGACTGTAGGATGTCCATTCATTGATGTAACCCATGTGCACAAAAGGAGTCATTCTGTGTTTCCCACATATTCATCATGTGCCATTGGATATTCTAGAGATCACCTACGTTTGTTATTGAATCGATTTTGCCCTGTAATGAACTCTGAATAATTTGTTTCTGGACGCCAATTTGAAATGTCCATGGCTAGCCAACACATTCCAATTTTATCATCATCCATGGGTAGGCCTGGGTTCATTTGGCTCAGTGGTGTTGCCTCATAGCGTGAATGAAAAACAGTGCCTTCAGAAAGTATTCATGCCCCTTGACTTATTCCACATTTTGTTGTGTTACCGCCTGAATTCAAAATGGAATAAATATTTCCTTTACTCACCCATCTAAACACAATACCCCATAGTAACAAGCATACAGTACCCATAAAATGATGCAGCCACCACCATACTTTAAAATATGAAGAGTGGTACTCATTGCTATGTTGTGTTGGATTTGTCCCAAACATAACGCTTTAAATTCAGGACAAAAAGTTCTTATATTTGCCAAATGTTTTGCAGTATTACTTAAAAGCACTGATCCCGTAATCGGGATCAACATCCAGCGAAAAATCAGAGCGCCATATTCATAACCAAATCTAATAATTTCTGTTTCTCAAACATAGGACTATTTTACACCGTTTTATAGATACACTTCTCCTGAATCGAACCACTTTGTCCGATTTCAAAAAGGCTTTACAGCGAAAGCAAAACATTACATTATGTTAGGAGAGTACATCGTCAAAATAGCCACACCGCCATTTTCCGACCAACCACATGCATCACAAA
Source organism: Salmo trutta (assembly GCF_901001165.1). Classification (NCBI taxonomy): domain Eukaryota; kingdom Metazoa; phylum Chordata; class Actinopteri; order Salmoniformes; family Salmonidae; genus Salmo; species Salmo trutta. The sequence continues at coordinate 21,267,319 of NC_042975.1, forward strand.
TAACCAAAACACAGCTAAATGAAGCACTAACCTTTGACAATCTTCATCAGATGACACTCCTAGGACATCATGTTACACAATACATGCATTCTTTTGTTCGATAAAGTTCATATTTATATATAAAAACAGCATTTTACATCGGCGCGTGATGTTCAGAAAATATTTTCCCTCAAATGCATCCAGTGAATCAGCGCTACAATTTACTAAATTACTATTCAAATTTTTTTTTTAACATTTAATATTGTCATTCAAAGAATTATAGATTAACATCTCGTGAATGCAACCGCATTGCCAGATTTAAAAATAACTTTACTGGGAAATCACACTTTGCAATAAACGAGGTGCTATGCTTAGAAAAATAGGCTAGGCGATACAGGTTAGCACCATCTTGGAACCATCTAAAATCAAATATACTATTGTAAATATTCCCTTACCTTTGATTATCTTCATCAGAAGGCACTTCCAGGAATCCCAGGTCCACAACAAATGTAGTTTTGTTCGAAAAAGTTAATAATTTATGTCCCAATAGCTCCTTCTTGTTAGCGCGTTCCGAAGGCTACTCAAAATGTACTGAAGCGCGCGGGACTTGTCGTCACGAATGTGTAAAAAATATATATTTACGTTCGTTCAAACATGTCAAACGTTGTATAACATAATTCTTTAGGGCCTTTTTCAATCAGAGCTTCAATAATATTCAAGGCGGACGATTGCATTGTTTTACTAAACGTTTCGGAACGAAAGGATACCGATGGGCGCCCGCGTCATAGTAGTAATGGCCCTCCCCCATGACCAACTTTCCAGGCCTCTCGTTCGGTCAGTTTCTACCGGAGAAGACTCAAACCACTTTGTAAAGACTGTTGACATCTAGTGGAAGCCTTAGGAAGTGCTCAATGAATCCTAACTCACGGTGTGTTTCATAGGCAAAGACTTGAAAGTGATTCCACAAATCAGATTTCCACTTCCTGTCAGGATCTGTCTCGGGGTTTTGACTGCCATATGAGTTATGTTATACTCACAGACACCATTCAAACAGTTTTAGAAATGTTAGAGTGTTTTCTATCCAAATCTACTAATTATATGCATATCCTAGCTTCTGAGTTTGAGTAGGAGGTTGTTTAAAATGGGCACGTATTTTTTTTTAAATTTGCTATAGCGCCCCCTGTCCTTAACGTGCATCAAGAGGTTAAGTGCCTTGTTGCAAACAGAATGCATGTTTAGGAATATTTTTATCCTGTACAGGCTTCCTTCTTTTCACTCTGTCATTTAGATTAGTTTTGTGGAGTAACTACAATGTTGTTGATCCATCCTCAGTTTCCATTAAAATCACTATTGGCCTCATGGTAAAATCCCTGAGCAGTTTCCTTCCTCTCCGGCAACTGAGTTAGGAAGGACATCTGTATCTTTGTAGTGACTGGGTGTATTGTATTGATACACTATCTAAAGCCTAATGAATAACTTCACCACACTCAAAGGGATATTCAGCATCTGTTCATTTAATTTCTTTACACATCTACCAATTGGTGCCCTTCTTTGCAAGGCATTGAAACATCTCTCTGGTCTTTGTGGTTAAATCTGCTTGAAATTCACTACTCGATTAAGGGACCTTTTTATTTATTTTTATTTTACCTTTATTTAACTAGGCAAGTCAGTTAAGAACGAATTCTTATTTTCAATGACGGCCTAGGATCAGTGGGTTAACCGAGTCACGATATCCTTAGATAGCAGGAAAGGGGTCGAGTCAAGCGCAGGAGACGGAGGTTCGTTGAACAGATGTTTAATAATCACAGACAAATATGCCGCAACAAGGCAGGGTACACAGTCAAAAAATAGACAGGAGTACAGCTCCATAATCCAAACAGACGGGGCGCAGCCCGGCAACCCTAATGCCTAACAAATTACGCGGCGTAGCAGAACATAAGAGAATCCTGACTACCACATAAAACATGACAAGCAACAATCCCGCACGAATCCCCAAACGAAACAGACAAACTAAATACCCCCCACTAATGACTAACAAGGAACAGGTGCAGAACTAAACAGACATAACCAAAAGACACAGAAACATGGATCGGTGGCAGCTAGTAGGCCGGCGACAACGACCACCGAGCACCGCCCGACCGGGGAGAGGCGCCACCTTCTGTGGACGTTGTGACAGTACCCCCCCTGATGCGCGGCTCCCGCAGCACGCCGACGCCGGCCTCAGGGACAACCCGGAGGGCGATCCGGACGGAGGCTGTGGAATTCCTGCAGCAGGGCTGGATCCAGAATGTCCCCCACTGGGACCCAGCACCTCTCCTCCGGGCCGTAACCCTCGCAGTCCACGAAGTACTGCAGGCCCCCCACCCGACGTCGGGAGTCCAAGATGGACCGGACTGTGCACGCCGGAGCCCCCCGATATCCAGGGGGGCGGAGGGACCTCCCGCACCTCAGCGTCCTGCAGCGGACCAGCTACCACCAGCCTGACGAGAGACACATGAAACGAGGGGTTAATACGGTAATATGAAGGAAGTTGTAACCTATAACACACCTCGTTTATTCTCCTCAGGACTTTGAACGGCCCCACAAATCGCGGACCCAGCTTCCGGCAGGGCAGGCGGAGGGACAGGTTCCGGGTCGAGAGCCAGACGAGAGCCAGACTGTCCCCCGGGTTAAACACAGGGGCCTCACTGCGGCGGCGGTCAGCGCTCTCCTTGTGCCGTCCTACAGCTCGTTTAAGGCACTCATGGACGGCACTCCAGGTCTCCTTCGAGTGCTGTACCCATTCCTCCACCGCAGGAGCCTCCGTCTGGCTCTGATGCCATGGCACCAGGACCGCCTGGTAACCTAACACCACCTGAAAGGGCGACAGGTTAGTAGATCTCGGCCCATGGCACGAACCTCGCCCACTCCCCTGGCCGGTCCTGGCAATAGGACCGCAGAAACCTGCCCACATCCTGGTTAATACGTTCCACCTGCCCATTACTCTCGGGGTCAAACTGACCGAGACCCCCAGCCTCTCCATAAACAACCTCCACACCCTGGACGTGAACTGGGGACCCCCTGATCAGAGACAATGTCCTCGGGCACCTCGTAGTGCCGGAAGACATGTGTAAACAGGGCCTCCGTGGTCTGTAGGGCTGTAGGATGACCGGGCAAAGGGAGTAGACGGCAGGACTTCGAGAACCGATCCACAACGACCAGGATCGTGGTGTTCCCCTGAGACGGGGGGAGATCCGTGAGGAAATCCACCGACAGGTGGGATCACAGTCACTGTGGAACGGGGAGGGGCTGTAGTTTCCCTCGAGGCAGGTGCCTAGGAGCCTTACACTGGGCCCACACCGAACAGGAAGAGACACAGCGCCTAACATCCTTAACCAAAGTAGGCCACCAGTACTTCCCCTTCAGGCCCCGCACCGTCCGTACCACACCAGGATGACCCGAGGAGGGTAGAGTGTGTGACCACCAGATCAGACGATCGCGAACACCGAGCGGGACGTACTTCTGACCCGCGGGACACTGAGGTAGAGTGGGTTCCGACTGTCCCTCCCGCTCGATGTCCGCATCCACCTCCCAGACCACTGGTGCCACCAGACAGGAGGCAGGGAGTATGGGAGTAGGATCAATGGTCCGCTCCTCGGTGTCATGGAGACGCGACAGTGTGTCGGCCTTCAGGTTCCAGGAACCTGGAATGTATGACAGGGTGAATTGAAACCTCGTAAAAAACATAACCCACCTGGCTTGACAAGGGTTAAGTCTCCTCGCTGCCTGGATGTACTCCAGGTTACGGTGATCAGTCCAGATGAGGAAAGGGTGTCGTGCCCCCTCAAGCCAATTTCTCCACACCTTCAGGGCCTTGACCATGGCTAACAACTCCCTGTCCCCCACATCATAGTTGCGCCCCGCCGGACTCAGCTTCTTAGAAAAGAATGCACAGGGGCGAAGCTTCGGAGGCGCGCCCGAACGCTGCGACAGCACCGCTTCTACCCCAGCTTCGGACGCGTCCACCTCCACTATGAATGGCAAAGAGGGGTCCGGATGCGCCAGCACCGGGGAGTCGGTAAACAGAGCCTTCAAACGACTAAAGGCTCTGTCCGCCTCTGCCGACCACCGCAGCCGCACCGGACCCCCCTTCATCAGTGAGGTAATGGGAGCCGCCACCTGCCCAAAGCCCCGGATAAACCTCCGATAGTAATTGGCAAACCCCAAGAACCGCTGCACCTCCTTCACCATGGTTGGAGTTGGCCAATTACGCACGGCTGTAACGCGGTCACATTCCATCACCACCCCTGTGGTGGAAATGCGATATCCCAGAAAAGAGACGGCTCATTTGGAGAACTCACATTTCTCAGCCTTGACGTACAGGTCATGCTCCAGCAGCCGCCCAAGCACTTTACGCACCAGAGACACATGCGTGGCGCGTGTGGCGGAGTATATCAAAATGTCATCGATGTACACCACCACACCCTGACTGAGCAGGTCTCTGAGAACCTCGTCCACAAAGGATTGGGAGACGGCGGGAGCATTCTTTAACCCATACAGCATGACGAGGTACTCATAATGGCCAGATGTGGTACTAAATGCAGTTTTCCACTCGTCTCCAGCTCGGATACGCTCCTGAGATCTAGTTTTGTGAAGAAGCGCGCCCCGTGAAATGACTCCACTGCCGTAGCGATGAGAGGTAGCGGGTAACTGAAACCCACCGTGATGGAATTTAGACCTCTATAGTCAATGCACAGGTGCAGACCTCCCTCCTTCTTCTTCACAAAAAAGAAGCTTGAGGATACGGGTGACTTGGATGGCCGAATGTATCTCTGTCTCAAGGACTCAGCGACGTATGTCTCCATAGCCACTGTCTCCTCCTGAGACAGAGGATACACGTGACTCCTAGGAAGGGCCGCGTCAGCCTGGAGGTTTATCGCACAATCCCCTCGTCGATGAGGGGGTAATAGAGTCGCCTTCTAAAGCATGACAAACAACAAACCCGCTCGAATCCCCAAACGAAACAGACAAAGTAAATACCCCCCACTAATGACTAACAAGGAACAGGTGCAGAACTAAAACAGACATAACCAAAAGACACAGAAACATGGATTGGTGGCAGCTAGTGGGCCGGCGACAACGACCACCGAGCACCGCCCGACCGGGGAGAGGCGCCACTTTCTGTGGACGTTGTGACAAACAGCCCCAGTGAAACCTTGCAGACAATTGTACTGATTGTGTGGGATACAGCTATGGGGTAGTCATTCCCAAATGATGTTAACCACTATTATTGAACATGGAATGAGTCCATGCAACTTATTATGCGATTTGTTAAGCACATTTTATCTCCTGAACTTAATTTAGGCTTGCTATAATAAAAGGTTTGAATACTTATTGACTCAAGATATTTAATCTTACATTTTTTTATGAATCCCTAAAATGTTCTACAAACAATATTCCACTTTGACATTATGGGGTATTGTGTGTAGATCAGTGGCACAAAATCTCAACGTAATCAAGGTAGAATTCAGGCTGTAACAACAACAAAATGTAGGAAAAGTCAAGGAGTGTGAATACTTTCTGAAGACACTGTATTGTACTGTACTGTATTACCATGCTTTTTCTCCTCTGGCCCCCATAAAGTACTGAGTGAACACAGGTGGCTTACAATTGGCAGTCAATTGAAAAGAACAGTTTCAACAGATCAAACTCATCAACAGAGATACTCTTGAGGTCTCACAATGAATTCCAGTGCATTCCGTGCTATTCGTAATATAATGCATTATCTTGATACTAGACAAATTGATAGCACATTTATTTGTTACTAAGTTAACTCTGTGTCATTTGACTGTTCCATTGTTACAGATTTGTAGCCGCATATCAATATACACAGCAGTTAACTATAGTCTTCCACAGACTCTAGGTATGAGGGTGGGCGGGCAAGTACTGTATTGTGGACCTTTTGTGTTTGGAAAATGTAGTCATTTGGCTGTAGGGGGTATTTGGCAGGGCTCTGAAGTCACTTTCATTATTGGATTATCATTTTGATGCCGTCGTCCAACCTCATGTCTATGTGTAGTCTGTCCCTCTAGCCTATACACTCTTGGTATGCCTTGTGTCTGCGCTAATGGGAGTTGTCAATCAAACTGACTTGTTTTGTGTCATATTTGGTTAGACTGAGACACAAAAAGAAAGTGCCCACATTGCATTGTAAAACAAGAATACTCTTATTAGATTAGAGGTGAAGGATTCAACTAGTTATTCTGCTTACCTCAAGACCCAGATAATGACATTTAACCATTTGTTGTATGTCATTGAAGCTGACATATTAGTTAAATGTCACTTACAGTGAAATGTTGCTTATACAGTATGTCACTACAATTACATATGAATTAGGCGAGGCTATATGTCACTTAGTATGGCTAGAGTTAGGGACGGGTTCAATGGTTAGGGCTATGGCTAGGCTAGGGACAGGTTAAAACACAAAATATAGAAAACAGCACTCATTGAAAAGTATGATTTCTCCTGTTATTCTTCAAGACATAACAATGCCATGGTCCTGTGTAGGCTTGGGCAGTATCCAGACTGTCATACCTTCATACCAACCTTGTGCTATCCCGGGATATCGGGTAATACCGGCAATGAAGACAAGGGGCACTATTTTCAAACAACACTGAGCCTCTGTAATCCAAAGAAAAGCAATGCTAACAAGTACATGTAAAATCCCTTAGCGAATGCTAGCTAAATGCTAATGAGCGGATGCAAACATTTTATACAGTCTCTGACATAAACTATTTGCAGGACAGACATTCCAGCTCATAACGTTTTAAAAGTAACAAAAAAATGCTACTCAGAGATTGCTACACGCACAAAAAATATTGATCCAGGAAGCAATTATCTGCTCTTACTGTGACGACCCTCCCACTCTGTCTGCCGTATTCTCTCTTGTTCTTGTTTCTTTATTAGGAGGCCGGTGGGCGGAGTTGGAAGGGTCGTCAGATGAATGGGAAACACCTGGGCTCGGGTGTTTCCCAGGATAAATGGACCTCTTCCACATTCATTGAGGAGACTCTCTCCACACAGACACCTTGTTGTTTTTGGTTGTGTAGTTTTGTGGTTTTCTTGGTTATTTGCTTTGGCACCTTTCAACACTCTGCATTATTACATTCAAGTATGCAACACACTCACTTACACTACTGATTACTGATTACACATGCCATTGTTATCTTCTTAGTTGCTTTATTTAATAAATATATATTTTTGATACACCTGGTCTCCACGTTGTCTCCCTTTTGTTGCGAACCCTGAGCCGGTTCGTAACAAGTGGGGGCTCATCCGGGATCTTGAACTTGTGTTTGGGAGAAAACGTGGAGGTATGTTAACTTGAGGTGCTTTGGTTGTTAGTTTGAGTTTGGTGCTCAGTACTGGTTGCCTTTGGTTGTTTTGTTTGTGTGCTGCGTTGGAGAGAGTACGTTGGTTAGTTTCCAGGCCTCTGCCCAGCCTGGAAACACTTGTTGTACTCGCTGTTGGAACATTGGTCTGAGGTGAGTAGAATCAGCTGTGTACCTCGGTGGGAGATTTGGTTAGGGTAGTGAAACTTACTACCTGGAGCTATAGTCTTTTTCCCCTGATAGGCTTAGCGACGTGTTTCATTTTGGAATATGTTGGGCATTGTTAAAGTTTGTTATTTTTGTGTGGTGTCTGTGGACTGAGCAGTTGTCTCGGGAGCACATCCGTGGCTTGGTGGAATCTACCAGCGTGCTGGGGGGTTACTTCCTCGCCAGCGGGCTACAGTGCATAATTACCCACCGCAAATCTGCATGAAGACTAGGGTTGAGTTATTGTAGGTTTTGGGGAAGCTCCATATCTCATCTCTTTTCTGTGGTATCAGTGTGATTGTTTTTTCTCTTGTTGTGGTCTGGTGTGCTCAGAGGGGTTGAGTGAGATTTTTTTTCTCTCTCTCTGACTATGGCGTCTAATGTAGACGAGTTCATTCGCTTTCCATCAGAGGAACTGTTAGACTTATGTACTAAAGAACAGCTGTTGAAGGTTGCTGAACACTACAAAATTGAAATTAGTGATAAACGTCTAAAAAATTCCATTAGGTTAATAGTGAAGGCCAATCTGATGGAGAGTGGTATTCTTGACGTTACCACTGGGGCAGCCTCTGCTGAGGACTCGCCGTTTCCCCGATATGTCACAATTACCGCTCCATCGGTTAGTCCTAGTAATCTTCTTTTTGAACAGCAGAAAGAACTGCTTCTGTTACAGCAAGAGTACGATCGTATAAAATATGAAAAGGAATTGGCTGCTGATCAGTTAAAATATGAAAAGGAATTGGAATTTAAACAAGATATGGAGCGTGCAGATCGTGTAAAATATGAGAAGGAATTGGCTGCTGATCAATTAAAACATGAAAAGGACTTGGCTGCTGATCAGTTAAAATATGAAAAGGAATTGGAATTTAAACAGGATATCGAGCGTGCTAAAATCAAGCTGCAACAAGAGCGACTAGAGTTGGTTAGGGAAGGAAAGCTCTCAGGAGAGAGTTTGCTCTGCGAAGGTGACGCAGATTTACTTAGGAATCGTTCCTCTGTTGGTCATGCCCCGGACACATTTGACATTGTTGGGAATTTACGGTTGTTGCCTCAGTTTAATGAAAGGGATCCTGAGACATTATTTTTGTTGTTTGAGCGTGTTGCTAACGCTAGGAGTTGGCCTGATTCTGATCGCACTTTGATGTTGCAATGTGTGCTGACTGGTAAAGCTCAGGAAGCATATGCAGCTCTTAGTGTAGCCGACAGTGTCAGTTATGATAAGGTTAAAACGGCGGTGTTACAGATTTACGAATTGGTTCCTGAGGCTTACCGCCAACGATTTAGAACTTTAGAAAGGGATGATAAGCAGACTCATGTTGAGTTTGCGCGAAAATTATCTTCACAGTTTAATCGCTGGTGTTCCGCTTCTGCGGTTATGACTTTTCAAGGGCTGTGTGATCTGATTATGCTAGAGCAATTTAAGGACACAATCCCTGATTATATAGCGACGTATATTAACGAACGCAAAGTAAAGACTGTCGCTGAAGCTGCGGTTTTGGCAGACGAATATGTTTTGACTCACAAAAGTGTTTTTGTAGAGCCCCGTATACGGAGTGAGTGGAGACATTCGGAGAGATTTGAACCACGCTCACAGAGATACTCTGGTTCACGGGCAGAGTTTTATTCAACTAGGGTTGAGCCTGATTCCCGTGGTAAAACTGACTTTGGTCAAGAGTGTCACTACTGTCAAGGCTCAGGTCATTGGAAAAACGAATGTCCGGTTCTCAGGTCTAGGGGTAAAATCAGTACGTGTGCTAACGTTAAATCTAGGCCTACGGCGTTAGCTGCGTCTGTTCCACATCAGGTTACTCCTGAAACATTGTATCAGGCCCAGGGCCATGTGAAAGTTCATATTGACCCAGGCTATTTACCTTTCGTTACGGAGGGTTTTGTGTCTATGTTAGGAAGTAAGAACCTAGTGCCAGTGAAGATCCTACGAGACACAGGTGCCTCGGAATCGTTTGTGTTGGAATCTGTGTTACCCTTCTCTGCTGAGACTGATTCTGGGAATAGTGTTCTAATTAGGGGAATAGGTTTGAATAATCTATCAGTTCCATTGCATAGACTAATGTTGGATTGTGGACTGGTGAAAGGTGAGGTTGTTGTGGGGGTGCGTCCTTCGTTGCCTATTGAGGGTATCGACGTTATCCTTGGGAATAACTTGGCTGGCGAGTGTGTGTGTGGCCTGTTGTGTTTCCATCTCTAGTGGTTTCCACTAAATCGTCACTTGTAGGGATTCCTGATGAGAGTGAGCAGAGGTTCCCAGCGGTGTTCTCTGGGGGTACAGTGACGCGGTCTATGAGCCATGGTGACCTGGTCCCTGCTCCGGTAAATGTGAATACCACAAAGAAGTCTCTCGCTGTTTTCCCTGTTATTCCGTTGTCTGTACTCATCTCCGATCTAAACAATGCGCCACGGATGGACCACACATTAGAAGAGTTGCGTGACCAAGTTGTGCCTGTGGAACAGTTGGGAGATGTCGCACATGGTTATTTTCCCCAAGAGGATGTTCTGATGAGAAAGCTGGTGTCTATAGGGGACGGTAAACCTGTTCGTTTGGCTGATAACGTTGCTTCCCTTGGTTCTGTTAATGCTAGGTCTGTGCATGAGGAAAAAAATGTTCCTGGTCCCGATGATTGCATACTGCAGGGTAGATTGAAGAATTCTGAGACACTGGATATTTTGGATAGCCCTTTTACTCAGCTACCTGTTGATGGGGGGGAAGAGCTGGGTGGTCTGATTCGGAAAATTCCAGGATTGTTTTCTGTGACACCTACATGTACAAACTTGATAGAACATGATATTGACACTGGAAATGCTGACCCCATTCGTCAGGGGTTCTATAGAGTCTCTGTAGAGAAACTGCGTTGTCTGGATGCTGAGGTCAGGTACATGCTGGAGAGTAAGATAGCAGAGCCTTCTTTCTCTAGTTGGGTTTCTCCCTGTATCTTGGTCAGTAAAACGGATGGAACAGACCACCGTAATGTAAACGGAGTTACTAAGCCGGATTAATTTCCTCTTCCTCAGATGGAGGATGGCGTTGATCAAGTCGGCGCAGCTAAGTTGTGAGCAAATTTGAACGGTTATTGTGCCATTGGCAGGTGCCACTGACGAGTAGGGCATATGACATTTTTGCCTTTATTACTTCCTCTAGTCTGTACTCGTATTCGTTATGAGTTTAGGACTATGAATCGTTGGGAAATGTTGTTTGCGTTGGTAGCTAATGTGGTCTCTTGTGTGCCCTGTTCCTGAGTGTTATGTGAGTGATCATTGTTGGGGGTTGTCATGTTCTAACTTTCCTGTCTGTTCCCTCCTAGTCTTGTGTTCTCCTTTCCTCTTAAATGTTGCTTCCCTTATATATAAAGGTTGCTGAGGACTGGGGAGAAGGAGGTTGGTTGGGGCAAGTGGAAGGTGAACATGTAACCTCTTGTAAAATTGAGACGCAGAGGTCTGTGAAAAATTGGGGTTGAGAGCCCTGTTAGTTTTTTTCCAAAAAGTTTAACCGTTATCAGTTGAACTACTTGGGCATTGAAAAAGAAGCGCTAGCACTCATTTGGGCGCTAGAACACTTTGAAGTGTATGTTGGGTCAGAAGTAGTACCTATTGTGGTCTACAACGACCATAACCCTCTCACCTTTTTCAGGTCCATGAGGTGTCCTAATCAGAGGATAATGAGATGGTGTTTATTTTTGCAATCCTTCCATCTAGATGTGAGGCATATCCGGGGAACTGATAACCTGATTGCTGATGTGCTCTCTCGTGCGCCCTGTTCCTGAATATTTATGTGACTGACCGTTGTTTGGGGTTGTCGTGTTTTGTCGTTCCTGTCTGTTCCCTCCTGGTCTCGTTTTCTTCTTTCCTCTTAAAAGTTGCTTCCTGTACACAAAGGTTGCTGAGGTCTGGGGAGAAGTAGGTTGGCTGGGGCAAGTGGAAGGTGAACATGTAACCTCTTGTAAATTTGGGACGCAGAGGCTGGTACGTTGTTCCGGGGCCCTTGTTGGTCCCCGGTTTTATGGGGGGGGGTGTGACGACCCTCCCACTCTGTCTGCCGTATTCTCTCTTGTTCTTGTTTCTTTATTAGGAGGCCGGTGGGCGGAGTTGGAAGGGTCGTCAGATGAATGGGAAACACCTGGGCTCGGGTGTTTCCCAGGATAAATGGACCTCTTCCACATTCATTGAGGAGACTCTCTCCACACAGACACCTTGTTGTTTTTGGTTGTGTAGTTTTGTGGTTTTCTTGGTTATTTGCTTTGGCACCTTTCAACACTCTGCATTATTACATTCAAGTATGCAACACACTCACTTACACTACTGATTACTGATTACACATGCCATTGTTATCTTCTTAGTTGCTTTATTTAATAAATATATATTTTTGATACACCTGGTCTCCACGTTGTCTCCCTTTTGTTGCGAACCCTGAGCCGGTTCGTAACATTACCAAGAGAAGCTGGATTTTGCAAGAAGCTAACCACTTAGCTCGCTAGATGACTAGCTACTAAGTTAGCAAACCAAATGCACAACGGCTGAGTAGTTAGCACATTTTTGACAGTTAACTTAATATTTATAAGATATCTAGCTGGCAAACATTTAGTTTCAATTCTATGCTGTAGCTAGATCACCTGGCGAATGCTGTACAACAGTGAGTGAGGTCTCTCGTCAATGTGTGCTTGTAAACTAAATCTGTTTAAATCAAATCATATGTTATTTGTCACATGCATCATAGAAAACAGGTGTAGTCTAACAGTGACACACTTACAGGTCCATTTCCAACAATGCAGAGTTAAAGATTAGATAAAAATATAAATAAAAATTTAAATAGTGACATGAGGGATAAAAATACAGTGAATAATGAATAGAAATAACATGGCTATATATAGGGAGTAGAAAATAACATGGTTATACAGTATACAGGAAGTATCTACTGAGTCAATGTGCAGGGGTACAAGGTAATTTAGGCAGCTATGTACTGTACATATAGCTAGGGGTAAAGTGACTAGGCAACAGGATAGATGATAGACAGTAGCAGCAGCGTATGTGGTGAGTGTAGGGCTGTTGCGGTGACCCTATTACCACTACACCTGCGGTCACAAGTCATGACAGCAGTCAAATTGCACATGACCATTTAGTCACGTTAATTAGGCTTCTCCAAGCTCTGATGCTGCTGATGGTCATTAGTAGCCTACCAAACTTGCTGTCTGGTACTCAGCACTCTATTGTCCCTCTAATCACCTTGACATCAATGCAAATGTGTTCGAAAAATCTAATCAAATACGTCATGAGAGCCCATGAGCTCATGTTGCGCAACATTTCTATAGGCTATGTAATTGCGGGAGAAAACAGAGTGATGGCCGTTAATAAAAAGACGAGGATCCCATCAGCTTTCTATAGGCTAGGCCTACTATATTTATTTTAATTAATTAAGCACATTGCTTCTCTTTACAACAGGAGTATAGCCTACCTGGCTGGCATGAAAATAAACAACGGGGAAGTGTCCTCCATTCACTATTTAAGGGCATAGGTGACATGTATTTTTTCACTCTACCCGTTTCGATGCAGGTGCATCATAATGGTCCATTCTAAATCAAAACAAATGTCACAGATATATTATTTAGTATATGTAAAGATTTAATACAGAATAGTCTGATTGGTGACAATATTAGCCTATCATTTGTGAATTATATATTATTGTCACGACTGATTTGGACTGGTGTAGAGGCGGAATCAGATGCAGGAGACAGAGGTGCTGGAGGTGAGTGTCTTTTAATGAAATGACACACACAAAGGCCGTAAAGCACAGGGCGCAACCCAAAGTTTGCCTGGGAAAAACACATTCCCATAAAACACACAAAAAAGGTATATATTCCACGGCACAAAAGGCAAGGGGCGCAGCCCGGTAAATCTTTTGACAAAACTGTCGGAAACACAACGTACAAAATACGTCCCACCGTCCTGAGTGGACAATAAACAATCCCGCACAAAACCCCAACTGAAAACACACACTAAATAAGCCCCCACTAATGACAGACACAAAACAGGTGTGGAACAGACAGACAAAACTAAAAGACACAGAAACAACGATCGGTGGCAGCTAATAGGCCGGCGACGATGACCGCCGAGCGCCGCCCGACCGAGGAGGGGCGCCACTTTCGTTGGATCCTGTGACAATATCACGTGTGAATGATGCCCAGCATAAGAAACAATGCCTTTTTTTTGCGACTTTTTCGAATCATAGTCGCACACCTCATGTAGCCTAGCCCATAGACCTATATGTTTTAATAAGGTTTGTACCACAACTAAAGTGGCCAAATAACTTTTTAAAATGAAGCACATTAATCTGCTTTACAAGGGGTGTAGAGCCTAAGATAATTTTCATCATAAAAATGCACCTTTATAATCAAATAATTGCATTTGCGGTCACTTTTGATAATGGTGTGTTCCGCTAATGGAACATTCCTGCTTATAGCCTACTGCCATGTGTACCATGTGCTGCGCTAATAATGTGAAGAAATAGCCTAATAGTTGATCAACATTTTAAGCTAAACGTTCTGATCTGTTGCATCAGCCACATTGCATAAAAACGTTTTTTGTTGCTAATGGTTGTATTAATATGGGATCTATCGCATCCCACAACTGTCCCAGACTATGTTTGTAATATTTATTTCTTGCACAGAATAGAATAGGTCGACTTTTGTACTATGGGATATAGTAGATTGACATAGGCTAGTGCTTTTGCTGTTCTTTTGGCCTACTCATCTTGTTGGCTGACGAAAAGTAAATGTGGACAGTTCTTCCAATATCTTCAATATGCCTCGGAATTGGATAAGGACGCACGCAGTGGCATCCCCGATGTGTCTGTCTTCACTTGTAGCCTGTGAGAAAGATCTGATCACGTGACTGTGAGCCATGTGAGTGAGAGGCACTTCGGATTGCGCAGCACACTCAGGGAGAAGGGCACAACGCAGCACTCCGGGCCACAAAAGGCATGGATTTTTTTAGGGTGTGTTACGGCCACAAAGGAGATGGTGCAGTGAAATTTGAGGTATTATCAAGTACTTGTCAAATTGTGAATGAGAGACTTTTGGAGTGTGTACAGCCTGCACAAAAAACAAAGCAGGCTGAGTCTCATCATGCAGCCTTACAATGTAGTAAAATTCAAAACATATAGCCCAACATTTGTAGAACAACTAATGTTAAATTGATAACTCTAAATTAAGCATATACTGTAGGAGTACCTATTTCTTTGTTAACCGCTCAACACAGAACAGCCAGATGTGCGCACTCCCTTAAATCGTTTGGAGAAAATATTCATCTGTTATTCAGCTTTGTTCAATTATATTCTTCATACTATAAAATAATATAAAATAATGCCACGGAATTATAAGCAAATTTTGTCTGGCATAGTCACATCAGGACATAACATAAGGACAACTCAGAGTATGCTATTCTTTTCTTCTGAAAAAGACTGCATTTTCTTCTTATCATGCTTCTTTAGACCTGTCTAAAATAAATAATGGATGTATTGTGAAGGTGTACGCTATATTACATGGATTTATTCAACTTTAAAATGGCTTGTAGGCTATATGTGGAAGCCAGGAGATGCTAAATGTGTTTTTGTTATTTAACTGTCTGTCACGTCCTGACCAGCAGATGGAGCTGTTGTAGTAGTTTTGGGGTCAGGACGTGGCAGTCTTGTGTGTGTGAATGTTCTGTGTTGGTCTTGTGACTCCTGATCAGGAACAGCTGAGGATCGTTGTTCCTGATTGGGAGTCATATATGTAGGAGTATGTTTGTCACTTCGTTTTGTGGGTAGTTGTTCTTGCACTGCGTTTTTGTATGCCTGTGAGACTGTTCCTGTCGTGAGTATCATTTAGTGTATTGTTTTTCCAGTGGATGCCTTACTCCTCTTTTTTGAATTGAAAGAAAATGAGTATCCACAACTCTGCTGCATTTTGGTCCTCTCTACAACACCACAACATAATCTGTGACAGAACTACCCACCACCAAAGGACCAAGCAGCGGACGAACGAGGAAGAAGGATGGACCTGTGAGGACAAGTTAAGGGAGCTAAGGGAACCTGAGAGGCAGCCCCAATATTTTTTTGGGGGGGGCACAAGGGCTGTTTGAAGGGGCAAGGATGGAGCCCCAGGCCAGCTCCCCGCACTAGCCCTGAGGTGCGTGTCTCCAGGCTGGCACATGCAGTACCAGCCCCACACATCAGGCGTCTAGTGCGTCAGCCCAGCCTCGCCAGTCAACATTCACCAGAGCTGCCAGCCAGTCAACAGTCACCAGAGCTGCCCGCCAGTCGAAAGTCACCAGAGCTGCCCGCCAGTCGAAGGTCACCAGAGCTGCCCGCCAGTCGAAAGTCACCAGAGCTGCCCGCCAGTCGTAAGTCGCCAGAGCTGCCCGCCAGTCGTAAGTCGCCAGAGCTGCCCGCCAGTCGTAAGTCGCCAGAGCTGCCCGCCAGTCGTAAGTCGCCAGAGCCGCCCGCCAGTCAGGAGTCACCAGAGCCGCCCGCTAGTCAGGAGCCGCCAGAGCCGCCCGCTAGTCAGGAGCCGCCAGAGTGGCCCGTCTGCCCGGAGATGCCAGAGTGGCCCGACTGCCCGGAACTGCCAGAGTGGCCCGACTGCCCGGAGCTGCCAGAGTGGCCCGACTGCCCGGAGCTGCCAGAGTGGCCCGACTGCCCGGAGCTGCCAGAGTGGCCCGACTGCCCGGAGCTGCCAGAGTGGCCCGACTGCCCGGAGCTGCCAGAGTGGCCCGACTGCCCGGAGCTGCCAGAGTGGCCCGACTGCCCGGAGCTGCCAGTTGCCCGACTGCCCGGAGCTGCCAGAGTGGCCAGACTGCCCGGAGCTGCCAGAGTGGCCCTCCTGTCCTCCGGCCCAGCCCGAGTGGCCCTCCTGTCCTCCGGCCCAGCCCGAGGGGCCCTCCTGTCCTCCGGCCCAGCCCGAGGGGCCCTCCTGTCCTCCGGCCCAGCCCGAGGGGCCCTCCTGTCCTCCGGTCCAGCCCGAGTGGCCCGTCTGCCTGGCGCAGCTATCGGCGCCACCGAAGTGGGCGACGCCGAGGGTGGAGCAAGGTCCACGTCCTGCACCTGAGCCACCTCCAGGATAGGTGGGTTGGGGAGGGAAGGTGTAGCACAGTGCCGTCGTTGACGGCAGCCACCCTCCCTTCCCTCCCTTATTGTTTAGGGTTTATTGTTTATGGGTTTTGTTGGGGATTTTGTTTGTTGGTGTTTTCTGTTGTTAGGTGCATTCCGGGGTCTGCACCTTGAGGGGGGGGGTACTGTCACGTCCTGACCAGTGTGTGGCATCAGTATGCATGTGTGTGCATTGGTGGTGCAACGGATCACAAAACACACGGTTCAGATCGGATCATGGTTTTGAGTCGCAGATCGGATGATTTTTCGGATCCGCCAAAAAAAAGGGAGACAAATAACTTTACTTTACATTTCTTACTTAACCTCTCTGGCGCATGTGGGACGAACTCGTCCCACCTACGTAACAGCCACTGAAATCCAGTGGCACGATTTTTGAATCGTTAGAAATACTATTACTTAAATTTCTCAAACATATGACTATTTTACAGCTATTTAAAGACAAGAATCTCGTTAATCTAACCCCACTGTCCGATTTCAAAAAGGCTTTACAACGAAAGCAAAACATTAGATTATGTCAGCAGAGTGCCCAGCCAGAAATAATCAGACACCCATTTTTCAAGCTAGCATATCATGTCACATAAACCCAAACCACAGCTAAATGCAGCACTAACCTTTTATGATCTTCATCAGATGACACACCTAGGACATTGTGTTATACAATACATGCATGTCTGTTCAATCAAGTTCATATTTATATCAAAAAACAGCTTTTTACATTAGCATGTGACGTTCAGAAAAAGCATAACCCCCGCAAACTTCCGGGGAATTTACTAACAGTTTGCTAAATTACTCACGATAAACGTTCACAAAAAGCATAACAATTATTTTAAGAATTATAGATACATTACTCCTCTATGCACTCGATATGTCCGATTTTAAAATAGCTTTTCGGATGAAGCACATTTTGCAATAATCTAAGTACATAGCCCGGCATCACAGGGCTAGCTATTTAGATACCCACCCAGGTCAGCCTCCACCAAAATCACATTTCCTATAAGAAAAATGTTCTTACCTTGCTTGTTCTTCGTCAGAATACACTGCCAGGACTTCTACTTCAATAACAAATGTTGGTTTGGTCCCAAATAATCCATCGTTATATCCAAACAGCGACGTTTTGTTCGTGAGTTCTAGACATTATCAGAATGCTTCATCACGGTGTCGCGCATGGCGCATTGGCGTGACAAAAATGTCTAAATATTCCATTACCGTACTTCGAAGCATGTCAACCGCTGTTTAAAACCAATTTTTATGCCATTTATCTCGTAGATAAGTGATAATATTCCGACCGGGAATATGCATTGAGCCTAAACAGCCAAATTAAATTTCTCCTCAGGAGCGAATCGTGCACGCGCCTCATTCAAAGGTCCTCTGAGCCGCCACTTGCCAAAGCCGATAATGTGTTTCAGCCTGAGGCTCCCTCGTCAACCTTCAGTTATTTCCCGGGCTCTGAGAGCCTATCGGAGCCCTGGGAATTGTCACGTTACAGCTAAGGTCCTTACTTTTCGATAAACAGATGCAAGACGCACGACTCCTTGTCAGACAGGGTACTTCCTGCTTGAAACCTTGTCAGGTTTTTGCCTGCCATAGGAGTTCTGTTATACTCACAGACACCATTCAAACAGTTTTAGTATATTCAGAGTGTTTTCTATCCAAACCTGAACAATAATATGCATATTCTAGCTTCTGAGTTGGTGTAGGAGGCAGTTAAAAATGGGCACATATTTTTTCCAAAATTCTCAATACTGCCCCCTATCCCAAACAGGTTTTAAAGAACACTTAAAGCAATTAACTTTTCAATGTTTAAATAAAACATTCAAAACTCAATTGCTAAATAAAGGGCAATATGAGGCATGATACCGTCTTCCTTTGAACAATAGTGAATGAAAAAATAGCCTGTGTCCACATCATAAAAAAAAGTTAAAAAAGAAAGAAAAGCTTATAACTTGAAATTATTTTTCAAAAAGATGAGGCTGTCTACATTGTCTGGGGAGAGGCTAGACCTCTTTGCAGTCACTATGTCCTCTGCTGTGGAGAACACCCTCTCTCTAGGACCTGAAGTTCCAGGTACAGCCAGGTAGCATCTTGCCATCATGGCAATGTGAGGGTATTTACACTCATTGTTGGCAAACGTCTTGTCTGTGTTCTTGCTTGCAAAGGCCTCTCCGAAAAGCTCCTTCATGGCCAAATTAATTTGTGGAGGAGATGCCTCTGAGTCTGCTCCTGTCAACTCTGTAGCTTGACCCTGCTGAAAAAATGACTTGATCTTTTAAACGAATTATTTATTTTCATATTTCATAGAACTATAATTGTGACAATAACATTTAATAAAAGCCATTATTATTCCAAATCAAAAATGGATGATTCTAAAAGCAATAGCATAGACTAAGATTAGACTGCAGTATATTTATTATTTAAGTAATTCAATTTTACCTCTTCAGTGGCCACAATCTCAGTGGTGAGATCACTGTATGCCCGCCGGTGTAGGGCAGGGTCTAGGTGAGACAGGGACTTGAACAGGCAGGGACTTGAACCTTGGATCCAGTGCAGTAGATGTATGAAGGTAGTCCTGTACATTAGGGGGGTATCTGGGGTTCAGGTCCTCTCTAATGGCAGCCTTGACATCTCTAGTGATGGTGCCGTCTTCCTCACTTGGGGCCATGGATTGTACAATCCTTGTTTTCAGAGGTAGAATCATGGACACATACGGTGCAGTTTCAGTGCTCAATAGGGTTGTAACCGTTTTGAGGGGTTTGAGCACCTGGAGGACCTCCTCTGACACTTTCACGTCATCAGACAAGGTGACGATGTCTTTATTTTTTTTCAGGGTCTTGTCTGTCAGTGCAGAGTATACAGCTGCCTGCTGCTCAAGATGGCGCTCCAGCATGTCCTAAGTGGAGTTCCATCTTGTTGTGACGTCGTGTATGAGCTTGTGGGTCGGTAGCTGTAGCATTTCTTGCTTGGTCTTAAGCACATGAGCGGCTGTTGTGCGTCGGTGGAAAAAGGATACCACCTTCCTGATCCTCCCAAGGAGGCGGTCCATCTGGTTCACTGAGATTCCCCTTTGGGATGCTATATTGATCACATGTGCAAAGCAAGCTATCTGTGGCCCCAGCCCAGCTTCTATCACTGCGTTTACTTGGTTCTTGGCATTATCTGTGGTGATTGGGATATTGCTATTGGGCCACTCTAGCTTCCACTCTGCTACTGCTCCTAGCAGTACCTGTGCCATATTTGTGCCTGTGTGACTGTCATAGAGGGGGCGTGTCTATAGCACCGGACTTCGCATCTCCCACTCCTCTGTGGTGTAGTGAGCAGTCACAGTCACGTACCTTTCCTTTGCCCTGGAGGTCCAGGGCAATGGACCTTCGGGGCAATGGACCTCGCATTGCTTTTTGCAATGCGAGCATCCAGAATTGATTCGTTGGGATTCAACATGCCCCATTCACGTGAACAGTACACACAACTGCTTTAAAAAAATAATCAAATCAACCTTCAGGCTTCAGAGTAAAACACAGCACGCATCTGTCTTGTCTTTATCTTTTCACTGCAACTCTGCATTGCGATTTAGGGAATTATTACTTTAAAAAGTAACAGTGGCAGTAAAACTGTATTTCACACTATGATGGTTAAACTTTGCAATTGATCCGCGGTTCACATGCGTGCCGAACCGTGGGGGGGTGATCTGTACGGATCATGGATCAACTACGGTCCGTTACACCACTAGTGTGCATGTTATGTGTATGTCGGCGAATGTAGTGTGTATGTGTGTGTTAGGGTGTCAGTGTAAGTATGAGTGAGTGTATGGGTAGAGTCCGGTGTATGTGCAGGGAGTCAGTGCAGGAGAGTTCGTGCAAAAAAGGATCAATGCAGGTAGTCTGAGTAGCCATTTGATTAGCTATTTAGCAGCCTTGTTTAGAAGTCTTATACTTTAGCTTGGGGGTAGAAGCTGTTCAGGGTCCTGTTGGTTCCAGACTTGGTGCATTGGTACTGCTTGCCATGCGGTAGCAGAGAGAACATTCTGTGGCTTGGGTGGCTGGAGTCTTTGACAATTTTGTGACTGGGGACAATGGGAAGCTTTATAATGAGAAATGAAGAACGTGATCATCTCCTATTGCAAGTTGACTGCAGGTATTTACTTAAAAAGTAGCTGCAAATATTCACATTTATAAAAAAAAAATCCAATAATAATAATTTTGACAGTATTGAAAACCATCCTGTGGAAATGTTCAAATACCCCGGTATACGGTTCAGCAGTCTTATGGCTTAGCGGTAGAACCTGTTAAGGAGTATTTTGGTCCTAGACTTGGAGCTCTGGTACCGCTTGCTGTGCGGTAGCAGAGAGAACAGTCTATGAATTGGGTGACTGGAGTCTTTGACAATTTGTTGGGCCTTCTTCTGACACCGCCTAGTATATAGGTCCTGGATGTCAGGAAGCTTGGGCCCAGTAGTGTACTGGGCCATACGCACTACCCTCTGTAGCGCCTTACGGTCGAAGGCCGAGCAGTTGCAATACCAGGCAGTGATGCAACCGGTCAGGATGCTCTTGATGGTGCAGCTGTAGAACTATATGAGGCTCTGGGGACCCATGCCAAATCTTTAAAGTTTCCTGAGGGGGAAAAGGCTTTGTTGTGCCCTCTTCGACTGTCTTGGTGTGTTTGGACCATGATAGTTCATTGGTGATGTGGACACCAAGGAACTTGAAACTATCGACCCGCTCCACTTCAGCCCCGTCAATGTTAATGTGGGACTGTTTGGCCATCCTTTCCTTATAGTCCACGACCAGCTCCTTTGTCTTGCTCACATTGCGGGAGAGGTTGTTGTCCTGTATTGACGCTTTGCCTGTTTGATGGTTCGTCTGAGGGCATAGCAAGATTTGTTATAAGTGTCCAGATTAGTGTCCCGCTTGAAAGCGGCAGCTCTAGCATTTAGCTTGGTGCGGATGTTGTCTGTAATCCATGGCTTCTGGTTGAGAAATGTACGAACATATGACATGCTGGTAGTGAAGCCAGCCAGCTCTATATTATCTGTGTCGTCGTTCAGCCACATCTCGGTGAAACATAAGATATTACAGTTTTTAATGTCCCATTGGCAGGGGTGGAAGTAACAAATTACAACTACTCACGTTCCTGTGATTGAGTAGCTTGAGTATTTTTCAAAGGCTGTACTTTTACTTTTACTTAAGTACATTTTGAATGAAGTAAAGTACTTAAGTACATTTTCAAAACAATCCGTTAGAGTACAATCTAGAAAAAGGATACACATCATCATGGCAAGCACATAAAGTTTGCGCCTTTTGTAGCAGCTAGAACTGTTCACTTGTTTGTCAGTGACAAGTAACATGACCAGATGGACCAATACAATTCAATTTCATGCATCGCGCTAAAACGGCCCAATCACAGCTGTGTATGCAAACCAAATGATAATCGATAGCAGGGTTTTCTGTAAAAGTTTAAAAACATTTTTTTTTTAAAGTAGCTACATGCCATGAAAAAAAAGGTTTCCTAATCAATTAGAAAAATAAATGGACCCTAACGAGATTGAGCAGGTTCAGGAGACAATACAGACACACACAGAGACAAAGCCAGTGGCCGGGTCTTCTGAAGACCATGAGGAAGGAAACCCCTGGCCGCATCTCAAAGCACTTCAGCTTCAAGCAGAGAAGAGGACTCTTAAGCTCTGATTACCAAAGATGGTGGAGGTGGCTGCCTACAAAATCTCCGCGTCAAACTTGAGGAAATCTAATGGTACGAAAAGTAAAGTTAGAAATATATTTTATCGCCATGAATGGCGTTTGTTGTGTAGGCTATGTAATGTAGCTAACAAAGTGTTGCTTCTAGCCAGTTGCATTCAATCTGTAGCATAATGCTAACGTTAGCTAGCTGATCCTGTTGCTAGCTAGTTAGAAGCTAACCCTGACCAACATCTTTGCACAGCTGAAGGAACTAACGTTATACGCTATAGTGCGGGCTACTACCGCATTTACATTAAGGTGGCTAGTAGCTAGCCATCCCATAATGTAAGTTGTTGGGCATAGCTAAAAGTGAAGTTAATGAACTTGTGAAGATAAAATAAATACTGTGGCAAAGAAGGGGGTCGAGTGATAAATGGCAGATATGTGAGGGCAGAACTAATAAACGGGCTCTGCCCGATCACTAAAATGGCCACCCCGATCAGAACTACAGATCACAAAATGGCCGACTGCCAAAACTACAATTCCCAGAAGCAAGGGGAACCCTCAGAAGGTGGAGCCGACCCACAGATAAAAGGTCAAGAAAAACCAGGAAGAGGGAGAGAGAGCGGGAAGGATCTATGAACCATAGAGAGAGAGACATTCTACATTGGCTGGATTTTACCGTGTACGAGCTGGACTGTTTTGGACTTACCTGTTGGCGTTTAGACCCGGACCTACCGAGAACCAGATTTGTGTACCGAACCCTGCTATCCTTGACCTTACCTGCGGCCTGGGTGGACCAGGACAGAGAAACAAACATACAGGTACTGTCATGTTCGAAAGAACTTTAATTCTGGGCTGACTTTGGTGACAGTTTCTCACTTAATTTGTGACAAACGCTCCTAGCTTTGAAGAGGTTTGCCACAATACATACATTTGAGACCTGGGATTTTTAGGCATGTGCATTATCTTTTTTTACTTGCTTATTACCTAGCTAACGTAAACTCACTCACTTTTGTACATCGCCTTGGTCCGTACAATTGACCTTATTTTAGCGGCCCAAAAACGTAATACTTCCAGATCAACTGTAATGTCAATACCATTGTAAAGCACAATTTCTCCCCTTTCCAACAAATTGAATGACATGACCTCCAAGCTGCCCGTTTCTGCATTATTCAAGAATGAGCTCCGTCGGGTCTTTTTAAAAATGGCGGGTGGGGAAGCGAAACTAATGCGTGGTAGTGAGAAGGAGGGGATATGAATGGGAAAACGGCTTTTTTTCACTCCATCTGTCCAACTTATCCCCCTATCGCCTCTAAAATGTCAATAAAACACTATAAAGAGTTTATATAATGTGTCATTACATACCTATTTGAAGGTTTGTGTCGAATTTGAATCGGGTTTTTAAGGCAGTGCTAAAGTGATCTTCAGAAGTAAAAAGCGGCTTTGAGAGTCATGATCGCTTACAGTGATGAAGCAAAAAATGACTAGGTATCCTCCCTTACCCCCGTCACTGTCCATTTCTTGTTTTTAAACAATGAGAGAAGTGCTACACCTTGTGGAGAGAGATTGTAAGACAGAAATAGTTGCTTTATGCTGTACGTTACGGCATGACACGTCACGATGTAACGGAGGGTCAGTTTTTTTCAACTTTTCTCCAATACTATAGAGCCATTACCATGTCGATCAACGCTTGAATAGAAACGTAGATCACACCCCAGATTTTGAAGTCAACACAGTCGCTACAGGGACATTAGTTTTCTTTGCAGCCTCATTTGAATGTCGCGGTTGTGCACATTTGTACGGAATGGGGTGAGTTTACGTTATATCTGGTTGGATCACTGAGTTTCGAATAATAGCCAAAAATCATGTTTGGTTAAACTATAGTTCTTATAACTGGGGAAAAGAAAGAACAATATTCCCCAACATCCGTATGTATTTGGACAGTGACATTATTGAAAACATGCTGTAATTTCTAAATGGTTCATTTGATTTGAATAAAAACACCTTCTTATAGCTGACAGTCTGCACTTTAACCCCATTGTCATTGTATCTTTTAAAATCCAATGTGCTGGACTACAGAGCCAAAACAAAAATGCTGTCATTGCCCAAATACTTACAGCACTTTGTGCTGGTTTATGTTAATTTGTATAAATCCAAACTAGTCAGGCTATATACATTTTGCCCAGATTGATGCAATAATTTTGTCCACAGAGGAAACATCCATTAAAGATGACAAACTACAATATGCTCACCTCTGCAACAACAAACAAACGAACCAAGGAACTATCAAACACCTCAACTTGCAAGCAAATATGTCTGAAATGATGGCAGTGGGAGGAGCCAGGTGCGTCTCACAGGCAACCGTTGACAAGCTTGTCATTAATTTGATCTGTGAGGGCCAACAACCATTCTCTGTGGTCCAACAACCAGCTTTTAAAGAGTTGGTAACCACCCTGCAAAGTCATCTCCAGACCTAGTGTTCGTTCAATAATACATGAAGCTGCCAATCACATGAAGAAGACGGTTATGGCACACCTTGGCAGGGTAAATTATGTTGCCACCACCACTGATTGTTGGACAGCTCATCAAAGGAGTTACATCGGGGTCACATGTCACTGGATAGATGAAGAAACTCTGGTGAGACGTTCTGCTGCACTCGCTTGCAAGAGATTGAGAGGTTCCCACACATTTGATGTGCTTGCAGGTGCCCTCGATGACATCCATTGTGCATACAGGATCAGGGGGAAAGTGGTAAGAACCACAACAAAGTGGATCAAACTTTATCAAAGCATTCAATGTTTTCGGTGAGCAGAGCCAGGCAGTCGAGTCAGCAGACCGAGACTCAGATGCTGAAGAGCCAGCAGAGCAGGTTGAATACCAAAACACCTATTCCGTCCTGGAAAATGACAGTGGCCTAGACTATCAACTCCCTCAGCATCAACAGTGTGCATGTCACCTGCTGAACCTCATTTCAACAACAGATTCTGCGTTGGCAGAAACAAATAGTGAAAGCTACAAAAGGTTGTCCAGGTGGTCTTTTGCCAAATGCCAAGCCATGTGGAATAAAACGGGCCGGTCAACCTTAGCTGCTGAAGTTGTAGAGAATGAGTGCAAACTGCAGTTGATCCATCCAAATCAAACACGTTGGAACTCAACTTACCTGGCTGTGGAGAGGATCACACGTATCATACAAGAGAAGGGGGAGGATACCATAAGAAATGTGTGTGAAGAATTAAAAGTGAAAATGTGAGTAGCAATTCTTTGAATCAATGTAATGTTTCCTAATACAGTAATATGTATTGTCCATAATATGTTATAATTCTAAGAGGTATTACATTTACCTTATCTTGTCTTTCAGGCTGAGCCCTGCAGAAATGTCCTTCTTGAATGAGTACTGCAAAGTGATGAAGCCTTTGGTCTCAGCTTTGAACGTTCTACAGTCTAAGACCAACACGCATATGGGGTGGCTGCTGCCAGTGATCTTCTTACTAAAAACAAAACTTCAAAGTCTGGAAGCATCTTGCCAAATGTGCCTACCACTATCAGAACCATTCAGAACGGTCTCCAAAAGCACTTTGGAGAAATGATGGAGGAGCCACAGCTTATTGCTACTGCAATACTTCTGCCAAAGTTCAAGACATCTTGGACTGACAAAGCTGATGTCATCACAGCCGGTATGATTTCTTTTAACCTCATTGTCCATATGATGATATATGTTGGTCTTTGAGTCTTTTCTTGAATTGTTTTTGTTGTTTTTCATTTTTTCATGATTTAAGTTGCATTACAGGTGCTGTACAATCATCTTTGCATATAACTATGTTTGGGTACAGCCAGACATGGACTCACCTCAACATTAGAGAATTAGTTAGGTCTGAATGT
This sequence comes from Salmo trutta, assembly GCF_901001165.1. NCBI lineage: Eukaryota > Metazoa > Chordata > Actinopteri > Salmoniformes > Salmonidae > Salmo > Salmo trutta. Next base: position 21,293,582 of record NC_042975.1, read on the forward strand.
ATTTGAACAACTCAAATCAATCTCAGTATCTGAGAGTAACAACTGTGTTAGAGCTATTGCAATGCCAATAATATGATTGTGTTGCCAGCCACATACAACAGAGTTTGCTGAAACACTGAAAATGGGAATGTTGTGTTGTTTCCAATGTACAGGTTTGTTGTACCTGAAGAATCATCTTGACACAATCACACAGGACGAGACTGAGCATCTAAGGCAGCATCCATCTGATAAAGAGGGTTTCTTATCATCACTGACAACCAAACTGTCAGAAGGTACAGGGCAGCTGGATGGGTATCTTGCTGGTCTATCGGACAAAATAGATTTACTTAATTTGTTTCCGTACATAAAAAAGTTGTCCCTCAAACTCAACACAGGCCTGCCTGCATCTGCCGCCTGTGAGCGTCTTTTTAGCTGTGCTGGACTACTCTTCACTGCAAAGCGAGCCAGGATAGACTCAATTAACTTAGAAAATCAGCTCCTACTAAAACTGAATGGCAAATTCAGAGAGAAGTGAATTGAGTTAAGGGTTCGATAGGTAGTTCCACAAAAAATATTCCTTTTGAACATTCCTTTGAACATTTGTATATGTGAAGTTGAAGATTTAATATTAAAATCAGCTGTGCTGGATCTTATCTTTTTGGTTATTTTCTGGTGTTTTATGGAACATTTAGCCTGTCAAGCATTACATGTAAACAATATTACATATACAGTAGTATATAGGAAAGTAAAAATTGTTATATATTCATTTGTTTGTGAAGCTTACATTCAATTGCCACACCCTTTTCCCATGAACTTCCATTCTTGTAAAAGGAGAATAAAAATAACCATCAAAATTGAAATAGCAAATTATTTTAGAAGTAACTTAGTAACTTTTACTCTAAGTACTTTTTAAATGTGCTACTTTTTCTTGAGTAGTTTTTTTACACCAGTGCTTTTACATCTACTTGATTACAAAGTAACAGTACTTCCACTTGAGTAGGATTTTACAGTACTCTTTCCACCCCTGCCCATTGGTAGGATAGTCTTAATTGTATATCGTCGAGTTTGTTTTCCAAAGATTGCACGTTGGCCAATAGTACGGAGGATAGTGGTGGTTTACCTACTCTTCGGCAAATTCTTACAAGGCACCCCGCCCTCCTCCCCCTTTTTCTCTGTCTTTTCTTCACGCTCATGACGGGGATTTGGGCCTTGTCTTGACAAGGCAGTATATTCTTCGCATTGTACTCATTAAAGAAAAATCTTTGTCCAGTTCAAGGTTAGTAATCACTATTCAGATGTCCAGAAGCTCTTTTCGGCCATAAGAGATGGTAGCAGCAACATTATGTACAAAATGAGTTACAAACAATGTGAAAAAAAACTAACAAAATAGCACAGTTGGTTAGGAGCCCGTAAAACGGCAGCCATCCTCTCCGGCGCCATTATTGCTGTCAGTATACAATATAACGCCCAAGCCTGTGTGGCTCAATTGGTAGCACATGAAGCTTGCATCATCAGGATTTTGAGTTTGATTGGGGTCACTGGGGTCACCCATACAAAAAATGTATTCACACATACCGTCACTTTGGATAAGTGAAAAAATGGCAAATAATTGAACTAATGTCAGGTGACATATACAGTAACTACTATGGTTAAATGTCAACATTTGGATCAATTTTTTAAATGTATTTTAATACCTATGTTCTGTCTCAGATGAAACAGGTGGGTTTGTGTCTGTAATGTGCCCCTGAATATACACTGCTCAAAAAAATAAAGGGAACACTTAAACAACACAATGTAACTCCAAGTCAATCACACTTCTGTGAAATCAAACTGTCCACTTAGGAAGCAACACTGATTGACAATACATTTCACATGCTGTTGTGCAAATGGAATAGACAACAGGTGGAAATTATAGGCAATTAGCAAGACACCCCCAATAAAGGAGTGGTTCTGCAGGTGGGGACCACAGACCACTTCTCAGTTCCTATGCTTCCTGGCTGATGTTTTGGTCACTTTTGAATGCTGGCGGGGCTTTCACTCTAGTGGTAGCATGAGACGGAGTCTACAACCCACACAAGTGGCTCAGGTAGTGCAGCTCATCCAGGATGGCACATCAATGCGAGCTGTGGCAAGAAGGTTTGCTGTGTCTGTCAGCGTAGTGTCCAGAGCATGGAGGCACTACCAGGAGACAGGCCAGTACATCAGGAGACGTGGAGGAGGCCGTAGGAGGGCAACAACCCAGCATCAGGACTGCTACCTCCACCTTTGTGCAAGGAGGAGCAGGAGAAGCACTGCCAGAGCCCTGCAAAATGACCTCCAGCAGGCCACAAATGTGCATGTGTCTGCTCAAACGGTCAGAAACAGACTCCATGAGGGTGGTATGAGGGCCCGACGTCCACAGGTGGGGGTTGTGCTTACAGCCCAACACCGTGCGGAACGTTTGGCATTTGCCAGAGAACACCAAGATTGGCAAATTCGCCACTGGCGCCCTGTGCTCTTCACAGATGAAGCAGGTTCACACTGAGCACGTAACAGACGTGACAGAGTCTGGAGACGCCGTGGAGAACGTTCTGCAGCCTGCAACATCCTCCAGCATGACCGGTTTGGAGGTGGGTCAGTCATGGTGTGGGGTGGCATTTCTTTGGGGGCCGCACAGCCCTCCATGTGCTCGCCAGAGGTAGCCTGACTGCCATTAGGTACCGAGATGAGATCCTCAGACCCCTTGTGAGACCATATGCTTGTGCGGTTGGCCCTGGGTTCCTCCTAATGCAAGACAATGCTAGACCTCATGTGGCTGGAGTGTGTCAGCAGTTCCTGCAAGAGGAAGGCATTGATGCTATGGACTGGCCCGCCCGTTCCCCAGACCTGAATCCAATTGAGCACATCTGGGACATCATGTCTCGCTCCATCCACCAACGCCACATTGCACCACAGACTGTCCAGGAGTTGGCGGATGCTTTAGTCCAGGTCTGGGAGGAGATCCCTCAGGAGACCATCCACCACCTCATCAGGAGCATGCCCAGGCGTTGTAGGGAGGTCATGCAGGCACGTGGAGGCCACACACACTACTGAGCCTCATTTTGACTTGTTTTAAGGACATTACATCAAAGTTGGATGAGCCTGTAGTGTGGTTTTCCACTTTAATTTTGAGTGTGACTCCAAATGGATTGTGACTCCATGGATTGATAAATTGGATATCCATTGATTATTTTTGTGTGATTTTGTTGTCAACACATTCAACAATGTAAAGAAAAAAGTATTTAATAAGATTATTTCTTTCATTCAGATCTAGGATGTGTTGTTTAAGTGTTCCCTTTATTCTTTTGAGCAGTATATTAACTATGCCATGTCTTTTTGGTTGTGTTGACCTGCATGTGAATACATAAAGCACTCGGTAACACTTTCTCCAATGCCAATTGAACTACAGTGAAAAAACATATGATTTCACTGAGTAACAGTTCATATAAAGAAATTAGAAAGTCAGTCAATTGAAGTAAATTCATTAGGCCCTAATCTAGGGATTTCACATGACTGGGAATACAGATATGCTGGTCAGAGACACCATTTGCCTCATGCAGCACGACATCTCCTTCGCATAGAGTTGATTAGGCTGTTGAAGATGCATATGAGCTTCCCTGAGAGTTTGTGCAGAAGTTTTTGTTTATGCAAACCAACAGTTTCATCAGCTATCGGGTGGCTGGTCTCAGGTGATCGTGGAGGTGAGGAAGCCGAATGTAGAGGTCCTGGGCTGGCATGGTTACATGTGGTCTACGGTTGTGAGGCCGGTTGGACGTACTGCAAAATTCTCTAAAATGACGTTGGAGGGACCAATATTTTTGATTAATATAGTTTACTTCAAGTGAATAAAAAATTGTTTCAGTAACTGATTTTAACCCTTGCAATGCTGTTTAGCAATTCACTCATATATATATATATAAATATAAAATCATTTTTGTATTTATTTTGTATTTATTTTTTGCTTTGAAAGTTTGGGGCACCTGACAGGCTGAATACACCCCTCGCATCGCAAAATAAATTTAGAAAGCTATGTTATTCAATTATTGCACCCACACTGCTCGCACTCGCCAACGAGCGTCTGCGTTGCCAAGGGCTAAAATAGAAGTTCTAAGTTCTATATTCAGTTCTATTTCTGGCGCAGATCGCGCTGCAAGTCCTGCCTCTCCCATCTCCTCATTGGTTTATAAAAGTAGGTACCCACGTGCCATCTCCTCATTGGTTATACCCACGCGGGTGACTGAAAGACGAACGAGGTCAGTGGCGGTAATGCACCTAATTTCTGAAAGTTGCCAATCGCAATATAAAGTCAAGAGAAGAAAAATCCTGGAAGGAAGAGAGATGACTGGAAATGATTTGGTTGACCATTTTATGTATGGATTAATTGTCGGAGTAGAGGACCTTGTGCATTTAAGGCAAAATAACAACTCAATGTTTATATCCCAGGACAAATTAGCTAGCAACAACAAGCTAGCTAAATAGGACAAATTAGCTAGCAAGTGCAAACTAACTAGCTAAATTGCCATAAATGTTTAATGCTTTTCGACCTGTCCTCAAATTAATATAATTGGTTCAGAGTTTGTTTGGATATTTTAACCTGCGTGTCGTGATCGTGTTTGGTGTGGGGGGGACAAAATACATTTGTGCATGATGGCGCATGCGCGCAGCTGGTTTGGGTTCCGTGTAAGTACTCTCCCAGACTGAGTGTAATGAATTGCCTCTAAACTCAATTTTCATTACATATACAATATGCCAGGAGAAACAAATTGCAATGCTGATTTGTCATTTAAATCAGTTAATTTTTTCCTCAAAATTGTGTGCAGCGAGACGTTGATATATTATCAGCAATCCGTTAAATATGTTTTTAATAAGACACCTAATCCAAGGGGCACAAGAACACTGGCATGGATGCTTGACTTCTGCTAAAGGAAGTGATTTAATGTCACTCTTGTTTTTTATTAGCCCTGCATATACCCCAGACAATGTGTAGAAAACTAAATGAATCATTGGGATTGCCATTTTTTGGGGAGAAAGGTACTTAAATGCAAGATTAATTTAAATGCATGCCTTCTCCATTTCCAATACTTCACAGAAACATGGTGGAATTACACGGAGAGACTAGGTATATAAACTGTGCCGCGTCAGCACAAATCAATGACAGATAATGAAATAGCGGGGACAAGGTAAAAAACGTATTGGACCACACCTTTAATGAAGACTCACGTATATTCTGCTATCCAGGCTAACATTCCCAATAGTCGTATACAAAGTACTCAGAATCACTATATTCTCTAACTTTTGTTCCAAAAGGAATGTGGATATGTTCCTTCACAATTGTGCACTCTCCTCAAACAATAGCATGGTATTATTTCACTGTAATGTCTACTGTAAATTGGACAGTGCAGTTAGATTAACAATAATTTAAGCTTTCTGCCCATATCAGATATGTCTAGTTCCTGGGAAATGTTCATGTTACTTACAACCTCATGCTAATCACATTAGCCTACGTTACCTTAACTGTCCCGCGGAGGGGGGTGGGGGGGGCACCGATCCCATAGAGATTAAAGGCCTAATGCAGACATTTTTATCTCAGTATTTAATCTTTCTGGGTAACAATTAAGTACCTTAATGTAATAGTTTTCCATAAAAATTTCTCAAGCAAGAATTTGGTTAGGACTGTCTGGGAGTGGTCTATGGGGAGGGAAAAACCGAAAACTAGCTGTTTTGGCAGAGAGGTTTGGAACTCTCTTTGTTTTTTGTCTATTAACTAATTTACCGTCTGGTGATGTCAGGCAAGCTGAAACACCACCCATGCAAAACCTGCTGAATAGAAGGTCCTGTGTAGATTTTATTTTCAACCAGCAACTATTAGGAAATAACAATGATCACATTTTTTTCACTATTTTACAGTTTTAGTTTTATCAGCTGTTGTAAAATATGATACAAAACACAGGTAAAAAAATGTTTTGACTGCACTGGGCCTCAACATAAAAAATTAAGTTCAATTATTGAAGTAAATTTTACTTTTCTAGACCAGTTTAGGAGCTCTGCCATCTTACACTGTCCAATGGACACAACTGCTCTACTTTTTAAAACTAGACATTATTTTAATCCCTCATATCCTTCCTACTTCCACTATATTATTGCTATTTCAGAAATTCTATCCAGAATGGGCACACCGTCAATGATTTGTTTTATGAAGTGCGGTGAGTAATTTCTAATGGCTCATTGTGTACGTAAATAATTTAGATGTGTGAGAAGGCAAAGTATCTAATTAACCTAACATGACAAAATTGCCTCTTACTGTCCTACATATCATTAAGAGCTCATTTATATATTTCTAATTAAGTGTGAGCAAGTTTACTAACTATACTAACACCTACAGATCCAGCATCAGTCAAACTACGGGACCTCTACTATTATTATTATATATCTCAGTAATTCCTAGACCGCTGCCTCTGGATAGAGAAGTGTACTGCACTGTATACTGGGAAAGTGCCACTGCATGAGTTGTTGGGCAGGAACGATCTGGCTACAGGCTGAGGTAGTGTTTTAATTGGTTAACTGCCATGCAGTATGTTATGCATACATCAATGCTCTTCCACGTTTACACAGAGGGGAAAACATGTTTTTTTATTCCGTTTGCTGTCAGCCAAAACATGTTTCTCCCTCTCTACAGTAGATTATTAACATAAACATTACCTAAATATGCATCTTTCCCTCAGAAGTCATCACGCCGACCACATTTGTTTAATGATTTTATGTTATTGATGACTCTGTGTGGTTCTCTATGCTCTTCATAGCAGTCAGACCATCACAGACAAAATAGTGATTTAGTATGAGGCTTGCGCTCTCTCATTAGACATCTGTCCATCTGCAACAACACTGCTGTTCCTGACTAGATAGAGATGATTCATTCATACCCTTAAATAGTCCAGGATCAAACACATGCAAAAGGAGTCTGCACTGTTGATTGTCTGCGTCATTTGTGATGATTCTTTGCGGTTTATGATGTGATTATGCTGTGCCCCCCAGTCGGGCCCCGCCGACGAATCAGTAGGCGTGTAAATTGCGGACGATGATGAGTTTGATTAGTATTATTGTAGCAACGATTAAAATGCAATCTGGGAATACATAATTAGCATAAGCCATTTGATGAGTGGCCACGATATTACCACATTGTTTTATCAGCTGGGGCATAATTAACATTGCATAATGATGACTCGGCATAGTGCCAGGAAAACTGTTGCAGCAAGCAAGAATCCCCAAGAATGTGTGGGCGTGTCATGATAAACCAAAGTGTAAGATGATATGTGACAGGAGATTTTGAGTAGGAGAGGAAGAAATAAAGCAATTTTGGGAGTTTTAGGCCAATTTATCCCACAATACCCGGCGGCGGGGCCCAGTCAATGGCTCCTGAATGATGTCAAGAATCTTGGGTAATAAACAGACTGCTTAGTGCCACCCCGGCTTAATAAATTAAAATTTTGGAATCTCATTACTCCAAACAGCTCCGGCAACACATGATTAATGACACCACTCTAATTATACATGCAGTGTTGGAAGGTGTTTGATAATCTCATCTACAGGAATATTTATCACATTTTATTGCCAGTGGTGTTCAGATAATTCCTTTACCCACCACCCCCCAACCTCCTCCATGCACTCATCCACATCTTTAAATATACTGTATGGAAATAGAGAAATAGAACAATGCAGCAGCGGTAACAGGCGGGAAAAGATTCCGTCATGGTCAGAAGAGAGGGTAAATATTAGGTGAGAAGGGACGTTAGGAGTTTATAGCCATCGGGGTCGCCGAGAGGGGGGCTGAAGGGCAGGCTCGTAAATGTACCCAAATATATGTGACATAAAAACGAGGTCATCCTTGGAGGGCACGTTGAGCGCTGCTTAAAAAATGAATAAAGGGGCAGTGTGTGTCCACACAAACTCACACACTACAGGTGTGCTTTTAGGTAAAGCTCTGTGTTGACATTGCAGGTAACCCACAGTGCATTCGGAAATTATTCAGACCGCTTTACAAATTTTGTTACGTTACAGCGTTATACTAAAATGGATTTAAAAAATGTTTTCCCTCATCAATCTACAGTACACACAATACCCCATAATGACAAAGTAAAAACAGGTTTTTAGAAATTTGTGCAAAAAAACCCAACAAATATTACATTTACATAAGTATTCAGACCCATTGCTATGAGACAAAAAATTGAGTTCAGGTGCATCCTGTTTCCATTGATCATCCTTGAGATGTTTCTACAACTTGATTGGAGTCCACCTGTGGTAAATTCAATTGACTGGACATGATTTGGAAAGGCACACACCTGTCTATTTTTTATTTTTTATTTCATCTTTATTTAACCAGGTAGGCTTGTTGAGAACAAGTTCTCATTTGCAACTGCGACCTGGCCAAGATAAAGCAAAGCAATTCGACACATACAACAACACAGAGTTACACATGGAATAAACAAACATACAGTCAATAATACAGTAGAAAAAGTCTATATGCAGTGTGTGCAAATGAGGTAGGATAAGGGAGGTAAGGCAATAAATAGTCCATGGTGGTGAAGTAATTACAATATAGCAATTAAACACTGGAATGGTAGATGTGCAGAAGATGAATGTGCAAGTAGAGATACTGGGGTGCAAAGGAGCAAGATAAATAAATAAATACAGTATGGGGATGAGGTAGTTGGACGGGCTATTTACAGATGGGCTATGTACAGGTGGAGTGATCTGTGAGCTGCTCTGACAGCTGGTGCTTAAAGCTAGTGAGGGAGTTATGAGTCTCCAGCTTTAGTGATTTTTTTCAGTTCGTTCCAGTCATTGGCAGCAGAGAACTGGAAGGAGAGGCGGCCAAAGGAGGAATTGGCTTTGGGGGTGACCAGTGAGGTATAACTGCTGGAGCGCGTGCTACGAGTGGGTGCTGCTATGGTGACCAGTGAGCTGAGATAAGGCGGGGCATTACCTAGCAGAGACTTGTAGATGACCTGGAGCCAGTGGGTTTGGCGACGAGTATGCAGCGAGGGCCAGCCAACGAGAGCGTACAGGTCGCAGTGGTGGGTAGTAAATGGGGCTTTTGTGACAAAACGGATGGCACTGTGATAGACTGCATCCAGTTTGTTGAGTAGAGTGTTGGAGGCTATTTTGTAAATGACATCACCAAAGTCGAGGATCGGTAGGATGGTCAGTTTTACGAGGGTATGTTTGGCAGCATGAGTGAAGGATGCTTTGTTGCGAAATAGGAAGCTGATTCTAGATTTAATTTTGGATTGGAGATACTTAATGTGAGTCTGGAAGGAGAGTTTACAGTCTAACCAGACACCTAGGTATTTGTAGTTGTCCACATATTCTCAAGTCAGAACCGTCCAGAGTAGTGATGCTAGTCGAGTGGGCAGGTGCGGGCAGTGATCGGTTAAAGAGCATGCATTTAGTTTTACTTGCATTCAAGAGCAGTTGGAGGCCACGGAAGGAGTGTTGTATGGCATTGAAGCTCGTCTGGAGGTTTGTTAACACAGTGTCCAAAGAAAGGCCAGAGGTATACAGAATGGTGTCGTCTGCATAGAGGTGGATCAGAGAATCACCAGCAGCAAGAGCGACATCATTGATGTATAAAGAGAAGAGAGTCGGCCCGAGAATTGAACCCTGTGGCACACCCATAGAGACTGCCAGAGGTCTGGACAACAGGCCCTCCGATTTGACACACTGAACTAGTCTATGTAAGGTCGCACAGTTGACCTTGTATGTCAAAGCAAAAACCAAGCCATGAGGTCGAAGGAATTGTCTGTAGAGCCTTGAAACAGGATTGTGTCGAGGCACAGATCTGGGGATGTGTACCAAAAAATTACTGCAGCTTTGAAGTTCCCCAAGAACACAGTGGCCTCCATCATTCTTAAATGGAAGAAGTTTGGAACCACCAAGACTCTTCCTGAGCAATCGAAGGGCATAGGTCAGGGATGTGACCAAGAACCTGATGGTCACTCTGACAGAGCTCCAGAGTTCCTCTGTGTAGATGGGAGAACCTTCCAGAAGGACAACCATCTCTGTAGCACTCCACTAATCAGGCCTTTATGGTAGAGTGGCCAGACGGAAGCCACTCCTCAGTAAAAGGCACATGACAGCCCACTTGGAGTTTGCCGAAAGGCACCTAAAGGACTCTCAGACCATGAGAAACAAGATTCTCTGGTCTGCTGAAACCAAGATTGAACTCTTTAACCTGAATGCCAAGCGTCACGTTTGGAGGACGTAACGGGTCTGAATACTTTCCGAATGCACTGTATAAGGAGATTTAAAAGCTTTTGTTTGTCAATTGCTGTCACTGATTCTCTTAAATAAAATGACACATGATTGACTGGACTGAGAAAGTGTTGTTTTAACACTGCATTCTCTTTCTGTCCTTGTAAACAAAAACTCAAAGCTGGGCTTAGATTTGCTTCTAACTATGTTTGATTCTTCAGATCTGCAACCTTAAAATGTTACCTTTCTGTTTCTCTGACTTAAATGTGTCTGGAATATTCTAAGTGCTTATTATACGTTTAAAATCTGCATAATGGAGATTGATAAGCGAGGTTTCCTCAGAGTTGATGCTAAAGCATACACACTCGGTTGTGTGTTTGTGAAGTCGTGCACAGATGGAGAGGTGGACTGCTTTGCATCCATCAACGTCAATAGATTCTGTCTACTCTCTTCCTGTTATCAATCACACGGCTCCAGGAGAAATATTACTGGCGCCGCCGAGGGGGAATGAGATTGAGAAAGAAATCCATGGAACATTTAAAGGTTGCTGTGCTAGTTAATGTATAATGTGGAGTCTTGAGTCTTGTTTAGTTGTAGTCCAGTGTTGATTACTGATTAGTGGTAGTACGGTGGCTCTAAGAGGCAAAATAGCTTTGGACTGAGGGGCTAATTTTCTACAAGGAGGGAAATTAGGGGGGGTACGTCCCAATATTATCTCCTTTCTCCTGAAGTGTGCACTTGTTCATTACAGTACTTCCTACAAACCTATAAACATTGGATTGGTGAAGGCATGGGCTAGTAGGGGTTTCCACCATATTTTTATACAAGTAATTGCCTTTCAAATCATTGAAGGGAAGTGAACAACTGCACACTTTGGGAGGAATGAGAGATAATAGCCTAGGTCTCTGGCTAGGAAAATAGTTGTCTGGAAGAGTTTATGGATGCTCATGGCATAGGCCTTAAGTGTTTGACTTCTCAGTCCTTTTAGCTCATTATTGTGTCCTCAAACTCCAATTCCCACCTCTACCAATTTAGAAATACCCTAGAAGATTCCATTATTCTTGACATTTTTGGCAGTAAAGTCAGATATTGACTCTATAACTCTAGAAAATAACCTCTTGGTCTGTTTTATTTTCACATTGACTTATTGACAGCTTGCTTAACCTACTGAAATGGCTTTCCAGGAAAGTATGTACATTACTTCAAAAAATTCTATAACGGTTTTGGGAAATTGCATTGATTGCAAATTGAAATGGTATGAATTCTCCTTTAGTGGTACTGTAGATGGCCTCCCAGCAACTCTCCGTTTAATGCTAACACCACTTGGTCCATTGGCAATATGGTTGTCAGAGGTTGTTCCCGAAAGAAAGAGTGAGAGTGATAAAGAGCTTTCAAATACAGCTGTCGGCTATCAGCTGCTGAAGCACAGAGTCCCTAAATGAATAAGAAATGTAAGTGTTTCCGGTGTCTTTTTAATATGGCATTCAAAGTTGATGACAGTTCACATGGTTAATTAGGCCACTTTCATCGCTTTTTCTTTGATATCCAACACTTAAAGATGGAAAGGTGCATTGATAGGACTATTAGGCATAGATGGAGCGTTATTGTCTGGAAATGGAGTCTCTGTATGTATTGATGCATAATGCTCACAATATCACATTTTCCACATTATGCAACCATTTCATAGAACTGATATTCCTTCCTTTACTTTTTCAAAGGCAAAGATGTGAAGTGGATCCCTCTAATCTGGTTAGCACTGTCCCAGATCGGATTGTCCGATGAGAAGAATTGAGGAAGTAGAAAATCGGGTTTCGTTTCTTGATGTGTGTAGGCAGATGCTCTTCTTCTCAGTCTCCGCTCATAGGGAAAAATAGGTTAAACACTTTATTTGGATAGTCTGTAGAGCATCTACAGATGGACTATCAGTAACATTTCAAATAACAATCTACTAACCATAACCTTAACCTTAGCAAGCAGTTGTTTATCAACAGATAGTACAGTATGACCATCTGTAGAGCATCTACAGATGGACTATCCGGATTATCCAAATAAAGTGTGACCAAAATTTGTATTCAAACCCTGAACCTACCATGCTTTAATTAAGCCACATAAACAATGGGTTTACGTTAGGGGAATATTGGCAATTGAGAGCAAACCATGTTTTACCTCATAACAAAAAAGTAGTTGAAGTGTTGTGAGGACAAGACACAAACATTGTGGAAGATGCAGGCAGGTGAACAGAGGCGCATTTATTATTTTGTTAAGGCATGATTGATTTCTTGTTATTGTACAGGCCGATTGTTATCGGGGCAGTGAACATAGCAGGGGAGCTACTCCCTATCTAATCCAGATACTGACAGAAGGAGAGATTTGAAATGTAGACCGGGGTTAGTCCAGTATGAGCTCCCCTTTTGATTCCCGTCGATCCTGGCAGGACACCCAGACTCCTGAACCCAACATCTAGGAGAGTTTTGAACATAACAAGATAACACTCACTATAACAAATCATTACAGCTATATGCTCCCTTCTTCCTCTTAAAAGTGATTAATACAGTTTTCCAATTTGATCCATCACCATCTTATGCCACTTGTCCTAATAGTGACATAGGGTTGCCATTCGTTGCCACAATGCCTTATAACAAGCGATGCATCATTCTTATGACAGTGTTAGCTAGCTAGCTTCATGGCAGCCTAGCTCAGGTGAAGTGCTAGCTACTAGCTGAGAGGGCAGAGCTAATTAAATGCACAGCACGGGGCCAGACTGTTCAGCTCTGGGCCTCATCGACTTGGAGAAGGAAGGGGGGTCTGGTCCCTGACACAATAACTCAGCGGCGTTTACCATCTGCCTCCGAGTGAGGATTGGAGGCAATAGGGGAGGCATAAATTGCAGCTGAAATCTCCCAGATTGCATCTGAATGGCCCTTTAAACAACCGCCGTGACTGCCACTGCGACTCCATCGGAACTATCAATCGTCTTCGGCCTCATACGATGAGTTTCTCTATTCCAATCACAGATAACCAGTGGTGAATCGTGGCTATTGGACCTAGGCCTTCAGTGGGGGAATAAAAATCTTCCAACATGTTGTCCCAAACTCAAAATCAAGAAAAATGACAAACACACGTAAAAAAAACCGCAGTTCCACTCACCAGATGATGATCTTTTGAAACGTAACTTCTTGTTGTAAGTTAATCTTGAAACGGGCGAAGAGAAGGCAGAAGTTTCCATACATTTTTGAAAAACAGTCCCACCCATTACACGTCAAAATGTGATTGGTTGAGTCCACTGTCACTCCAAAATTCTGCCCTAATAGGGCACCAACGAGCAGTTCCAGGAAGTGAATTCTCAATACAATCACCCTTGGTGTTTATTAAATATTAGTGATAGAGATATTACTGTGCAACATAGACATTCTATTTTCGTATGTTGTAGTGCCCATCGATGATGAATGTTTCAACCTCTGTGTCGAGAAGTTGTGTTTTTACCGTCAGTTTCTGGTGCAAATAGTGGCAAAAACTACACTAACCATGAGCCTTGCGGTCTGTATCGTCCAATCACAGAGTAGATACAAGTCACGTAATCCACGAGTGAACACGCGTGTTCGCCAACAGATCACATCGATCACGTCACTTGCCTCTGCCCCGTGATTGTACGAAACAGCAGCTATCGTGCAGCATCATGTGCTCCCCAACAGATCACATGATTTGCATCTGCTCTGTGACTGGACTACACAGACATCAGTGCTGTATGGGCTTAGTAGTTTGTTTGCTTCCTAACTCTGGTATGTACACAGTCTTGTACCGTTGTCTTTTTTTCATGTATCACCGTTTTTTAAAGGTGATTTATAATCTTTTGAATGAATGGTTCACCACAGAGATTTTTCTGCCTATTCAACGTTTGGAACCAGGATACTAGAATGTTGTTGAAACGCTGTTAAGTTCCTGAGCCACACTCACGAAAAGAGGGGTGTGGCCCGTCGGAGCCCTATACAGTTGAATGCCTGCTATTTAGTTTCTTAAGGCGTAGCCAATGGCTGATTTGGCTAGCTAGATTTATCTCCCCAGACCACCAAAGAAAAATCCTGATTGAATCTTTTTTTCCTCTTCGGTATTAACACTTTCCTTTCCAACAAAAACTGAAAAGATGAATTCATAGTCTAATTATATTATGCTTTTCAAATAGAAATTAAAAACAAAGTTAGATTTTAAAACTACAACAATTATTTTATAAATCCTTAGCTCTTCTCTGAAGGCGTAGAAGGCCCTAGCGGTTCCCTGCTGCAAATAACAACAAAAAGCAGGTACGCCCGTGCAGGAAATGGGTGTGGGCTCTTTTCTTCTGTACTCGGAATAGCACTTGTCCTTTAGTGCATGAGAAAACAATCACACTTACACATGTGAGTGGGGGTAAGTTCGAGTTTGAATGTAAAGTCCATAAATGCAGAGAGCCATGTCGGAAATAAGGTTTGTCAAGGTCAAAGACAAAAGTGGAGCCACTTAAAAATCATGGCTAGGGCTGTTGAAATGAACTTAGGAAAAAGTATTGCGCACAATCTGTCAATTTATGAGTAGCCATGCCTCTGGACATAAAACCATGGCATAAAACCATGGCAGCAGAGAAATTGAATAAATATTTGTTCACCTCAAATTGATGAGCTGTGGGCTTCCCTTATTTTTCTACTGTCCTAAAAGGTATTTTAACAGAGGACAACGGCAAAAAATATAAAGTCAACTTCAGATCATTGAGATTTTCAATTGTTTTGCTTAAATGGATAGTACCACAATGGATTCTTATTATTTATTCATAAGCAGTTGTTTGCTAGGTTAACATTAAGCATGGGAAATAACTGTGCTGTTCAAAATAATATTGTGTTGTAACTTAAGGAACACTAATTGAAATTTGAGGAACGATCGTAATTTCCTTATTATGGCTGTTGGTAACGAAAGGGAAACCGGTTAAAGCGGGTGAATTTCACACTGTCCGTTCCTGGGGAAACTCTGATGACAGCATGACCGTTTGATTCAGGCATAAAATCGGAATGTATTGCTGTGTAGCTAGGACGTTTCTGTAATTATAACGTTTGCGGGTTGAAAGTCAGTCCCAACGAGGTTGTTGGTGATTTGTTATGAAATGTGAAATGTCCTGTGACAGTGTTGAGTGGGCAATCAGTGTTCAATAGAGGTTTAACATAGTACATTATATAATCACATGAACCATTTAATGCCTAATAAGATTTTCTTCCCACTACACAGCTCCACAAACTGCATTGGACTGCTGTGGCCCAGTATTGGGCAGCCTATGGCCCTTTCAATTGATTGCTAGTTTCAAGGCCATTATCATAGTTCAGAAGGTGAATGGTATAATGGCTAGATAGTTAGACCGGCGGACGGACAGGAAGACAGGAAGACCGGCATGCGGACAAACAGGCAGACATGCGGAAAACAGACTGACAGACAGGCAGGTGGACAGACATGCAGGAAGACAGGCAGGCAGACACAGGCAGGCATGCGAAAAGACTGACAGACAGACTGACAGACAGACAGGCAGGCATGGGGACAGACTGACAGACAGGCAGGCATGGGGACAGACTGACAGACAGACTGACAGACAGGCAGGCATGGGGACAGACAGACTGACAGACAGGCAGGCATGGGGACAGACTGACAGACAGACTGACAGACAGGCAGGCATGGGGACAGACTGACAGACAGACTGACAGACAGGCAGGCATGGGGACAGACAGACAGACTGACAGACAGGCAGGCATGGGGACAGACTGACAGACAGGCAGGCATGGGGACAGACAGACAGACAGACAGACAGACAGACAGACAGACAGACAGACAGACAGACAGACAGACAGACAGACAGACAGACAGACAGACAGGCAGGCAGGCAGGCAGGCAGGCAGGCAGGCAGGCATGGGAACAGACTGACAGACAGACTGACAGACTGACAGACAGACTGACAGACTGACAGACAGACTGACAGACAGACAGACAGACAGACTGACAGACAGACTGACAGACAGACAGACAGACAGACAGACTGACAGACAGGCAGGCATGGGGACAGACAGAACAAACAGACTGACAGATAGGCAGGCATGGGGACAGACAGAACAAACAGAAGAAAAATAACAAACAGAAGAAAAGCTGTGCAAACAGTTATTGACTGATGATGATACTTTACACCATAATTGAAAATGGCTTTGAGTGAGTTCCAAATGACCATTTCCCCACACATCCAGGGCCTTAACCTCATGATAGTCATATGACTAGCAGACTACTGCAAGCATTTGTACACCATTTAAAACCTTTCAGATTGGATGAGGAATATCAAAGCCTTTGGGAATGCTCAACACTCCTCACATAATCAGAAATATGCCATGCGTATGCAAACATACTGATATGTGTTTGTAAGTGGAGCGTCCCCATGTTCCATACAGCTGTGGAACTGCTAAATCCCACTTGGGGATGCAGGTGTGCCTGGCCCCTCATCCCCCTCATCTTTCCTAGACAGCTGTGTGTACCAATGTCATGCTGCAGACCGTGTATAACTCTCCCACAGCGCCGTGGTACAGGCTCCTCCCTCTCCATAGTCCCCTCTAATTTGAATAAATCAGACTAATTTGACTCTCCATTTGGCTCCAGACAAATTTAGTATTAATATTTTTTTGCAGAAAATGATTTAGAGGCTAATTAAGGGCTCAACTTTCACATTCCTTCCAGACTCACATTAAGCATCTCCAATCCAAAATTAAATCTAGAATCAGCTTCCTATATTGCAACAAAGCATCCTTCACTCATGCTGCCAAACATACCCTCGTAAAACTGACCATCCTACCGATCCTCGACTTCGGCGATGTCATCTATAAAATAGCCTCCAACACTCTACTCAACAAACTGGATGCAGTCTATCACAGTGTCATCCGTTTTGTCACAAAAGCCCCATATACTACCCACCACTGCGACCTGTACGCTCTCGTTGGCTGGCCCTCGCTTCATACTCGTCGCCAAACCCACTGGCTCCAGGTTATCTACAAGTCCCTGCTAGGTAAAGCCCCGCCTTATCTCAGCTCACTGGTCACCATAGCAGCACCCACCTGTAGCACGCGCTCCAGCAGGTATATCTCACTGGTCACCCCCAAAGCCAATTCCTCCGTTGGTCGTCTTTCCTTCCAGTTCTCTGCTGCCAATGACTGGAACGAACTGCAAAAATCTCTGAAGCTGGAAACTCATAGGGGCAGCAGCGTAGTCTAGTGGTTAGAGCGTTGGACAGTAACCGAAAGGTTGCTAGATTGAATCCCTGAGCTGACAAGGTACAAATCTGTTGTTCTGCCCCTGAACAAGGCAGTTAACCCACTGTTCCTAGGCTGTCATTGAAAATAAGAATTTGTTCTTAACTGACTTGCCTAGTTAAATAAAGGTACAGGAAAATGATCTCCCTCACTAGCTTTAAGCACCAGCTGTCAGAGCAGCTCACAGATCACTGCACCTGTAAACAGCCCATCTACCTACCTCATCCCCATACTTTATTTATTTATCTTGCTCCTTTGCACCCCAGTATCTCTACTTGCACATTCATCTTCTGCACATCTACCATTCCAGTGTTTAATTGCTATATTGTAATTACTTCCCCACCATGGCCTATTTATTGCCTTAACTTACCTCATTTGCACTCACTGTATATAGACTTTTTATTTTCTTTTGTTCTACTGTATTATTGACTGTATGTTTTGTTTATTCCATGTGTAACTCTGTGTTGTTGTATGTGTCGAATTGCTATGCTTTATCTTGGCCAGGTCGCAGTTGCAAATGAGAACTTGTTCTCAACTAGCCTACCTGGTTAAATAAAAAATAAATAAATAAAATAAAATTCAGAAAATAATCTAGAACTGATATGGCTAGAAATGATGGTTGATGCTATAGTCAAATGACAATTAGAATTTTCCATATTTTATGACTTTTGTCCACTCATGTCTTTGGAAAGTTGTAAGGTGCTGTCAGTGACTGTCCTTTGTGGGGAGATATCACCTTTGTGGGGTTTAAATAGCATTTGTTAGCCGCACTTGATTGAGCTTGTCTAGTGCGATGGAGCCAGTAAAATAGTCCCAAAAGTGCAAACCCTGCCCATCTGGCCCAACAGGTTATCAAATACTATGAAATAACGATTATTGACAGTGAAGGGTTGAGCCTAGAACATGGGGGAGTGGTGAACCTAGGTTAAGAAAAGGAAGTTAAATCCGAGACATGGGGGGGGGGGGCTGCTGGGTGGCAAACGATCAGGGTTGAGAAAAGGGAAGTTTAAGGAAAGAGAAGCTCTATCAGGGACATGGGGAGTGGAGACAGCTGGGTGGGAAACAAGGCAACCGGCGTCCTGGTGAACTGAAACTCGGCCTAACCACAATTAAGAAGAAGGAAGGACCGTAGACACTGAGTGTACAAAACATTAGGAACACCTGCTCTTTCCATAACATAGACTGAATCCAGGTGAAAGCTATGATCCCTTATTGATGTCACTTGTTAAATCCACTTCAATCAGTGTAGATGAAGGGGAAGAGACAGGTTAAAGAAGGATTTTTAAGCCTTGAGACAACTGAGACATGGATTGTGTATGTGAGCCATTCAGAGGGTGAATGGGCAAGACAAAAGATTTAAGTGCCTTTGACCGTGTTATGGTTGTCGGTATTAGGATCAATGGTTTGAGTGTGACAAGAACTGCAGTGCTGCTGAGTTTTTCACGCCCAACAGTTTCCCGTGTGGATCAAGAATGGTCCAGCAACCAAAGGACATCCAGCTATCTTGACAGAACTGTGGGAAGCGCTGGAGTCAACATGGGCCATAGTATGTCATGTGGTCATATTTTGCAACACGCTTACAGAAACCTTCAACAGTACTTTATCGGTGTCATATTTCAAACATCCATTAGATTTTTCATTAAAGTGCAAGTTACTAGCTGCTCTAAAGCCAATGGACAAAAATGACTGTACACACTCAAACCCCTCTCTCCCTCAATGTTACGTTTATCTTGGTACTCAATGAGGGCCCACTTCAAATGCTTCTATAAATTAAAGGGACATTGAGGTAAATAGACCATGAAGAGAAAGTTGAAAAGAGTGATGGTAGCCAAGGAGGACACTTGCCTAAATAGATCATCAATTCCTATATGAACACTGTCACGGATAGGAATCGGAGTATTCCTGCTCATGCTTCAGACTTATGTCATGGTCCATTATATACCGATTGCTTCATTACAGGGTTATTATAGTTTTATGTTTGTTTTTATTTCTATTCGTTTTAAGATTTGTATTTTTAATTCAGTTTATTTTCAGTCAGTTTTCAGATCTGATTTACTAGTTTTTATGAAGTTTAATAAAAATATATTTATATTATTACGTTTCAGTTTTAGTGTTAGGCTACTTTCTGTCCCTATCACTATGTGTGGCAGGCTAGGAGCCATTTATGTGTTGTGTAGTTTTGGTGTTTTTGGGGATGTCACTTCTTGCCACTGTGGGGCAGTAATGCATGAGGTGATGGTTCAGGTCATAGGTTAGGTTAGGTTTAATAATCATAACAAAGATGCACCAAGTAAACAGTAGTAGTGGGTTCATTTTCTTAACAACCAGGAGCTGCACAGTTGATGACATGGTACGCAACCATTGGTTGATGCATGCAACGTCTGAGCAGGGGAACACAACCAATATCTGCGGTGCTGCTTGTGGCAATGTCATGTCACTGAATCTGCCTTTAAATTAAAGTCAATGTCAATGTGATCTACCAGATTCGGAAGCTTGAAAACCCCATTAGAAAAAAAAGCTTGAAAAACACTTTACATTTTTTATGAAACTGAACGTAATTCATGATGGTTATCTGATTTTTAATTCGATTTGGAATCAAAGATAATAGTTTCAGTATAGTTTTAGTTTTTCAAACGGTTTGTTAATTATTCTAATATATTTTTTCATTTTAGTTTACTATAGTAACCTTGCTTCATTCTAATGGTAGAAACGACATCAGGGTTTCCACTTGGATGTGACCCCATTAGGTCCTCTGTTTTATCTAAAAGGCAGCTTCACACATGAAAGTGGTTTATTCCAGTGTTATACTTCTTCCCATGAATAAACCATGAGGGGCCAAGCTAGTGGAAATCTTATCCAGTCCTGTACTGTTATAGGTTTTCGTTAAAAGATTAAGTGAAAGTCATCTCACGGGGCCCTATGGATGTGTTTTTATTTATTTTCTCACTAATGCTGGTGCAAAATTGATTTTGCCATAGGTTGTACCAGTCTTCCAGCTATACCAACAAAGTCAATGTTGTAAAATGAGTGAAGGCTGATTTGCTTTTGATACCAGCACATGAGATGCGTTCTCATCTCGACGCCAAATCCACCACTGGTGTACGTGGCCAAAGAGCTCCATTTTCATGTCAGCTGACCAAAGCACCGCTTCCAATCCAAGTGCCTATGCCGTTTAGCAAACTCCAGGCGTTCACATTTGTTGGATGACATGAAAATAGAGCTCTTTGGCCATCACACCAGTGGTGGGTTTGGCGTTGAAATGAGAATGCATGATCAGAAAAGAACCCCATCAGAGTGATAGAAGTCTTCCTGGCACAGCTATGGTCTGTACAGGTGAGTGGAGAGGTGTGAGTGTGTGACCTGTTCAGAGGTGTGTGTGACCTGTTCAGAGGTGTGTGTGACCTGTTCAAAGGTTTGTGTGTGTGTGTGTGTGTGTGTGTGTGTGTGTGTGTGTGTGTGTGTGTGTGTGTGTGTGTGTGTGTGTGTGTGTGTGTGTGTGTGTGTGTGTGTGTGTGTGTGTGTGTGTGTGTGTGTGTGTGTGTGTGTGTGTGTGTGTGTGTGTGTACCTGGTTTCCTCTGCCAGGAGGCTGATACTTGGCCGCAAGCAGTGGTAGAAAAAGTACCCAATTGTCATACTTGAGTAAAAGTAAAGATACCTTAACAGAAAATGACTCAAGTAAAAGTGAAAGCCACCCAGTAAAATACTACTTGAGTAAAAGTCTACAAGCATATGGTTTTAAATATACTTAAGTTTTAAAAGTAAAATAATGAGTAATTTCTAATTCCTTATATTAAGCAAACCAGATGACATAATTTTCTTGTTTTTTTTTAAATAGTAGGGATGACCAGGGATGATCTCTTGATAAGTGTGTGATTTGGACCATTTTCTGTCAGGGAAAATGTATGGAATAAAAAGTACATTATTTTCTTTAGGAATGTAATGAAGTAAAAGTAAAAGTTGTCAAAAATAGAAATAGTAAAGTACAGATACCCTAAAAACGATTTAAGTAGTACTTAAAATTATTTTTACTTAAGAACTTCACACCCCTGGCCGCAATTGGATCTTCCACCAATAACCCAAAGCAATAACCACAAGTCCCGTGTAGCTCGGTGAGTAGTGCTTGGTGCATGCATAGCCAGGGTTGTGGGTTCAATTCCCGCAGGGGATCAGTATGAAAATGTCTGCACTACTGTAAATCACTCTGGATTAGTGCAAAGAAACTAAAGCCACAACATTTTGCAATGGCCATCTGTCTCTGGACTTGAAACCCATTGAAAACCTTTGGTTTGAATTGAAGAAAGCATTCCATAAGCGCAGTTGAAGGATATCAAGATTCTGTATGGAGGAATGGTCTAAGACCCCTCCCAATGTTCTCTCCAACTCATAAAACATTTTAGAAAAAGGCTCAATAATTTTGACCCCTACCTTTTTGAGAGAAAACATATTACTTGTTTAACAAAACATATTTCTATGAGAAATTATATTAGTATGAAAGAATTGTATGTATTCGTATAAAATAATATAATTTCTCCCTTTTTACCATACAATAAGCTCAGTATTTGAATAACTTATAATGAAGTCATTTTTGTTCATCTTTATCAAGGGTGTCAATGTAACAGGTGTCGTAAGGATTAGACCAAGGTGCAGCGGGAACGTGTATACTCATCTTCTTTATTAAATCAAAAGAAGGAAAAACAAACAAATCACAGATACAAAACAATGACCGCCACTAAACAGTCCTGTCAGGTGCACAGACACAAAACAGGAAACAACTACCCACAAATCCCATTACAAAAACACCCCTATACATAGGACCTTCAATCAGAAGCAACGAGGAGCAGCTGCTTCCAATTGAAGGTCAACCCCATTGACTAAACATAGAAAATAGAAAGACTAGAGCTAACATAGAAATACACTTACATAGAACATAGACCAAAAAACCCTGGAACACATAAAACAAACACCCCTCTTACATAAGTACATAGCCCAACAAACCCCAAACCACATAAAACAAACACCCCCTGCCACGTCCTGACCAAACTAAAATAACAAATAACCCCTTTACTGGTCAGGACGTGACAGTCAATCGTTTCAGACCCCAATGTAGACAGTGCCTTCATTCATTCCCCTTGATTATTCCACATTGTGTTGGTACAGACTGAATTCAAAACGGATTCAATATTTTTTTTCACACCCATCTACACCCCATAATGACGAAGTGAAAACATGTTTTTAGACATTTTCGCAATTATATAGAAAATGAAACACAGATATAAACTCAGCAAAAAAAGAAACGTTCCTTTTTTATGACCCTCTCTTTCACAGACGGTAGGCAATTAAGGTCACAGTTATGAAAACTTAGGACACTAAAGAGGCCTTTCTACTGACTCTGAAAAACACCAAATGAAAGATGCCCAGGGTCACTGCTCATCTGCGTGAACATGCCTTAGGCATGCTGCAAGGAGGCATGAGGACTGCAGATGTGGCCAGGGCAATGAATTGCAATGTTCGTACTGTGAGACAGTGCTACACGGAAACAGGATAGTCCTCGCAGTAGCAGACCACGTGTAACAACACCTGCACAGGATCGGTACATCCGAACATCACACCTGCGGTACAGGATGGCAACAACAACTGCCCAAGTTACACCAGGAACGCACAATCCCTCCGTCAATGCTCAGACTGTGCGCAATAGGCTGAGAGAGGCTGGACTGAGGGCTTATAGGCCTGTTGTAAGGCAGGTCCTCACCAGACATCACTGGCAACAACGTCGCCTATGGGCTGCAAACCCACCGTCGCTGGACCAGACAGGACTGGCAGCTCTTAACTGATGAGTTGCGGTTTTGTCTCATCAGGGCTAATGGTCGGATTTGCGTTTATTGTCGAAGGAATGAGCATTACACCGAGGCCTGTACTCTGGAGCGGGATCGATTTGGAGGTGGAGGGTTCGTCATGGTCTGGGGCGGTGTGTCACAGTATCATCAGACTGAGCTTGTTTTCATTGCAGGCAATCTCAACGCTGTGCGTTACAGGGAAGACATCCTCCTCCCTCATGTGGTACCCTTCTTGTAGGCTCATCTTGATATGATCCCCTAGCATGACAATGCCACCAGCCATACTGCTCGTTCTGTGCGTGATTTCCTGCAAGACAGGAATGTCAGTGTTCTGCCATGGCCAGCGAAGAGCCCGGATCTCAATCCCATTGAGCACGTCTGGGACCTGTTGGATCGGAGGGTGAGGGCTAGGGCCATTCCCCCCAGAAATGTCCGGGAACTTGCAGGTGCCTTGGTGGAAGAGTGGGGTAACATCTCACAGCAAAAACGGGCAAATCTGGTGCAGTCCATGAGGAGGAGATGCACTGCAGTACTTAATACAGCTGGTGGCCACACCAGATACTGAATGTTACTTTTGATTTTGACCCCCCTTTGTTCAGGGACACATTATTCTATTTCTGTTAGTCACATGTCTGTGGAACTTGTTCAGTTCATGTCTCAGTTGTTAAATCTTATGTTCATACAAATGTTTACACATGTTAAGTTTGCTGAAAATAAATGCAGTTGACAGTGAGAAGACATTTCTTTTTTTGCTGAGTTTATCTAATTTACATACTTTGTAGAAGCACTTTTGCCAGAGATTACAGTTATGAGACTTTTTGGTAAATCTCTAAAAGCTTTCCGCACCTGGATTGTGCAACAATTGCCCATTATTATTTTCAGAATTCTTCAAGTTCTGTAAAATTGGTTGTTGATTTTTGCTATACAACCATTTTCAGATCTTGCCATACATTTTAAAGTATATTTAAGTCAAAACAGTAACCCGGCCACTCCGGAACATTCACTGTCTTTTTGGTAAGCAACTCCAGTGTAGATTTGGCTTTTATATTAGATTTGGTTATTGTCCTGCTGGAGGTGAATTCATCTCCCAATGTCTGGTGGAAAGCAGACTGAATCAGTTTTTCCTCTAGGATTTTGCCTGTGCCTAGCTTCATTCAGTTTCTTTTTATCCTGAAAAACTCCCCAGTCCTTAAGATTACAAGAATACCAATAACATGATGCAGACACCACTATACTTGGAGGGTGGTACTCAGTAATGTGTTCTATAGGATTTGCCCCAAACATAACATTCAGGACAGAAAGGGAATTGCTTTGCCACATTTTTTGCAGTATTACTTTAGTGCCTTGTTGCAAAACGGGATGCATTTTTATTCTGTACAGCCTTTCTTCTTTTCCCTCTTTCAATTAGGTTAGTATTGTGGAGTAACTATAATGTTGTTGATCCATCCTCTGTTTTCTCCTATCACAGCCATTAAACTCTGTAATTGTTTTAAAGTCACCATTGGCCTCATGGTGAAATCCCTGAACGGTTTCCTTCCTCTCCGGCAACTGAGTTAGGAAGGACGCCTGTACCTTTTTAGTGACTGGGGGAATTGATACAGCATCCACAGTGTAATTGAGTTTGAGTTTATTTTATTTTTACAGGGACAGTGCACATTAATCAACGTTTCAGTAAAAGTGCCGGTTTTAGCCAGCCGGCTAATTTTCAACCGCAGTCCCTGGGCAGGTTTAATTAATAACTTCACCATGCTCAAAGGAATATTCAATGTCTGCTTTTTAAAATTTTACCCATCTACCAATAGGTGCCCTTCTTTTTCTTTGTGAGGCATTGTAAATTCTCCCTGGTCTTTTTGGTTGAATCTGTCTTTGAAATTCACTTCTCGACTTAGGAACCTTACAGATAATTGTATGTGTGCAGTACAGAGATGAATGAGGTAGTCATTCAAAAATCATGTTTGCATTAAATGTTGAGTCCCTTCAACTTATTATGTGACTTGTTAAGCAAATTTTAACTCCTGAACTTATTTAGGCTTGCCATAACAAAGGGGTTGAATACGTATTGACTCAAGACACTTCAGCTTTTCATTTATAATTAATTTCAAAAAAATTAAAAATACATAATTCTGCTTTGACATTACGGGGTATTGTGTGTAGACCAGTGACGACAACTCTCGATTTAATCCATATTAAAATGTGGAAAACGTCAAGGGGTGTGAATATTTTCTGAAGGCACTGTACATATACAGTAGGTGTGTATGTGTGTGTGTGTCTCTGTGTGTGTGTGTGTGTATCACATCTGGCCGTGATTGGGAGTCCCATAGGGCGGCGCACAATTGGGCCAGCGTCGTCCGGTTTTGGCTGGGGTAGGCCATCATTATAAATAACAATTTGTTCTTAACGGACTTGCCTAGTTAAATAAAGGTAAAATAAAAATGTGTGTGCATGTGCATGCATGCATGCAATGACTCTCCCTCCTGATATCCACGACATACAAATAAATGCTATTAACTAAGTTTCTTTTAAATGCATGATTTCTCTTTCATGTCAGCTGGAGAGGAAATGGAACACCTCTATGGGGACACCTCATTTCCAATGAAGTTTGATTTGGAACAAATTAGGATTCATGAGGAGTGATGAGTAAATGTCTGTTGATAGTTAACACAACTGGGAAATAATGATAAAAGATTGTGTCTCAGAGGATCTGGTTTAGCTGATTCTGTACGGGGAGGGAAACATTGGCTATTGGAAGAAAGTTAAATATACAATATACTGTAACATATTGGTCTACTGATGTGTCCTAGCAACACATGTTGATGATGAATAGCCTTTTAAATAAATACATAAATAATATATTAATTCAATACTGAGTATTCAGAGAAGTAGCAGTGTAAGGAGAATGGTTTTGAGTCAGATTAACTAAAAACCGTCAGATTAACTAAATCCTTAATGTTTGGCTGTGCCGCCATAGCCTTCTTCCCCCCCACTCTCTCTCTCTCGTTCTCTCTCCCATTCTCAATCTCTCTCATTTAAATACTAAATGCGTTATTGATAAAAAATACTTTTGGTGCCAAAGCAACAATGTTGAACAATACAACACTGAAAAAATTAAATACAATGCAAATACTCTCTTGCTCTTTCTGGTGGTTGCCTGTCTTCTCTGTCATCCCATATGCTCATGGGCCCAACCTTAGCGTTTAAAGACGTTTAAAGACAAACTACAGCAACACCATTCTCTCTCTGTCTTTATATTTCTCTCTCTTTTTCTCTTTCTTTCCCTCTCTGTTTCTCTCCCTTTACCACCTAAGCATTTAAAGACAGCAATACACGTGTTTAACTGTGTTCGATCTTGTCTAGCCATCTAGCCATCTTGTCTCAAGGACCACAATGGAAATAAAGACTTTATTGTGTGTTATCCTCCATGATTTTACTCATGTGCTCATATGGCTTTTTCAAGTTTTATGTGTGCTTGTTTTTTTAAATGGTCGAATTAATAAACTAAACTAAATTAAGCCAATACTCTTCTCTATCTCCATAGACCTTCTTGAGCTGTAGAAAGTGATTGAGAGTTCAGTTCCCCACCTGTCACTCTAGATTGGCCCTGATTGGCTGGCTCCTGGTGGGGCTGAGAGGAGAGGATCGCTGACTTTGCCTTGCTCCTGTTCTCAATGCATCAGCTCTGTGGTGGAAGGTGACTGGGGGCCTACGCCACGCTGGCGAAAAACAAATAAATAGATTTTCCATTCGTCTCCTGTGGAGATCCCGTAGCACGCTGAGGTGGCTGAGGTGGCGGCACAGCCCACTGTGCCTGCTGACTGATTTCTTGTCCGATGCCTCGTGGATCTATACAGGTCTCTGTGTTGTGTTGTTACCCTCTACTTCTTGAGATGGGTAGTATGACCCTGTGCCATGTCCCGTTGTTAAGAAGGGTTGATATTAAGCCATATTCTTTGTTAAACCTCTATCTAGAGTCTAGACTGTCCATATTCCTTAAATAGATACAGCCCATTGCCATGTTTGGCTCTAGTTGTCATAGAGATAGGTTGCTATGGCGTTGTTGAACCTCTTTCTTTATCCTTGGTCTGTGGATTGATACATACCTGTGCCACGTTACTTGTCAAGAGGGGTTAATACATCTGTGTCATATCATATCCTGTGTTCTATTTTATTCTGTCATGTAGCCCCATTCCTTGACTGTCACTCTCTTTCTATCTAGACCAGGAGTAGGAAACCCTGATCCTGGAGAGCCGCAGGCACTTCATGTTTTCATTTAACCGACCTGGAAGACCAGCTGTGTTGAATTTAGGCAATCACTGAACTGATCAATTAGCTCAGTTGGTCAGTTGTGGTGCCTAGTTGGAACAAAATCCTGCAGTACCCATGGCACTCCAGGAACAGGGTTCCTACCCCTGATCTAGACTCTCCATGTCCTGTGGATTGATACAGGTGTGTGTCCTCTTGTTTAGAAGGATTAGTAAAGCCCTATGGCTCACCCCCTTCTCCCTACATATGTTCACTTGGTAAGTAAATAGCCATTAGAATGATATGTGAAAATGCCAAATGTCACACCTCCTTTTTATTTATCTACCTTTTAACAGGGATAAATGCTATATTGTTTTCTCTCTGCAAACATTTTACTGAATAGTATTTCTCTAAAAGGTCCATTATGTCATTTTGTGTATGACCTGACTGATTTCTGACAGAAATCTGATAAGTGGTATACCTGTTGGTAGCACTTTAGTTAACAATGCTCAAATAACAGGGTAACAACAGAAAAATAACACGGTAACGACATGGTAACAACTCTGTAATAACCCGCTCCTAGTAGGTTGTAGCTGCTAAATAACGATAGAAAGTGTGACTATTTTCCTGGTTATTATGTAGAACAATTATTCGTTACTTAGAGCCCCCATGCAGTCATTTTAAATAGTATTTTAAAATCATCTAATAAATCAGTGTGTTAATTTCATGAAAATAACTCCAAATATATTTTTTATCATTTATTTCCCTGAGCCTCGTTTTTCCATTGAAATGTTTTGTCTGATCGTGTGGGCGGGTTAATAGATATTTAAATATATTCACATACACAGCCCTGATTGGTGGACAGGGTAATCTAGACTCTAGTCTAGAGCCTACCCCGCTTACTCCTTCAAAAGTAGGAGGATACATATGGAAATAAAAGATGACTGGTCATTGGTCAGAATAATTACATCAGATTGTGATGTCATGCGCTGAGCCTAAAACTCCATCCCACCTGACAGGTAGAACATCTTTTTTTGCTCTTACACTAAAAGGGGATTATCATCATTTTCACAATTTCAGTATTATTTTGACCTCATAGTGTGGGAATATGTATACACTACATGACCAAAAGTATGTGGACACCTGCTCGTCGAACATCTCATTCCACAATCATGGGCATTAATATGGAGTTGGTCCCCCTTTGCTACTTTAACAGGCTTTTCAACAGATGCTGGAACATTGCTGCGGGGACTTGCGTCCATTCAGCCACAAGAGCATTAGGGAGGTTGGGCACTGATGTTGGGCGATAAGACCTGGCTCGCAGTCGGCGTTCCAATTCATCCCAAAGGTGTTTGACGGGGTTGAGGTCATAGCTCTGTGCAGGCCAGTCAAGTCTTTCCACACTGATCTCGACAAACCATTTCTGTACGCATTTTGTGCATAGGGGATTTGTCATGCTTAAACAGGAACGGGCCTTCCCCAAACTGTTGCCACAACATTGGAAGCACAGAATTGTCTAGAACGTCACTGTATGCAGTCACATTAAGATTTCCCTTCACCGGAACTAAGGGGCCTAGTCTGAAAGATGAAAAACAGCCCCAGACCATTATTCTTTCGCCAAACTTTACAGTTGGCACTATGCATTTAGGCAGGTAGTGTTCTCCTGTTCTCCTGCCAAACCCAGATTTGTCCGTCGGACTGCCAGATGGTGAGGCGTGATTCATCACTCTGCTCCAGAGTCCAATGTCGGCGAGCTTTACACCACCAGCCAACGATTAGAATTACGCATGGTGATCTTAGGCTTGTGTACGGCTGCTCAGCCATGGAAACCCATTGCATGAACCTCCCAACGAACAGTTCTTGTGCTGACAGCACCAGTCAAAAGTTTGGACACACCTACTCATTCAATGGTTTTTCTTTATTCTTACAAGAATAATAGTGAAGACATCAACAATATGAAATAACACATATGGAATCATGTAGTAACCAAAAAAGTGTTAAACAAATCAAAATATATTTTATATTTGAGATTCTTCAAATAGCCACCCTTTGCCTCGATGACAGCTTTGCACACGCAAAAAACATCAAGCGCTATAATGAAACTGGCTCTCATGAGGACCGCCACAGGAAAGGATGATCCAGAGTTACCTCTGCTGCGGAGGATAAGTTCATTAGAGTTACCAGCCTGAAATTGCAGCCCAAATAAATGCTTCACGGAGTTCAAGTACCATATACATCTCAACATCAACTGTTCAGAGGAGACTGCGTTAATAAGTCCTTCATGGTCGAATTGCTGCAAAGAAACCACTACTAAAGGACACCAATAATAAGAAGAGACTTGCTTGGGACAAGAAACACAAGTAATGAACATTAGAACAGTGGAAATCTGTCCTTTGATCTGATGAGTCCAAATTTGACATTTTTGGTTCCAACCACCGTGTATTTCAGACACAGAGTAGGTTAATGAATGATCTCCGATTGTGTGGTTCCCACCGTGAAGCATGGAGGAGGATGTTGTGATGCTGTGGGGGTGCTTTGCTGATGGCACTGTCTGTGATTTATTTAGAATTCAAGGCACACTTAACCAGCATGGCTACCACAGCATTCTGCAGCGATACGCCATCCCATCTGGTTTGAGCTTAGTGGGAATGTCATTTCTTTTTTAACAGGACAATGACCAACACACCTCCAGGCTGTGTAAGGGCTATTTGACCAAGAAGGTGAGTGACTGAGTGCTGCATCAGATGACCTGGCCTCCACAATCACCCAACGTCAACCCAATTGAGATGGTTTGGGATGAGTTGGACCGCAGAGTGAAGGAAAAGCAGCCATATGCTCAGCATATGTGGGAACTCCTTCAAGACTGTTGGAAAAGCATTCCAGATGAAGCAATGTAGAAAACAGTAAAAACATAGATAAACCTTGAATGAGTAGGTGTGTTATTATGAGCCGTCCTCCCCTCAGCAGCCTCCACTGATTTATACTTATGTAGAATGTACTTGGAACTTTCTTAGAAAGACTGTTTATTTAACAGAAACGTTTGAGAAACTACGTCAAAATACTTATACTGTATGTGGGCCAACCTTTTGTGTATTTTGCTTGTAGTTCATAGTTGTCCAGTCCTTACAGGTGATGTGCGAACAGGTACCATGTGGTTATTGACTCTACTTAGGAAATGATTATGATCATTACAGGTGCTTCATTAATAGTTTCAGACTTGATTGTGTCCTATCCCATAAAAGTACTTATACTTTCTGTAATTGGTACATTAGAATGGATGAGGAGGGTATTCAACTTTAAATGAGGTGTATCTATCCACAAGCTGATACTTTTCTACCCTAAACTGACTTTGTGAGATTACTTATCTATTTTAGGAGATCACATATTGTCTACTTGCCTAACCACTATTCCAGTACACTTTTGACTGTTGGCTGTTGACCCGGCCTGTTCCAGGCTAGCAGGGGGCACAGTAGTATCTAGTGTGGGGGATTTCATCTCTGAATAGGTGTCTCAAAATAGGAGTGCTGATCCTAGATCACCACTCTTACTTTGAGATGTTTAATGGACATGGGACACCTTTGGTCAGTGTGGAGCTTGATTGACTGTGAGCCTGGATGGAACATGGCTACCTATACACACTTCTGG
The DNA here is from genome assembly GCF_901001165.1 of Salmo trutta. Taxonomy (NCBI): domain Eukaryota; kingdom Metazoa; phylum Chordata; class Actinopteri; order Salmoniformes; family Salmonidae; genus Salmo; species Salmo trutta. The sequence goes on from NC_042975.1 coordinate 21,324,844, forward strand.
TACAGAAGTCAGAGTGTTCTCTAGGTGAATATCAGAAGCCAACCTGGAAACTAACATAATCAATAGATTGGCATGGAGGGAGGCAAGAAGCAAATCTCAAGCAGCTGAGGAATGGAGATGGAACATTGTAGTTGTCTTTGCATCCCTCTTGGCACTGTATCGAATAGGACCACAAGCATCAGCCCAGTACCTCCAAATGTATATTATCATATACAATGGCTAAATATTTAGCACGAAAAAACGTTCAATTATAGTCTTGCTAGTATATAGTCACATTCTAGGAATTTGAATTCGAAGAGTATGAGAGAGACCGGAGTGCAGGAAAGACTAGGTAAGCATTTACAGTTGAAGTCGGAAGTTTACATACACTTTAGTCAAATACATATAAACTCAGTTTTTCACAATTCCTGACATTTAATCCTGGTAAAAATTCCCTGTCTTAGGTCAGTTAGGATCACCACTTTATTTTAAGAATGTGAAATGTCAGAATAATAGTAGAGAGAATTATTTATTTCAGCTTTTATTTCTTTAATCACATTCCCAGTGGGTCAGAAGTTTACATACACTCAATAAGTATTTGGTAGCATTGCCTTTAAATTGTTTAACTTGGATCAAACGTTTCAGGTAGCCTTCCACAAGCTTCCCACAATAAGTTGGGTGAATTTTGGCCCATTCCTCCTGACAGAGCTGGTGTTAATGAGTCCGGTTTGTAGGCCTCCTTGTTTGCACACACTTTTTCAGTTCTGCCCACAAATGTTCTATAGGATTGAGGTCAAGGCTTTGTGATGGCCACTCCAATACCTTGACTTTGTTGTCCTTAAGCCATTTTACCACAACTTTGGAAGTATGCTTGGGGTCATTGTCCATTTGGAAGACCCATTTGCAACCAAGCTTTAACTTCCTGACTGATGTCTTGAGATGTTGCTTCAATATATCCACATAATTTCCCTTCCTCATGATGCCATCTATTTTGTGAAGTGCACCAGTCCCTCCTGCAGCAAAGCACCCCCACAACATGATGCTGCCACCCCCGCCCTTTTTTCCTCCAAACAAAAAGTACGATATTTGTCCCCATGTGCAGTTACAAAACGTAGTCTGGCTTTTTTATGGTGGTTTTGGAGCAGTGGCATCTTCCTTGCTGAAAAAAAACCTTTCAGGTTATGTCAATATAGGACTCGTTTTACTGTGGATATAGATACTTTTGTACCTGTTTCCTCCAGCATCTTCACAAGGTCCTTTCCTTTGTTCTGGGATTGATTTGCACTTTTCACACCAAAGTACATTCATCTCTAGGAGACAGAACGCGTCTCCTTCCTGAGTGGTATGACGGCTGCGTGGTCCCATGGTGTTTATACTTGCGTACTATTGTTTGTACAGATGAACGTGGTACCTTAAGCTGTTTGGAAATTGCTCCCAAGGATGAACCAGACTTGTGGAGGTCTACAATTCTTTTTCTGAGGTCTTGGCTGATTTCTTTTGATTTTCCCATGATGTCCAGCAAAGAGGCTCTGAGTTTGAAGGTAGACCTTGAAATACATCCACAGGTACACCTCCAATTGACTCAAATGATGTCAATTAGCCTATCAGAAGCTTCTAAAGCCATGACATAATTTTCTGGAATTTTCCAAGCTGTTTAAAGGCACAATCAACTTAGTGTATGTAAACTTCTGACCCACTGGAATTGTGATACAGTGAATTATAAGTGAAATAATCTGTCTGTAAACAATTGTTGGAAAAATGACTTGTGTCACGCACAAAGTAGATGTCCTAACCGACTTGTGAAAACTATAGTTTGTTAACAAGAAATTTATGGAGTGGTTAAAAAACGAGTTTTAATGACTCCAACCTAAGTGTTTAAACTTCCAACTTCAACCATATGTACCTTTACCATCCCTATGCTGATTTATGCACTCCAATGAGCTCTTTCATTCGTTGTTCAGTATTGCTAATAGCTGGGTTTTTGTATTGGCATGTTTCAGCTTGGCCTCACTAACGACAGTGGCAGGTGTGATGGCGAACAACGTAGTCAGGTGATGTTTACACCTGTCCCTGGGTGACTATCTCCACCGCTGCATACCTCTCCGCCAATGAGGGAGCGGGGCCCACTAACTTGCAAATGCGGGTCAGATATTTTTAGTTATTGAAAATATATTTCACAGCGGTATCGATGGTTGAATGATTCTCTACGCTATACATTGCTAGTTGTGTCAGATAAACTAGAATCAGGCCAACATTTTAGAATTTTAGTAACCAGGAAATAGCTGAGATATTTCTACATATGGCTCCTTTAAAAGAGTAGTTCACTATTTCTGAAGTAAATCTCAATATTTGATGTGAACTGCATGTTATAGATGTGTGCAGACACTTTATTTGTGATTATTTTTGTGAAACTTACCTTAGCCAAGATAAACTTCCTAATTGCTTGATGTGCATTGTGGGGGCATCCAAAAAAACATTAATTAAAGCTCCAAAAACACCCAAATACTCTTATTGTAGTGATGTAGGTATTTCGATGTTGTGGACATGAAATTGTGTCATTCCCAACTTTATCTGCAATGCTATATTCCTTTTTGTGCGACTCAATCTGTTAACCATCCCTAGTTGTGTCGTTCGCCATGTAGCCTGATGTTAGAATAGAATGACGGGTATCGCTGGAGTCGTAACCAAAATGGAATATAATGTTGCGGATGAAGTTCAGAATAATCTAAGTGTATCGGGGCTGGGGTAAGTTTCTCAAAAACAATTGTCTGCAACCTTCTATAACGATCATTTACATAACATTTTTTGATTTAATTCAGAAATAGTGAACCACTCCTTGAAATGATTCTCTACTGTAGGTAAGTCACCCACTGGAGGCATTTCTAAAAAATATACCTACAGTAAATAGTCCTAGCTACCATTGCAGCCCAGTCCTCTTTTTATAAGAGGGGTAAATACAGTACTATACTAAACCAAACTCTATTGTCTTTACAGATCTTCACATAGCAAAGAGAGCCTCGCGTTATGGTTGCTTCCCTCTAAAAACATCCAATGAATAATTGCAGCCCAGTGCCATGTCCAACTCTGGTGACAGGCTTTCAGTGGTCAGATACACACACATACCCAGTCCCCCCCCCCTTCTCTCTGCAGATACAGTATTTATGGGTAATGTCAGCTTCACAATATGCCCCCTTTAACTCCGCTTCCTTCAGAAGGATGGAGTCTATGGCCTTATGCCACTTGTATGGACCCTGGTCAAAGGTAGTGCACTACATTGGGGCAGCATTTAGCCTAGTGGTTAGAGTGTTGGGCCAGTAACCGAAAGGTTGCTTGATCAAATCCCAGACCTGAGAAGGTAAAAATCTGTCATTCTCCCCCTGAACAAGGCAGTTAACCCACTGTTCCTACGCTGTCATTGTAAATAAGAATTTGTTCTTAACTGACTTGCCTAGTTAAATAAAGGTTAAATGAATAAAATAGGGTGCCATTTGGGATGTATATTTTCTGGGGGGTGAAACATTCTGATGCCCCTATCTGCTTCCTGTAGATTAGGGTTAGGTAATCCCACAGTACCCTGTGATATCCTCCTCATCCAGCCAAGCAATAACACACCTGACTCTCCTAATCAAAATCTTGATTGTAGGGATGGGCAATCTTACCCTGCGAGGGACAGTGTGGGTGCAGGCTTTTGTTCCAGCCAAGCAGTAGACCATCACACCTGACTCTTAATCTTCTTTGAAGACTATGGCCAGTTGATTAGTAGAATCAAATTTGCTACCACTTGGCTGGAACTAAAACCAACTTGCATACCGCTTGGCTAGAACTAAACCCAACTTGCCTACCGCTTGGCTGGAACAAAATAAAACACTTTAGCCACATTCACTTGTCTGCAGTGAGATAGATTCGGATTCCTGCCTTATGCTTCGTTCCACTCTGCCTTTAGAGGCGGTAAATCCAGCAATTCAGTTTTAAGCTGCCTATGTCCCTTTCTTTCTACTGTGTTTAGAGGGTAAAATGCAGCCTTTCACCCTTAGCCTCTATATTTATTCACCACATTTACAGTGGAATAGCAATCAGGCCCTCTGAGGAGAAAATGAATCCCCCAGGCCGTGTCTCCTTTTCTCTCCTTGTCTGCATCCCCAAATGACACCCTAATCCCTACAGAGTGCACTACTTTTGACCAGAGCCCTACAGACGCCGGTCAAAAGTAGTGCACTATATAGGGAATAGGGTGCCATTTAAGACGAAGCACTTCTTGCTCTGTGAGTAAACACAGCCCTTTGAAGTTGCCTATTTGGGTGACTTTTGAGGGGTAACATTAAGCCCTTTCTCTTCTCTAGTCTCTACTCATTCCTGCTTGCTTTTTGAGCATGTAAATCGAAGACCTGTGCCAAGTCTTCACTTCTGCTTCTTCCTATAGCTGGGTTAATGTCTTTGAATCCTCTCGTTGTCCTGTAGGCTGTGATACCAAAAGAGATGGAAAGAGAGGGCGATCCCCGTTCCTTCCTCTCTTATCTGTTGGATTAATGAGTAGAAGTAGCAGGGAATTAGCGAACACTATTATAGAAAACTTCTCCGTGAACTAGAAATGGCTTGACGGTCACCTCTCTTTAAGGTTGGGACGACAATGCATTGTTCTACAGCTACATTCAGTCAGTGGATCATTTGTTGATTTAGAATGAGCTGTGTGTGTGTGGCCAGCAGTACAAAAGGGGAAAACTACATTTTGGAGATCCTCAAGAAATATGTGGGCCGATTTGGGAATAAGACATTTTAACAGAGTATAATCTGAAATTTTAGGGAACAATACAGCCTACAATGTACAATGCAATTCCCAAATTACAGCTACAGCACAGAATTTTACATAGAGCCTCTGAATATTACAATTATTAATGCATAGGGTTGGTTGGCACGTCTAGTGTTCTCAGAAGTGGTTGGATTTCCTGGAAAATGTGGTTCTATCGCCACCTGCAGGCAGACCCAGGGTGGTGCTGTTGGCTCCCAACAGCCTGGCAGGGGGAAGTATTGACACATTTTATATTTTAGATTTGTTTATGCAAGTGCTGTACTTTGTAGAAATGTCTGCAAACGTCCTTTAGTTCAATGCTTTTACTAATTCCTTTCATTGCTGTAAAACCTTTGTATTATTGACAAGACCAAGTACAATTACATGGTCTGTCATTGAATTTCATGTCACTCGTGTTGCGTAGTGCCTCTACCCCTGACCATTTTATTTTTAAGCTAAGAGGGGATGGAATGTAAGTATAACATAACATCAAACCTCGGTATAGCACTTGAAAGACTTCAAAAACTTGAGCTTTGCTTGATTTCCTTTCCTATCATAATGGAACTAATGGAATTGTCCCAAAAGAGTAAACCCCCCGTCCATCTGGCACTCCAGGCAAGCTCAACCAAACGTTCAAAAGGTTTCAAAGATTTCAGAGACTATTTGAAACAGGGTTTGCATAACATAACATAACTCAACACAACACAATAACTTTTTCAATCTGAATTGAGTGTAAAGAAAATCTTTCCCCAAGGGGCTTTGAAAACACAGATAATAGTAATGTAGAGTATTGGGCCTAGATTGCAGTAGAAGAATGAGCTGCGCATTAGCCCTATCATCTAAATGTTAATAGCTTCATAATATGGAAACGTAATTATAATTCTATTGAGCTTTCCATGGGGAAAGTATTTAGAAACAGAAAAATACATTTCACCTCTACTATACTATGTACTGTTATGTTGAGCATATTGATAATTCCATTAACAATTCCATGTGTTAAGAAGACCTGTCCTTTCCACATCACTGGTTGTTGCAGAAATGGTTGTACTCAGTAATGTGTTAAATGCTTTGATCTTTGTGGGTTGGAAAAGGACATCACATCAATTATGGGTCAACAACATGTTGTGGGCAGCAACAGTGAGAAAAATATGGAAATCGAACTCAGGCCTTGAATGATTCCGCTGCTTCAGTGATTAGGCATTTTGTCTGGATGTGTGACTAGCTCATGTGGTTTTACTGCTACTATTGCTGCTTCTACTAATATGGCTGCTACTGTTACAGCTACTACTACTGCTACTAATATTACTGCTACTGCTACTACTATTGCTGCTGCTACTAATATTACTGCTACTGTTACAGCTACTACTACTGCTACTAATATTACTGCTACTGCTACTACTATTGCTGCTTCTACTAATATGGCTGCTACTGTTACAGCTACTACTACTGCTACTAATATTACTGCTACTGTTACAGCTACTACTACTGCTACTAATATTACTGCTACTGCTACTACTATTGCTGCTTCTACTAATATGGCTGCTACTGTTATAGCTACTACTACTGCTACTAATATTACTGCTACTGCTACTACTATTGCTGCTTCTACTAATATGGCTGCTACTGTTACAGCTACTACTACTGCTACTAATATTACTGCTACTGTTACAGCTACTACTACTGCTACTAATATTACTGCTACTGCTACAACTATTGCTGCTGCTACTAATATTACTGCTACTGCTACTACTATTGCTGCTACTTCTACTACTACTATTACTGCTACTGCTATTGCTATGAGTATTCCTGCTGCTACTACTACTACTGCTACTACTACAAGTACTACTACTAGTACTACTACTACTACTACTACTACTACTACTACTACTACTACACCCAAGGCACTAAAGTAGTACTGCTGCTAATGCTACTACCACTTGGCTGCTACTACTTCTAATACTTGGCTGCTATTATTTAACACGTTCACATTTTATGGACCTTCCTATGCAAGGAAAACAGAGACAAGTAAATGATTGTTTCAAATCCTCCTATTCTAAATCCCATACTGCCTCAGTAACCCCTCTCTCCTGTTGGCGTCAACTCACAAGCTGAGACTGTTTATTCTCTATAATGCAATTACATTGTCAAGAAGAGAGAGTACTGTGCGTGAATGTAAAAATAACAACATTTAGAGAAATATAACATACAAAAATATTGTAAACAAATCCATCCTAACTTTGGTAGCTTAGCAACCAGCATTGTTATGCGGTATAGAGAGTTTAAGGTTAAGCGGAGGGTTAATGGAGCTGTATTGAGACTCATCCCCACGTGTTTGCCATTATCATCCCTGATCACTATAAGAATACCCCTTTTAATGGGGGATATTCACCTCTCCATTATCCTAATGACATATTCATCCTCCTATCACTCAGCAGATGTAAATATGGACATGGCCTTTGGCGCTGTGGCGGTAGCTTCCTTATATGAGAAACTTAAAGCAGCCACTGGAGTTATTTGGAACAGGAATAAAGGCAAAAGTCCTTCCTTCCTTTAGGAGATCGGTGATCGGATATATTGTATAGGTTATGTTGGATAGGTTACAGGAGATCAGTGATCAGATATGTTGGGTAGGTTATGTTGGATAGGTTACAGGAAATCAGAGATCAGATATGTTGGGTAGGTTATGTTGGATAGGTTACAGGAGATCAGTGATCAGATATGTTGGGTAGGTTATGTTGGATAGGTTACAGGAGATCAGTGATCAGATATGTTGGGTAGGTTATGTTGGATAGGTTACAGGAAATCAGAGATCAGATATGTTGGGTAGGTTATGTTGGATAGGTTACAGGAGATCAGTGATCAGATATGTTGGGTAGGTTATGTTGGATAGGTTACAGGAAATCAGAGATCAGATATGTTGGGTAGGTTATGTTGGATAGGTTACAGGAGATCAGTGATCAGATATGTTGGGTAGGTTATGTTGGATAGGTTACAGGAGATCAGTGATCAGATATGTTGGGTAGGTTATGTTGGATAGGTTACAGGAGATCAGTGATCAGATATGTTGGGTAGGTTATGTTGGATAGGTTACAGGAGATCAGTGATCAGATATGTTGGGTAGGTTATGTTGGATAGGTTACAGGAGATCAGTGATCAGATATGTTGGGTAGGTTATGTTGGATAGGTTACAGGAGATCAGTGATCAGATATGTTGGGTAGGTTATGTTGGATAGGTTACAGGAGATCAGTGATCAGATATGTTGGGTAGGTTAAAGTGAGGTTTACAATGCGTTGCTTTCACCAGGCCTAATTGTGTCAGATCAGAGATCTCTTCAGTTTAGAAAGGAAAGACGCTGGCCATTTGAGGGAACTTGAGACATTTTAGCTACTCCTATTAGAATGGGGCCTGTACTGTAACCAATTCTGTCACTTCAACACTTTCTTAATTGTCTGTCTTTGTTGCATAGAAATAAATAAATAAGGAGATGACGCAGACCACATTTCTTGAGATCGGAGGCAGATGCGGCCTTGAACTATCTGAGTGAATGGCTTGTGAACTGAGTGCACAAAAAACATTTAATGTACTGTATTGTTTGTGTACATGTTGCTCTTGCAAAACATATTTCACTGCCCTTGTATATAGCAAGCTGTTGTGTCAAGTAGAGCAACACAGCAACATACACATGTTCGCACCACATCCCACTTTTTCAATGTTTGCGGGAGAGTGCATCTGCAGGCCTGCGCTCACTCCTACACAATGTCCCCTTATTCCTCTATTCCAAGAGCTTCCCCACTCATGAACCTCTGAAAAACAATTTCCCATTCAAATACAGTGTACTCGAAATCACCACTCATTCCCACCACCGCAGAAATCCAAGCTCACTGGAGTTTGCAAGGCTGTGGAGACGCACTACCCTTTCATGTGGCTTCATTCTGAGAAGGGAAAGACAACACTGAACACTGAGCTCAATCCCCTGGATGGCCTGTTTCGGCTGTCCACGGCAATCGATTGGTGGTATCGAGCGCCGCACCGCCTGAATCCAACTTGACGGATGCCACGGAGGCCGAGGCGTCCAAATGGCCCGGCGAATAAGCCTGTTTTGACAGACTCGTTGTGGTGAAAAGGCATTGCATTGACCACAGTGAGCCACTGGAGTGCTGGGGCTGCGAGATGGGAGCATTTTGAAGACACTGCTGTCACCGCCATTCACTCTGCTCAATGGCGTGGTAAACCCATTTAGACCATTTGAAAAGTCACAACTACTCTGAGAAAGACCTAGTTCTCCAGCCAACCCTGGTGGGACATCAGCTATTGGATCCTCCACGGCCTTCACAAAGTGGGATAAAGAGGGGGAAAAGATGGATACATGCACACACACACACACACACACACACACACACACTTTCTCATAGTCTGAAGATGGAGCTGATGCACTATGTTTGAAAAAGAACTGTTATTATGATAACAGTCAGTCCTCTCTTGGTTGTATGAAAAAAACTCATTCGCTTTTACTTGAAATATGCTAAGACCCAGTACCATTCAGTATTCATGTATTCAGCCATGCAGATGTATGCATGTGTTCACTGCAAATTCCATAGTCAGCAGTGGACTCATCACTACTGCATGTTCAGAATTATAACCTCTGTATTGGTTATATGTTAAAACAGTCATTGTGAATAACGTCAGAGGTGGATGCGGATCATGTAAGTTGCTGTAGGTGTTTGGATAAGCTAAATGTGGCGTTTCAGAAATGTGATTGAATTAGCTATGGCTATTATATTGTTCTACGGGTGCACTTCTTAAAATAGTAACCTGGTACAGTATTTTGGTTGCTTCTCAATAGTCTATGCCAGGGATATTCAAATATTACCCAACGAGGCCCGGATTACTGATGGTTTTTTGTTCTACCTGAAAATGAATTGCACCCACCTGGTGTTCCAGGTCTAAATCAGTCCCTGATTCGAGGGGAAGAAGGGGGAAAAAGCAGTGGAACTGGCTTCGAGGTTCCCCAGGGGTACTGGAAATGCCGTCGGGGGTACGCCAAATAAAAATGTGATTCACATTTTGTTTTTTTAAGAATATAAAAAAATCTATTCTTCACATTTTCAAACAGTCCATTTAGTTAGGCCCACGTCCATAGAGACACATACCAGCTCTACTGGCATTACTGCTACTACCAGTAGTACTACACCTGCACCTGTCGACGCCACAAGTTGTTCTGCTTCCACGAGCACATCCAATGCTAGCATCAGTAATTCTACATTTGTTGTTAGCCCAGCTAGCATGGACACTGACAGTTGTGAATCTGATGCAGCCGAAGAGCTACTGCCCACTTACCTGGGAAATCACCAAACAACAGACAGGAACGTTGGACCATCGAAGAGATGCAAATTATATTTTGTCAATTACATTGACTTTTGATACTTCATTATATTTAAAACCAAATACTGAAACTTTTACTCAAGTAGTATTTTTCTGGATTACTTTTACTTGAGTCATTTTCTATTGAGGTACAATACTTATTATCTGGTTTATAAATCAAATCAAATTTTACAGTCACATACATACACATGGTTAGCAGATGTTAATGCGAGTGTAGCGAAATTCTTGTGCTTCTAGTTCCGACAGGGCAGTAATATCTAACAAGTAATCTAACAATTCCCCAACAACTACCTAATGCATACAAATCTAAAGGGGTGAATGAGAATGTGTACATATAAGTATATGGATGAGCGATGGCCGAGCGGCATAGGCAAGGTGCAATAGATGGTATAAAATAGAGTACATACATGTGATATGAATGATGTAAGATATGCAAACATTACTAAAGTGGCATTATTTTAAGTGGCATTGTTTAGTGACTCGTGATCCATTTATTAAAGTGTCCAGTGATTGGGTCTCAATGTAGGCAGCAGCCTCTGAGTTAGTGATTGCCATTTAGCAGTGTGATGACCTTGAGAAAGAAGCTGTTTTTCAGTCTCTTGGTCCCAGCTTTGATGCACCTGTACTGACCTCGCCTTCTGAATGGTAGCGGTGTGAACAGGCAGTGGTTCGGGTGGTTGTTATCCTTGATGATCTTTTTGGCCTTCCTGTGACATCGGGTGTTGTAGGTGTCCTGGAGGGCAGGTAGTTTGCCCCCCGTGATGCGTTGTGCAGACCACACCACCCTCTGGAGAGCCTTGTGGTTGAGGGCGGTGCAGTTGCTGTACCAGGCTGTGATACAGCCCGACAGGATGCTCTCAATTGTGCATCTGTAAAAGTTTGTCAGGGTTTTGGGTCACAAGCCAAATTTTTTCAGCCTCCTGAGGTTGAAGAGGTGCTGTTGCGCCTTCTTCACCACCCTGTCTGTGTGGGTGGACCATTTCAGTTTGTCTGTGATGTGTACGTTGAGGAACTTAAAACTTTCCACCTTCTCCACTGCTGTCCCTTCGATGTGGATGGGGGGGTGCTCCCTGTGCTGATTTGTTTTGTTGACGTTGAGTAAGAGGTTGTTTTCCTGACACCACACTCCGAGTGCCCTCACCTCCTCCCTGTAGGCTGTCTCATCATTGTTGGTTATCAAGCCCACTACTGTTGTGTCGTCTGCAAACTTGATGATTGAGTTGGAGCCGTGCATGGCCACGCAGTCGTGGGTGAACAGGGAGTAAAGGAGAGGGTTGAGCACACACCCTTGTGGGTCCCCAGTGTTGAGGGTCAGCGAAGTGGAGATGTTGTTTCCTATCTTCACCACCTGGGGGCGGCACGTCAGAAAGTCCAGGTCCCATCTAAGCTCATTCAATTACTAGATTGTGTCATATTGTTGGATCTACAAAACAAGTGACCTGGCCACATGGATTTATCTCAACATAAGACCACTTTCAAACTTTTTAGGTCTGAATACATCTGACAAACTTTGGTTTTGGAGTGCAAAGGCCCTTCAACAGTTGTTACAACCAAGGCCCCATGTACGGCAGTGCCCTACACTTCAGAATGATTTGTGGTAGACCTCTTAGACACCTCCTTTACTAATGGAAAAACTATTTGATGCTCAGTTAATGGAGTTCAGTGGAATGGGGAACTATTTAGCATCTATGAGGCTTGCTGACAGATTGCATAAATTCAAAGTCCCCCTTTTTTTCTACTCTGTAAAATGTTGTTCAGCTCAGTCTAATACTCACAATCAATCGGGTCAATGTCATATCGAATGGGACAAAATAGCATTGATGGTTTGCGGTTTTCACTTTTGATCTCTAGTTTTTTTGGTTTCTCTCAAAGGGGGGGGGTGTTGTGCATTCATTCTTGTGTCATAATATTCCATGTTGATGCTACATTCATTGAAAAGGCACCACTTTATTTGGAATAAGGTTAACTAGAGGGGGCACATCTCTGTGTTGGCAGTTCAGTGTCCTACTAGTGTCTAGGCCTACTGTGCACCTCAAGTTATTGTCCTATCCACAAATGTCCTATCCATACAGTTACACAAGGTTGATTCTACCTTTTAGATTACCTTCTCTGACCGAAAATACATTTATTTGATGATTTTTTAATTTCCACTCCCTTTGATTACATTACTACACTAGATCATTATTCCACCCAGGAGTGAGTCTGACGAGCTAAGGGACTGATACAGATCAATTCCCCCCCTCATTAGAAGAGCAGTAACTTTTACCACGACACACACAAAAAGCCTTTACACTTTTTACTTCATTTTTTCTTCTATTTTGTTATGACTATCTCGGCACAGTTTTTCAGCCTGAGTTAAATGTCAAATAATGGTTGGGAAGGAGCTCGAGTTCACCGGGGGAAAAGGGAATAGGAATTAGTCGAGGTTGGTTCTAATCAGCCTGTGCCATAGGTGGCTGGGAGACTATCAGCCCGGAGTGAAACAGCTTAATAACAGCTCATTAAGAGAATAGTCCATCACTGATAAGGGGGCCCCCGGGACGTACTAATTAAAAAGTTGGAATGTCAGGGGGTGAATTGTACCTCGGCTGTACCAGCTGAACTTATGTGCGAGACAAAAGGTGCTATACACTCACATTGTCTTCTATTGTTCTACCCACCGTGAGGCGGAGTGACCCTAGACACACTGTGCCGGGGTCCTTTAGCTGTTGCTTAACACTGGCAGTATTAAAAGTTGAAAAGGTTGAATTGGTACAATGATTCCACAAAATGTGATTATTTTTCTCTCCCGTCTGTGTACTGTAATAGCATTGTGTGCAGGTCTGCGTAGTGTGACTGATCGTGTGTGTCTGTCGGTATGTGTGTCTTCCCCCACTTGGTGGCAGAAGAGTTCTACTGAATGAAGCTGGTTCTTCATCGTCATCACCCCATTGCTCCAGAAACACCTTATGAGATGATTCAGGAGCACACAAGTCAGTCGCAACCTATCAACATTTGATCATTGCAGGGTTGATGCAGTTCAATTTGAATGTGTCCAACGTGCACTGAACTCAATAACCATTTTTGATTTGATGGTACTGAGCTGGAGTTGGTGGAGTTCATTGTTATATTTGAGGTTGCTATCCAGCTTTGTTATGTCAGCACAGTCATAATGCAAACCGCTACCTCTGTCATGACAACGGTCATCTGACTTGAGGGGTCATGAATGGACATGAAACCCATAGAAATAAAATCACTGACTGTTCATAGGTTGCACCTCCATTACATGGCCAATCACTGACTGTTCATAGGTGGCACCTCCGTCACTCGGTCACATCATTGCCATTGTTGTCAACGTTCGACTGACGCCGCAGCCATATTGATATTCAAAAGTAGAACGGGGGCTAATGACTGTTTCATCTGAAATTACACTATAGGGGCTTGGGGATACGATGACATTGCTAAAGTAGGCACATATTTAGTAGGAAACAACTTTGCCATCATCATGTTGTCAAATGTACTTTAGAAAGATGGCAATGTTGTCATTAGCTAGCAAAGTTTGTCACAAATATCTAGCAATGCTAACATTAGTGAGCTAAAATCTGGAGGTCTCCCCTCAATCTAACGCTATACTGCAACTAAAGTAAATGTGGCGACATCAAAATGATGACTAAATGTTTTCCTGCTAATTATTTGCCTCCTTTTGAAATGTTATTGTGTTTCCAATCCACAGTAATGCACTTTAGACAAAATCTTCGTCAGCGCCCACTGAGAATGCATTGAGTAGAATTCTCAGTTGGGCATCAGTCCTAAAATGAACGTTCAAAACAGTATTGTAACGCAACGTGCATCCCATTAATTCAATGATTAGAATCTATGATGACACGCACCGATAGGTCTTAAAACACCTTCATGTTCATGATATAGTGAAGTGTAACAGATAATTGAAATATTGAAAGGTGGGATATTGACACCTTTGCACAACAACTAAATAAAAAAATATACACTGCTCAAAAAAATAAAGGGAACACTTAAACAACACAATGTAACTCCAAGTCAATCACACTTCTGTGAAATCAAACTGTCCACTTAGGAAGCAACACTGATTGACAATACATTTCACATGCTGTTGTGCAAATGGAATAGACAACAGGTGGAAATTATAGGCAATTAGCAAGACACCCCCAATAAAGGAGTGGTTCTGCAGGTGGGGACCACAGACCACTTCTCAGTTCCTATGCTTCCTGGCTGATGTTTTGGTCACTTTTGAATGCTGGCGGTGCTTTCACTCTAGTGGTAGCATGAGACGGAGTCTACAACCCACACAAGTGGCTCAGGTAGTGCAGCTCATCCAGGATGGCACATCAATGCGAGCTGTGGCAAGAAGGTTTGCTGTGTCTGTCAGCGTAGTGTCCAGAGCATGGAGGCGCTACCAGGAGACAGGCCAGTACATCAGGAGACGTGGAGGAGGCTGTAGGAGGGCAACCACCCAGCAGCAGGACCGCTACCTCCGCCTTTGTGCAAGGAGGAGCAGGAGAAGCACTGCCAGAGCCCTGCAAAATGACCTCCAGCAGGCCACAAATGTGCATGTCTGCTCAAACGGTCAGAAACAGACTCCATGAGGGTGGTATGAGGGCCCGACGTCCACAGGTGGGGGTTGTGCTTACAGCCCAACACTGTGCAGGACGTTTGGCATTTGCCAGAGAACACCAAGATTGGCAAATTCGCCACTGGCGCCCTGTGCTCTTCACAGATGAAAGCAGGTTCACACTGAGCACGTGACAGACGTGACAGAGTCTGGAGACGCTGTGGAGAACGTTCTGCTGCCTGCAACATCCTCCAGCATGACCGGTTTGGCGGTGGGTCAGTCATGGTGTGGGGTGGCATTTCTTTGGGGGGCCGCACAGCCCTCCATGTGCTCGCCAGAGGTAGCCTGACTGCCATTAGGTACCGAGATGAGATCCTCAGACCCCTTGTGAGACCATATGCTGGTGCGGTTGGCCCTGGGTTCCTCCTAATGCAAGACAATGCTAGACCTCATGTGGCTGGAGTGTGTCAGCAGTTCCTGCAAGAGGAAGGCATTGATGCTATGGACTGGCCCGCCCGTTCCCCAGACCTGAATCCAATTGAGCACATCTGGGACATCATGTCTCGCTCCATCCACCAACGCCACATTGCACCACAGACTGTCCAGGAGTTGGCGGATGCTTTAGTCCAGGTCTGGGAGGAGATCCCTCAGGAGACCATCCGCCACCTCATCAGGAGCATGCCCAGGCGTTGTAGGGAGGTCATACAGGCACGTGGAGGCCACACACACACTACTGAGCCTCATTTTGACTTGTTTTAAGGACATTACATCAAAGTTGGATCAGCCTGTAGTGTGGTTTTCCACTTTAATTTTGAGTGTGACTCCAAATCCAGACCTCCATGGGTTGATAAATTGGATTTCCACTGATTATTTTTGTGTGATTTTGTTCTCAACAGATTCAACTATGTAAAGAAAAAAGTATTTAATAAGATTATTTATTTCATTCAGATCTAGGATGTGTTGTTTAAGTGTTCCCTTTATTTTTTGGAGCAGTATATTTTGAGAAATTTTGCTGGTATTTGCATGCCTTTCCTTAAATGAGTCACACAAACACTTATTTTTTAACCCACTCAAATATTTCCATACTGTATATAAGTATTGTCCAGTATATCATTTTAGTTGGAATGTCATTATTCACTCTCAAATTGCCTGTTATGTGCACACAAATGAACAGATGACAGAAAAGAGACTTACAGCTAGATGGAAAAGTAGAGAGACATTGATCGTGGTTAAATTCATCTTTCCATCTCACCTTTGCCAGAAGCCATGATAAATGATATTCCATGTGTCATCTGTTAAAAGCATATGATCACTGGGTGGCACCCACTCGAAGCCACCACGAATAGACAGGTTGAGAGGCTTGGCGACACTGTCTCCGTCACTCACCCAGATGCCTCATCTCTAGTGACCATATAAAAGGAAATCAAATGAAAGGCGCTTGCGATTAAGATTCTGTCACATCACCACCATCTCACACACAGAGTTCAGAGTTGGAATATCACCAGTGCTCTTGATATTCTCTTCTTCAGTGACAAATAGCAGTTTTTCCCAGTACAGGACTTGGTTGTAACAATTATGAAGACATAAAGCGTATTTCTTCATATTAGAATGTATTATAGACTCTGCTGGTTCCCCCTTATTCATTTCATTGGTACTGCTGCCATTGATAGTAGGGGCAAGGACCGTTCATACACAAATCATTTATCTTCTGGGAAGAATTGATTTAATGACAACCTCCTTTGGCCGCAATCGATGGCGAAGAAGCAAAGGTGCATTATGGAGAAAAGAAGACAGATAATATCACATCACACAGTCATCTCCCATCACTCTAAACTAGCGTCCTTGAAATAAAATCTCCAGAAAAGTACCCACTACATTCCCTCAGTGCATTGTAGATGCCACCA
Organism: Salmo trutta; assembly: GCF_901001165.1. Taxonomy (NCBI): domain Eukaryota; kingdom Metazoa; phylum Chordata; class Actinopteri; order Salmoniformes; family Salmonidae; genus Salmo; species Salmo trutta. The sequence continues at coordinate 21,341,463 of NC_042975.1, forward strand.
CAATATTTTTCAAATGTGCTTTGTCATTTAAAAGCAGTAGGTTTAGCACATTCTCTATTCAGTCTAACCTATTTTTGACCTACGTCGAAAACATTCTTCTTGTACTGTAAGAAAAGCTAAAAGCATTTTTGGATTCATGCACTGAACAAAAAAACTATATTGTAATGAAATGAAATAACTGCATATTGATTCAAACATGCTTTTCTGCTGTGCGGGAAAAGGTGTTTAACTGTATTTTTCTGGTTGCTGCTTTACTTTGAATAGGTCTGAAATAGTACTGTTGCCTTGAAATGTCGTAGGGTTTTAGAAACCATTCAATCAACAATACATTTTCTTCACCACTCCGGTCACTCAATCATATTAATTGTATATTGTAATACTTTCAGCATTAGCAATGAGTCAGCAGCTAACCTTTGTGTATTTACAGAAATAGTTTTTCCTTGTTTTAGCGCAGACTGTCTGTCACATATTACCTTGCTATTTTCAGAATTCAACAAAAGCCAGCCATTACCACAACACTATCTTGGCATGCTCTTTCAAAAGTAGATTACTTATTTAATATTAATTGACATAATGCAAATGCATCTTTAATATCTGTATTGGCACCATTATCTAATGTTAAACATTTGAGTACAAGCCCAGAGACCCGAGTGAGTCCTGGGCAAATTCCACAGTAATGGAACTACACTTTGACTCAGGTTTTTCACTTACAAATTTATGCCAAACAAAAAACATTGATTTCAAGGTTTAACAAACCATACAACTCTATACACAATAACTACTTTTAGCAATTGCCACTGGAAAATGTACCAAAACCAATTTAGTCGAGGAGCTGTGTAGATGCAAACTTTAGTAACGGAATTCCGGCCTAATCTCCTCAGGTTTTTATGAGACCACGTTTGACAAAAACGAATTAAGATTCAGTGATGTCTGCAGAAAGACAGGGGTGTCAGCTATGACATGACACCTTGAGTTTGAAAAAAAGCTGTGAGGGGAATGGCACCTCCGTCCCTTCAGGCTCTGATCAGGCCCTACACCCAAACAAGGGCACTGCGTTCATCCACCTCTGGCCTGCTCGCCTCCCTACCTCTGAGGAAGCACGGTTCCCGCTCAGCCCAGTCAAAACTGTTCGCTGCTCTGGCACCCCAATGGTGGAACAAGCTCCCTCACGACGCCAGGACAGCGGAGTCAATCACCACCTTCCGGAGACACCTGAAACCCCACCTCTTTAAGGAATACCTGGGATAGGATAAAGTAATCCTTCTAACCCCCCCCCCCCCCCCCTAAAAGATTTAGATGCACTATTGTAAAGTGGTTGTTCCACTGGATATCATAAGGTGAATGCACCAATTTGTTAGTCGCTCTGGATAAGAGCGTCTGCTAAATGACTTAAATGTAAATGTAAATGTATTGAACTCCAGTAAGTGAAGTGGATTTACACCCGGTAACAGAATTACGGTAACGGAATTACATCATGGGTTACTGATCTGTACTACACAGAAATTAATTTATTTTGGATTTGAATGTCATTTTCCTCATGTTTCACAAGTTTGGACATCACAGTGCAGCACAGGAGAGCACAGTAGGCTACAGTGTAGTGCAATACAGCACAGTGCAATACAGCAGGGTAGAGTACAGTAGAGCATAGTTCAGTAGAGTATAGTTCAGTAGAGTACAGTACAATATACTCTACTGTACTATACTCAACTTTTCTTTACTGTACTGTACTACTGTATTGTGCTGTACTCTACTGTGCTCGACTCACTATACTGTACTGTGCTATCCAAACTTGTGAAATATACATCTATGATAGGTTCAGATTTGGTCCAGTCCATCCACCTGTGGACGTTAACATCAAGGCCAGGGTGGACTGACCAAAGGTCAACATCCATTTTGGTTGGTGTTCAGTGGGTGAAGATGCTGGTTAAAGTAAATGGAGAGAGAGGGGGCTCATGGGTAAGTGTCTGTAAGAGCTGGGAGAGGGGACATTAACTGGAGAGTGAGAGAGAGAGAGAGAGAGAGAGAGAGAGAGAGAGGGAGGGGTTTTCCAGACCCAGACTGTTTTAACACTCTTGGTTTGACCACCAGACAATAGAAGTACAAAGCAAACAGTTATGAGCTCAACATAACAGTATGCCAGTGGACTGGAGGACAGTAGTAGCTACTATGATTTCCCATTGTAGCCAATTCAGTTTTTTTTTTTGGAACGGAATTACGAGTTTTAATCACTTAATAATTCTTAAACAAAATTGATATCAGTAAAATCACAATAAGTAATTGGTACAGTGATACTGGTACTTATGCTAGTACTTATTTCCCTCATTAAAATGCAAATCATTTTATAACATTTTTTACATGCGTTTTTCTGGATTTTTTTGTTGTTATTCTGTCTCTCACTGTTCAAATAAACCTACCATTAAAATTATAGACTGATGATTTCTTTGTCAGTGGGCAAACGTACAAAATCAGCAGGGGATCAAATACTTTTTTTCCCTCACTGTAGGTCTACGATTACTTGTTACTTCTTTGAACTTTAATTATCCTACCTCCTCATGAGGGGTCTTGGTAACGGAATTACAAGGCACAAGGCAATATTTCTTAAACTTACAGAAGGTAAACAATTTCTCCAAAACTATTATAAATATGAGTGTTGATATTAGTTGGCAGGGTTCTTTACTTTAAAATTATTGTGTTTTGATGTACAGTTGAAGTCAGAAGTTTACATACACCTTAGCCAAATACATTTAAACTCAGTTCCAAGCTGTTTAAAGGCACAGTCAACTTCGTGTAACTTCTGACTCACTGGAATTGTGATACAGTGAATTATAATTGAAATAATCTGTCTGTAAATAATTGTTGGAAAAATGACTTGTGTCATGCACCAAGTAGATGTCCTAACTGACTTGCCAAAACTATAGTTTGTTAACAAGACATGTGTGGAGTGGTTGAAAAATGAGTTTTAATGTCTCCAACCTAAGTGTATGTAAACTTCTGACTTCAACTGTATTTCTGATACCTTTTAAGACTTTTTCTGGTATGAAGACTTTTCAATCTGTTTATCCATAAATGAAAGCCTTTACTTATGCCTGATGGAAAATGGTTGAAAAATGTATATATGCCTTAATTCCCCCAAAATATAGACTCTTAGCTTTCATTTGACACCCAATTTGTTGGTGCTCATGGGTCCTTTTTCATGGAAATGCCATCCTTATTCCTTAAGCTGGGTCAGGGTAAAAGCAGCATGAGCCTTTAAACTTTAGTAATCCTCTTCAGTACTACCAATATTGCACGGCAATGATTCTCCCCATCGCTGTCCCCCTGCGCAGTGAGAGGAACAGGTGTTGGCCAGGAACAGCTTGTATTTTGGGCCCGTGATATTGTGATGAGGTGACAGTTCGGAGCCGCTTTGGAATTCCACCGCCTCTGTGTGGTGGTGGGGGGGCGTTCCAGGGGGACATGGCAGATCTTCGGGTGCACACAGCTGGCCGTGGCGTGTGCCAATGAGGGCCAACTGTGCCTGCCGACCGCTCCCTCCCACAGATGTCAGAAGCCATACGTACGTGCAGCGCCGGGGCCCGTGACAGTTTGTCTTGACCTTGTTCTCCCACCTTACTGTCACTGAATGGGAAGTGAAATGGGGATACTGGCAGGTGTTCCTTTAAAAAAAGAAAAAATTGTCCTCAATGGGACAACTGGTAGAATAAAAAGATAAAAACATTAATGATTGAAGATGCACCAGGCTGCTTCACCACACACGGTGAAGCTGTGGAGTATAGGAACATATTGGTTTCTATCTTTACACTGTTGATAAAAATAAGATTATCGACAACGTAACAAGTTTTCAATGGCAGACGTGCAGTAGTCAGAATGGTTTTTAAAGGCCTGAAAGAGACTTTGAAATGCAGCTCCGCACATGAACAATGGTTGTATCCATTGTTGTTGCTGTTGCTTTTCTATTTTCCTTTCGAACAATGGTATTTGTATGCACAGTTTTGAGGAATGCGTGTGTGTTATGTAATTTCAATGTGTGGCTGCCGTCATTCAAGATGTCCACAGTATTTCACTCATTGCTGCACACTCTTGAAATGGGTCACCTTCATATTAGTCAAATATCTCCATGGTAAGAGATTACATATTCATTCCAACAGCAGAGGGCCCTATTCGTTTTTGGTTCCCATTCAGATTGGCCTCCACATCCTGCTAAAGCCTACGTAACCAAGCTACAGCATCCCCTTTAATTTTAGACACAAACACACATCCACCCCATGCAGCCCATCCAGTCCATCCACCCCATGCACTCCATCCACCCCTCATCTGCTACCACCAGAATCACAGCTCGTTATCTAATCAGTTAGTACATTTCAGAGTCGACTGAATTAGACTGAGAATCCCAATAGAATCATTGATGGGGAGCATGTGTTGCAGTGGATCACTGTAGATGTTAAAGTCAAATTTCCAGGAGCACAGGGGTGGGTTTAGTAATCGTGCTGAGATTGTCTCCAATGTTGTTGGTCCCAATGACTATTTAATTACAATGGGTAAAGCATTTGAGATAGAATATTTAGACATGATCTTACAAACTAAATCAAATGTTACAACATCCATATTAGGAAGTCGTCAGTCTATGCAAGTCTCAGTCCCCATTTCCATTGAGATAGAGGGAATGTCATCAAGAGTCTTCCATTTTTGTATCCTTTTTAATTTTCATAATTCCCTCTATCAATTGACTCGGCTCTCAAGATTGTCTCTGGCAATTTCATTACAGCCAATTAGAGAAGTGAGAATAGCTTCAATTCAGTGCGACTGAGCTCGGGCGAAACAACATGCGTCACTGCATGCAAAACAGTGCATGCCCGAGGTGGTTGGCCTGGAAACTCAGAATAGCTTTAGACACACACTTCCTCAGGACCAATAACAGCCTGAATTGTGTAAAAGACTAGAAGACTTAATAGAGTTGGGCTGTGTATCTTGTCTGAGATGACCCAGCAACAATGCAGAGTCTGCAGACACTGGGGTGTCTTATTGACTGTAAATTGAACAGTTATGACGTCAGTGAATAGTTGCTTTTTGCCAAAGAAGTACATTTTTATTATATCAGTATGATACATTCATATTAATGCAATTTACATTAAATGTAGGCATGCATGTGTACAACTTAGATTGATATTGGTAAGCCACATAATTTAACATTCTTAAAGGGGCATTACACTCAATCAGGAATTTGTTTGGTTATCTAAAAGGCACTCCATATCATTTTGGCTTTATGGGTGCTCACGAGCCAAAAGGTGTCCCCAAAATTGGACCATATTGAATAGAAAGGAGCACACCACCATGCTCATGAGGAAAGGCTATTTGTTTACATTTAAAAACAGTTAGTTTAGTTAGTTAAGTAATGTATGCATATTGTGAAGTATGTGAACACAAATCATACCGTCTAAATTTAAGATGAAACAACTAGAAACTAACTTCTGTCTGTAGTGTACGTTTAAGTCCCCTGATACAGAATAGCCATAAGTCATTGAGTTGGTTCTCATTCCTGAATGATGGACCCTCAAAAGACAAACCAGTAGCTGGCAACCATCCGTTGAGTCACAGCACAAACAAAAAGCAGTTTGAAGGGGTCAGTTGTCAAGGAAAAGTAATTGGTGGGAAATATAAATATAGTAAATACATCAACCAACTCTGCCTTTGGAGAGTGATCTACATCCAACATCTCCACCGTTTCCTCGTCATCCACATCTGTCTGGCCGTCCAAACAACCCAAGGCTGCGGATATGCAAATCCAGCGGTCCGTTTTGGAGGAAAGTGTCGACTGGTGTTTATATCAGTCAGAGTGCTGTTTGTTTGTTCTTCCCTGCTTAGCATTCCACTAAGGTGCCATTTTCTTGGGGTCTCTCCATTGAAAGAGGGAGCGACAGCAACCCCCCCTTTCTCTCACTCTCTCCCTTTTCTCTTCATGAATATCCAGAGTTATTTTCTCCTTTTGACAGATTATGCATCATGGTTTTTAATTGATCCCTCTGGGGTACAATTCACATTGTTTGTGGGATTTAGCCATGCTGTGGTTTGAATTCCACACTGTGTTTCCGTTAGCAAACACAAACTCTTGAATACCTGACTGACTGAGTGACTGGGGCTGCCTCTAATTGTCTATAGGATCACATACACGTTGCTTAAGTATTTTCTCTTTTGTACAATTGATTTTTCGGGGAATATGTGAAGAAGGCATAAGGTTGTGGAGAAAAGGAAAGCATTTTAGGCATTACATATTAGGTCGGAACTAAACAGCCCCCTCTTAATTTTATCTTCCAACTTTAAATCTGGGGAGAATTAGCTTTAAACTGCCTCCTAATGTTAAGCAGCCTGTTCACAAAACCCAGGAAGTGTGTGTGTGTCCGTACGTGCTTCACAGTGTGTGTGCACGCACATGTATTGCATGCGTATCTCTGCATCTTTATTGTGTGTGTGCGCGGGTGGGTAACACTGATGGGATTTGATTAAGCTGGCCCAGTTCACCGGGTCGGCAGAGTTTTTACCGGGTGAAAAGCGATTACATTCATTTTGAAACCCTGCTGCCTCCTGGGTGTGAGCCGGGTGCCCCGTTTAATGCCGATGGCGACGTCAGCTCAAAACAAAGGGACATATGTCAAACACGTGTAGTAATAACTTAAAATTCGGAGTTTTCACATGAAAAGTGTTTGCTCTCCTGATAAACACATAATGTGCTTTATCCAGGAAAACTGGTTTGAAAATTGTAACATATACTTTATGGAAAATGCCTGTGTTTCTGAAAGATGCACCACGCTGCCTTGTTGATATGACCGGGCAATGCAAATTACTGTTCGATTTGAGAAGGGCGCTCTTCCCCCGGTCACGTCACAGGCCATAGCCCAGTGCCCTCGGTTCAGCTTAATCAAACTCCCTAATTGCGAACATGCATAAAGATGGCAGCCCCCATGTACTTAACACAAATGCCTCCTTTTCTAAATTCGCCGTATTCTACAGTGTGTTCTCCATTAGTCTGTTTTTGTATCTGCATCAGCACAGTAAACTTGATCCCAATTCTAGCTCAAAGACAGCGGCAATTCGGAAAAACGTAAAAGTAGATTGTGCTGATTTATTGGCCGTAGTTGAAAAACTCTGAGTAGTGCTATCTGAATTCCTCCATATTTATGCACCTTCACCATTAACTGTATCCATCTTAAGACAGCCGACATTGAACCAACATCCCAACCAATGACTCATCAGAACCTCCAATGCGCTCTCCTGTGCCCTTGGGTATTAATGTCTTCATCCCTGCCCTCTGGGTCTTTGAGGCTTTGAGGCCAGATGATCCATGCTCAGTAATGTCATACAGTCCGGGTCATGTGTCATTGCGGTATTCCCTCGTCCTTACCGCTCTGTGTCAGTGAGAAACCTAATCTAACAAATCCTCTTATAAAGATATCATTCTCATATCATCCTATCAGCCTCTCCGTTAGTCCTCCCCACCACTGATGTGGTTCTCTCTCCCTTGTCATCGATCAGATGGCATAGTGGTGTATTAGGACAGGCCAACAGGCCGTATGGGTGACTTGTAATACATTATGAATATATTTCCCAAAGCGTTTTTGCCCAGGCCCTGACATCTGAGGTATGGCCATCAGAGTTAATATCGTCTCGTTGGCATGCAGATGAAGAGTTGCGCCTCCATACCATCAACCACAATAATTGAACTGTCGTCCAAAAAGCTGTATTCCCTATGCATAAAATTTGCATTAGCCCCGTATTGGAGCGAGTTATCTCGCCTCGACCTCTCTTTACTCAAGTAAGTCGAGTGCCTTTTAAGACATAACCGACAGCAAACAAGATTCAGAGCCTTGATATTTCAGATAGAGGTGAACAATTCAAGAGAGTCGAGGAAACAAAGCTATATAATGATGACACTTGACCTGAAGTTGTAAACAGGATTTTTTTATGATGTCATTTTCTGCCTCTTTTAATCTGACCCAGCCTCTGAGTGACTGATGCTGACTGCAGGTTGGTGCGATACTTTGTCGTGGGCAAGGAAAGCTGTGTGTAACCTCAAGGTGAAAGCAGCAGAATGGGACACCCAGGCGGGGGGTGAGGTAATGTACGTTCAGTAAGAACATTACGTTAGGTGGAAGAAACAGCTCAATCCTTGTACGTTATCCATATTAAGACAATCGCAGGATATTTCAGGCGACACGTCAGTTTGAAGACTTTATTTGCTGATGGCACAGACAATGCCTGCATAAGCGATGAGGTAACATCAGCATAAGCGTCCACTTCTATATCAACTGAGTACATTCTGATGTGGCACAGTATATTCCATCATATTTATTTTGTTGATGTTATAGCTTTGATTATTGAGTGTGTGGTTGATGATTGTGGTTGTGCAGGCATTTCATATGCATTTTTCAAACTTGAGATGACCTATTTCATATGCCACTCTTCATCTCTTCCTTCCAGGCTTGGAGCGGTTAATCAGGTTTTCTGATGACACATAACTATGTCATTTTACGAGGCCCAAAAAAAAGAGCCTGATTGTGACACCAACATTAATGCTTTGATTGATTCTATTTTGCGGGTAAAAATACCCATGCTTTATCGTGACCTGTGTTCAAATATGAGTTCAAATATCTCAATTACTTTCACATACATTCAAAGTAAGTATTCAGATATATTTTATTTGAAAATACACAAATACAGAGAAAGATGCCTTATTAGCCTCAAAGTAATCCATTATGAGATACAAAGGCAGCTCTTGCCTGACAAGTTCTATTGCCTGCTTAGTTCTATTAATCCTCTGTCCTCAGTCTCACTGAAAACTGTCTGGGCACGGTGAGGATGAAATGCGCGGCCTGCCACCATCTGTTCGGAACGGCTAATAAAAGCAAAGCTGTCAGATTGTTAAATTATGCCTTTTTTATGAGTATGATGTCTGATGGGAGTGTTTGCCGATTATTGATTGCTGAGGCGTTCTCTGGTGGCCCACCGCCCGTTGACTCTCCGCCCGCCGATGTCCTTTTAGAACATTAACAGATGAGACATGGTTGGCTGAAAGACTTTCCAGGTCAGGGACTCTCGTCCTATTAGTTTGACTGGGCTGCCTGTTTGCCAGCCGCTCCTCGACCCCCAGATGCCAATTTAAAACGGTTATTATGCAGTGCCATTTTAACGCTGAAGATGTCTATAGCACAGATCCTATTGTCCTGTAATTTGCCTTAACGCATGCAGATAATATTTATCTATTACGCTCCCGTCGGCAGTTAGTGGGGCTTCGTGGCATGAGCTGTACGTAGCCATGTCCCTTTGACGGATGCTTTCAATCCATCATTAAAACACTTCCAAACTGGCCCGCTTCCTAAGTCTTGAGGATGATGTCCTTCGTCTGTAGTGCCCGAACATTACCGGGGCAACAAGTCAAGGGAAGATGGATGCGAGAATGGAGGGGGGGGGGGGGGGGGGGTTGGCTTGCCGCTCGCTGTTGTACAGAAACTCACCAGTCCACCGGTGGCGGCCTGTCTGGTCCGAGGCTGCCCACAGCTTTTTTGTGTGTCTGCCTCGTTTCACAATTCATCAAGAGAGCACAACTGTCACTGTGCCTTCAGCCCCGGCCATCCATCAAGGCCTGTCAGCCAGCCATCAAAACCTGAGAGATGAGGCCCCGGTGTTGGAATTCCATTAGTCCCAGCAGCTAGCCATGCCACCGCCTGCTACCGCCAGCCAGCACCTTGTTCAGGCCTCAAAGAGATAATAAAACCATATCGGCAAATCAGGAGAGCTCCCCCCTGGGATGTGCTGCAGTATTAAAGCCGTATTGACTGACATTCTTTTTCTTTTCTATCCTTTTGGGTGTTCGATCTTGAATGAAATATTTGTGCTTCTTTCCCCTCCATTTTTTTCTTCACATCATCTTTCTACCTTCTATTCTTCACGTCTAGAAGGGTTATTAACCCTCCACAAGAAGGTAGGAATAGTTTGGCTTAGTGATTCTATGGCAGCTCAAACTCCATTATGTGGCTGCTGGGTGTATGTAGAACAAATCATTTTTGGCTCAAAAACAGATTTTGTTTCTAAATATAACTTTGTGTGTTTTAAAGGGAAATTTCTCTAATAAAGTGGGACGGCGAACAAATATCACAACAAACAACAGGTGTTTTCCAGAAAGATGACACAATGACAGTGTTTACAGAAAACAGCGGTGTGGATTTGATTCTATGGTTACATGCGTAGCATAAGTCTGTCATTTTTCAAGGCACGTTTGCACTGTAAATGGGATGGCAGTCCCTCCGTTTATGGCCCACTGTGAGCAGTAATAGGGCCCTCTGTTAAAACAAATGTCATGGCTATCTACATTCTCCTAGCATATGAGATTAGGGCTGGGAAATACCAGGGACATCACGATACGATATTATCACAATACTTAGGTGTCGATACGATATGTATTGCAATTCTCATGATTCTATATGCACTGCGCTTGTGTTCTAGTGAGGATAGAAGGTCACATCTGGTTGCCTAAGAGACAAATGAAATCGATTGAGACTGTGCACCATAGACTGCCGATCCATGCCCCTTTATGCTGTGTCACAACACAAACATGCCTACCTATAATAACAATACAAATTGCTACTTTGTCAGTTGCATGATGCTGAAATGCAATTGAACAATGTAGAAGATCTAAGAGACTGAGTAGACGGATAAAAAAAACCTCTGACAACAATGATTCTGCCCTAATTCTGTCCCTTTTAAAAGAATAGACGAGATCATGTGATATAAAAATATTTTAGGATAGCTTTGTGTAATTCTTATACGGACACATTCACAGATTTTTAGTATAAGATATCCTTTTCACTACAAGAAGGGCTCACATCAGTGGGAAGAAAGTGTCCACTTGCAAGCAGATTTTCAACATTCCCACTTATAACTCAAGGGCCGGATTAAGGCTCACATTTCCAAAGAAGACTTTGGGGAATATTTGAATTTGCAAGGTGGATTTCTGCGCCCTAAAGTCTTACATTATACTGGGGGGTTCCTCTTTGCTGCTCAGCGGAGGGAGTCCTTCTATGGATGTTGTTCCAGCAAATGTATCCTCTGCTGTCTTCCCCCTCGTCGCCCCCGATGACAGGATTATGTCCTGTCACGGCACCTCTCTTTGGCCCAACGGAACGAGCGCCCCATTGTGAAATCACCCGGGCTGCAGTGTTTTAGGAGGTAGAGAAGATGAGCAAGGTTGTCTTATCTCCCAGAAATGGCATAACTCCTTTTCCTTAATCCCTTAAATGGACCTTCAGGCAAACAATTTGCAACCAGCCGAGTGTGAAGCTCCTCTAATGATGGGTTATTGACCCGTTTGCTGTTTTGGGCGACAAGGGCAAAGGCAAATTTAACAGTTCCTTTTTCTCACAGGTCAGGCTCGTAATGTCAGACTAGCCTCTCTCCAGTTAAAGATGTAAATACATTTAAATGAGGAAGTTTTTTTTCGGACAATGTTTCTCCCGAGCGGTCATCATCATGTCATGGGATCACATTTTTTTTCTCTCCAGCCATCACCAGTTAGCCCTGGGTCTGTAATTAAATGCCAAGCAGATGGAATCATCCTTCATAGTTATTTACATTGATTCATGCAGTGTGTAATTGAATCAGGAGGGCAGGGCATGGATGGAGGACAGGTCGTAAGGATGTCAAAGAAAAATATATTATATAAGAGCTGGATTATTTTCTGTCTCCTATATGAAGTCAGATAAAGATTAACACCCCACCATGGTTTGGTGATAGTCAATGTTAGTCAACAGTTTTAGGTGATCTTGCGCTTGGCATTCACTATCACATCTCTTGCCAGCAGGGTCACTCACTCACTGAGCACTCATTTAATTAAAAGATATTAAGCTATTAGTTATATGCCGCAGATATGTCTCACAGCAAAAACGCAGTGACAATCATTAGAGGAATTTAGATTCCTTACCATTAAATCAATAACTCGCACAATGTTGCATTCAAAGATGCAAGTAAATGAGCATAAAGGAAGTTTGTGATTAATCGCATTCCCAAAAGGGGCCTGGGGACATTCTCTGGTGGTAGCCCGATCTTTCTCCTTCTCTCTCACGCTTTCCTGTCTTTCTTTAATGCTGGTTATTTATCTTGGCGACCCCTACTTGTGTGGGAAGGGAGGTCTCAGTGGAAGGCTAGACAGGATCCCGACTCCATGAGTCCTGGCAGGTCTCTCCATCCAGCTGCTGTCATCCTGTGGATGTATACCCGCAGTTAGGAAGAAATGCTGTCATGACACTGTCAGAAACAGTTTGACTGAGGAGTGTGTGTGTGTGTGTGTGTGTGTGTGTGTGTGTGTGTGTGTGTGTGTGTGTGTGTGTGAGTGAGTGAGAGAGAGAGAGAGAGAGAGAGCGTGTGCGTGCTAGTGAGCGCATGCATGTACGTGTGAGTCCCATTGTGCCTGATGTTCAACTGTACAAGGCCACTGCTCATCAAGTTCCTTGCCTGAGCAGTTGAAACCAGGATGTTTCAGTCAGAACACTTTTCCTACACAGTGTCCTGAAGAGAAGTGTCCCGGTGATGGTATTTCTCTCTTTATCTTTGATTCAAGATGGCTAACAGAGCTAACAGACAGTAAAATAGGGTATATAGTGTAACCCTCTCACCAGGCGCGAATATGACTCTCACAATATTAACTTATGTGGAGTATCTCAGCAGCATGGGATGTTAGGTGAGAAGGACATCTCCAATAAGAATTCCTATTGTAAACTGTCTAGGGTGATGACAACAGGGTATTAACTTCAGATGAAATGATTATAGGTTTCTGTTATTGTATCAGGATAGGCTATCCCATACATTAAATTAGATTGAAACATTAAATGACTCCACCAAGGCAACATACATAAGGTTCAATATGTGTGTTATTACATATTAACATAGCACAACATCAAAATAAATAAAAATAATAAACCCCAATGAGTCGTGCACAACCCATGTCCAAATTATTTAAAGCTTGCTTAATAACCCGTTGGCAAGTATTGGAGCTATAAAAAAAAACGACGACACACAAAGTCCAGAAGCACCTCACGTTGTGGTTACTCACTACTTGTAGATATTCCCTCAGCGAAGTATGGCAGTTCCTTGCAGGTTTCCTCACAGGGTCCACAGCAATCACAGCTACCAATGCAGGCAGTACTCCTTAGCCGTAACCGATATCCCATGTGAACATGAACTCGTTAAGCTTTCCCAAGCAATTCTCTCTCGGTTTCACACGATGCTAGGCTGACCTCAAGGCTGTCAAATACCTCCACGATGAGACGGTAGCTTCAGTCTTTACTAAGTCTTAACAAAATTATAACAACTCTCTTATAAAATAAAATCGGTATTTCCCTTCATGTCTTAGTAGGTATGGGTTTTGTTCTAGTTTTGTCATTTTCTTTTATAAGTTTTCTTCACCAACGGTCCTGTATGTAAAGAATCCATCCTTTTCTCAGCATCTCTCTCCCTCTCTTTTTTTCCCCAGGCCTCCCGTTAACCAGGTCAACTCCCATTGGCCACAGCTTAACAAGTGACCTTATTGGTCAAAACTTAAACTTAAATGTAAACCAAACTATCCACTTATACATTAAATAAATATTTATTCAAAAAGAAATGCATTAACAACATTACAATTTAGGAGCAATTCAATCACCTTTTAAATATAATATCAATTAATTATAACAAATAAACTCAATACTTGGTTTTAACAAGAATAAACTCAATACCTAGTTCAAACAAGGGTATTACAATAGCATTTTAATGGTTTATTTATCTATAATGTTCCTCTGACTCTTATATAAAGAGCGCATTTATGACAAGCCTGAGGGTATTAAGATGAAGGTGATAACCATTAGAGATGCTAGTCTTGTATCAAGAGGATGGCCTACTCTAGGGTCTGGCCTAGAAAATATGACTATCTGAAAGATGGCAGAATGGGGCTGCATCTTGGCAACTGTTAGAACAGTTTTCAAGTGATTTATCAAAACGCAACTGATATTGATACCCACTTTCTGTATTGGTGCCCACCACTTACTACCTTATAGAGAATTGATTAACCATTTAGAAGTTTTATACGGAACAGAAAGATAGGGTTGCCTTAAAGTAAATCAAACAACAATTGATAATCTTACATTTCCCTTCAACCTTCCTGTCTGCAATCAACATGTGTGCAATGATATACAAAGAAACCAGTATCTCTGGTCCCTCTGTCTCTGCTTCAAGGCAGAAAGCCCCACAGACCTTCAGTTCCCTTAAGTCTTTCCCTGGTGCAGGAGAGTGATCACTGGAATGGTTCTGCTCCTGTAGCATTGATTAAGTAGTTAGATACCTCACAGCCAGAGTATCTGAGCTGAGCGTGCCCAATTTGACTGGAGTGCGGAGCGAGTTTCCCAAAGCCTCGGCCTTCTCGCCCGCTCCAATTTCACTCCAGTACCACTCCAGTAGCGCTTACTTCATGAGCTCAAGGATCTTAAAAGTTTTATTCATTTTCGTTCAATTATCTATTCAGTAGGCTACCATTTGATTTTGGCCCAATGGGCCTGACATATTACCTACTTCAAGGTGATTTCCATTTTGATAGGGTTATTTTGCCTACCTATAGAAAAATGTAAAAACAACTCTGCATCCCTGCCCAGCCTGGCAAGAGTGGCCCGAAGGGTGTTTAGCATCCCCAGTGGCTCTGCGAGTGCGGAGAGGGTATTCTCCCCTGCTGGCCTTATCTCCAGGCACCATCGCATGAGCTTGAAGCCAGACTCTGGCCAAACTCATGTTACTACAAGTGAACTCAAAGGCACGTTAGACTGAGCATAATAAGGCATTTGTTGTCATTTTTATGTAATTCTATGTCACAACATATGCGCAATTTATAGACTATAATGATTTAATACAATGAAATGTTTTTTTAAATGTGGGTGTTTAATTTCCCTTCCAGCCTAGTGTGTCGCACTTGCAAATGCTTCACAATAAATGTATTTGTAGGCTATGGCCTTGAAATAATTGAAATAATAGGCTAATAATATAGCCTAAATAATTATTTTTCATTCCTTCTTAAGTTACCTGTCTTGCTCCAGACTATGAGTGTTTATATTGTGTTTAATAAAGAGATGTAGCCTATTTGAAATGATGAGCGCGTCCTACGGCCACCTTTTTATTTTGTTTATTAAAATAACATGGTTTGATTTCAATACTTCAAAACCAAATGGGAGGTCCAGGTAGTCACAAAATTAGATGGGTGTTGGTTAAATGGTGATTTTAATGAATGGAGCGAATTTTTTTCCTGTGAGCGAGGAGTGTTTTTTAGAGGAGCAGTTGGAAAGGACAGAGAGCCGGAGCGGTGCACTCAACTCCGCTCACATACTTTGCCCACAGCTGGACCCTGCGTTTTCGATCGTCTAATACACTGGGGAGTTGTGTATATAGGAGGGCAGTGACCATCTTTCTGCTTCTAAGCTTTCAAATGTAAAATTCTGTCTTGGGCACCTTGCACAACCCACCTCCCCCCATCTGCCTGCCACTGTAATAACCATGTCAAAAGGGAACTGTTTCATGTATCAGTTAAATGGGGCTCTGGTGCCTGAACTGATCGGATGACAGTTCTTCTGACTATTAGAGTGACAGGAGATGTATGCGAAGGAAGCGATATCCATTTCAATTAGTTGGGGAGACACTGGCCACGACTTGGATGTGTCTGGAGGGTAGAGGATGCCCGGCTAACCCCTATAGCCCAGCTAACCCCTATAGCCCGGCTAACCCCTATAGCCCGGCTAACCCCTATAAAGGATGAGCTTTCCCTGGCCCAGCTGTGTCCTCACTCAGCCTCTGGTACTTGCTACTACTGACCTACCTCACTCAAATGCAGATGGCAATTTCATCTTTGATCATTTTAAAGTGTTCCTCCTGCACAGAATCAAAAATATTCTGGTAGTGTGAACGATAGGGAAGAAAAGATAAGTACGTCTTTAAATCTGGTGGAATATATAAGAAGAGAAGAGGGTAACAGAAGAGTCCTGGAAGCGGATCGATCAGGTCCGATGAAATATGTCTGGGGTTATCAGGTGGTTTCACTATGTCATTAAGACGGTATTTACCGACAGCATTGTCAGGGAGCAGGTCGGCGAAGGTGTTTGGGTTGGACAGGATTGAGGAACATAGCCTCTGACTGTGATATATGAGTCTGCTGTGCTGATGCTAACCTTGAGCTGACCTTGTTACCGGATTTATTGCTCCCGACTGCATTTTTTTCCTAATTGAACATCATCCCACCTAACTTACCTCATTCTTGTGAAAGAACCAGCCAGAAAGCAAAAAAAAACAAAAACAGGTCAAGGTTGTGGGAAGTGGTACGCGTTTAGCATATTGAGAGAGTGGAGGAAATATAGCATCTTCCTCTTTCCTGTTATTGCGAGTAATACAATATGGATGTGATGAAGAGATGCTGCAGAGCCTCTACAGTTAGTGTTGCTCCCTTGTCAAACAAGAATTGCAGTCTTTTTCTTCCCCCCAAAGCCTGCCATGAAAGGCCCATGTCTGGTATCAGTAGCAGTACCCCAGTGGTAGACAGGCTGAGGTTGATGCATTATTAGTGGTGGGGACAGTGAGCAGAGCTTGTTATCTTTGCTACATGTGTGACCTCCCCCAGGAAACTCCTCCTGTAATAACTGCTCAGTGTGTGTGTGTGCTGGGTTTTTGAAACACATCCATGGTGCGCGCCACCAAAGTGTGTGTACTGAATACGTATTTTTACCCCACATTTAATGGTTTATGGGAAGATCGCATGAATTTCTGAGAAATGTCCACTCTTTATGGAATTCATGGGGAGCTAGGGAGGGGTTGGGGCGAGGCTGCATAATTCACCAGATAATATCAACCCATTAGTATTTTGGTTTAGAAGAACTATATTTTATGCCTAATACAATATATAGGATTAGTAGATATGAATATAAGGTTTGTTCCATAGCCAATAAATACTCATTACTTTGTCCTGTACAATGTTCTCATACTGTGTAATATTTCAATCAGTCAACAGACACTCTACGGTAGACCTATGTCGTTATGCTGATATGCTTATGGCTGTAGAAAACATTGCACATAATGGCTTCAACAATTGCAATGTAATAATTATTCTAAAGTAATTCCACGGTTTTAACTGTTTGTATACTGAATGTACCTGGCTGTGAAAAGGGGTCAGAATCTTATTTTCAGGAGCTGAGTAAGAGTTTTGTTTCAATCCTGAAACAGCATACGACTTTCTGTGCATCCTGATTGATTCAGTGTGATACTGTAGGTGTTAACACCTTCCATGCAGTTCACACACCTTCCATGCAGTTCACACACCTTCCATGCAGTTCACACACCTTCCATGCAGTTCACATAATGTTGTGAGATGAATGCAAGAGCACTGCTGAACATTGTGCCTCGTAGACAATACGAGATGGCGATGACCATTTAGAGTGAATGAATGAACTCTCCATTTTGTTGTTGTGAGACCTTTCCCCAGCAACAACCGCATTCATAGCCACTTCTTATTTGATCAACTTGTAAACACCTTCCAATGTTCAAATCCTCCATCTAGGCCACTCTGTACCTAAACCCATGGCCATGTGGCCTATGGTTTAGCCAAAGTGACAGTTTAAGACGGGTTCAGATGGCGTGAAGTGCAGATTGGCCACGCAATGCAAAATGTAATGTGAAGCAAAGCTCCTGCTCTTGGTCCGGTCTGTATCAGTCATGGGCAGCTTGTGCTCTATGCAATATGGATTTGAACCATCTGCTGAGGGTTTGAGCTGCTCCTCCCCTGTCTGCCTTTTGGGCTGACATCAGAAGACAGGGTGCCGGAGCGAGCAGGCTATGTAGGCCACTCCGAGACCTCTGTCTGAGCATCCAAGGTTTCTAGTACATTATGGAGGCTTTGCCTGTCTGGCTGTCTGTTTGTTGGCATATTATCAAGAGCCACAGCCATGTAGTGTCAAAGAGATATCAAAGATGGATCGATATGTTCATGATCAAAGTTTAAGTAATATTCTGAAACAATGAATTTGGTCAGGATGCTAGCTGGTTAACTTATTCCCCAGAGTGATTGATAGCACAATCCGTTTAGACGTTCAGGCCTTTGAGCAGTAAAAGAAGCAGAACTAGAAACAATTTTATCAATCTGTTTTCCATCAAGTGCTGGTTTAATAGTAGGCAGCCATTTAATAGATTTTTGGTGTCTATTTATTTTCCAGTTCACGACATCATGTCCTCTTAGTTTTTTTTACATGAAAAGAGACAGGACACAGTTTTGAGAGTATGGAGGAGGATTTATGTCTGCTTCTTCTTAAGTCTCTTAAAGGATGCTCCAAAGAGCATATAAAGCATAACGCCTCTGTATGAGTAGGTGTGTCCAAACTTTCGACTGGTACTGTACATATACAGTATTTACCTATATGTAAATTAAAGATATCGAAATGCGTAAGCTTTATTGTACATATATTTAAATATACAGAACCAGTCAAAAGTTTGGATACACCTACTCATTCATGGGTTTTTGTTTATTTTTACTATTTTCTACATTGTAGAATAATAGTGAAGACAAACTATGAAATAACACATATGGAATCATGTAGTAACCAAAAATATATGTTTTATATTTGAGATTCTTCAAAGTAGCCACCCTTTGCCTTGATGACAACTTGGCACGCTCTTGGCATTCTCTCAACCAGTTTCATGAGGTAGTCACCTGGAATGCATTTCAATTAACAGGTGTGCCTTGTTAAAAGTTAATTTGTGGAATTTCTTTCCTTCTTAATGCGTTTGAGCCAATCAGTTGTGTTGTGACAAGGTAGGATTGGTATACAGAAGATACCCCTATTTGGCGAAAGACCAAGTGCATATTATGGCAAGAACAGCTCAAATAAGAAAATAAACGACAGTCCATCATTACTTTAAGACATAAAGGTCAGTCAATCTGAAAATGTCAAGAACTTTGAAGGTTTCTTCAAGTGCAGATGCAAAAACCATCAAGCGCTATGATGAAACTGGCTCTCATGAGGACCTCCACAGGAAAGCAAGACCCAGGGTTACCTCTGCTTCAGAGGATAAGTTCATTAGAGTTACCAGCCTCAGAAAATTCAGCCCAAATAAATGCTTCACAGAGTTCAAGTAACAGACATCTCAACATCAGCTGTTCAGAGGAGACTGCGTGAATCAGGCATTCATGGTCGAATTGCTGCAAAGAAACCACTACTAAAGGACACCAATAAGAAGAAGAGACCGCCGTGTCTTTGTGAGACGCAGAGTAGGTCAACGGATGATCTCTGCATGTGTGGTTCCCACCGTGAAGCATGGAGGAGGTGGTGTGATGGTGATTTGCTGGTAACACTGTCAGTGATTTATTTAGAATTCAAGGCACGTCACGACTTCCGCCGAAGTCGGTCCCTCTCCTTGTTCTGGCGGCGTTCGGCGTCACCGGTCTTCTAGCCATCACCGCTCCACCTTTCATTTTCCATTTGTTTTGTCTCGTTTTCCCGCACACCTGTTCACATTTCCTCAGACTAAATTTATATTACCCTCCGTTTCCCCCATGTTTGTGTGTGGAATTGTTCATTGTGTAGGGTGTTACGCTACAGGCTGGCTTGCGCTAGGTTTGATTCAATCCTAGGTTTGTTTGTTTTGTTTAATCCGGTTCATGTTACCGTGGTTGTGCTTTGTGCTGCCTCGCCTGTGCCTGTGGGCCAGGATGTATATTAAAGTTCTCTGCTCTCCTGCGCCTGACTTCCCGGCCACCAGTCACTCACCCCGATACAGCACACTTAACCAGCATGGTTACCACAGCATTCTGCAGCGATACGCCATTCCATCTGGTTTGCGGTTAGTGGGACTATCAATTGTTTTTCAACAGGACAATGACCCAACACACCTCCAGTCTGTGTAAGGCCTATTTGACCTAGGAGAGTGATGGAGTGCTGCATCAGATGACCTGGCCTCCACAATCACCCGACCTCAACCCAATTGAGATGATTTGGGATGAGTTGGACCACAGAGTGAAGGAAAAAAATCAGCCAACAAGTGCTCAGTGTGACTGTTGGAAAAGCAAGACTGTTGGAAAAGCATTCCTCATGAAGCTGGTTGAGAGAATGCCAAGAGTGTGCAAAGCTGTCTTCAAGGCAAAGAGTGGCTACTTTGAAGAATATAAAATATTTGAATGTGTGCGCTGAGAGTCGGGAAGCAAGTTTAGGGAGTGAATCATTTAATAAATAAATGAAAACATAATACAAAACAAGACACACGAACAACGCACAGACATGAAACAGAAACAATGACGCCTGGGGAAGGAAACAAAGGGAGTGACATATATAGGGCAGGTAATCAAGGAAGTGATGAAGTCCAGGTGAATGTCATAATGCGCTGATGCATGAAATGATGGTGACAGGTGTGCGCCATAACGAGCAGCCTGGTGACCTAGAGGCCGGAGAGGGAGTACACATGACAGTACGCCCCTCCCCGACACATGGCTCCAGCCACAGGACGCCGACCAAGATGACGATCCCGGGGATCAGGAGCGGACTGGTCACCTCTGCTAAGGCGCAGGAACCTGTCGATCCAGCTGAGGCGCGGGAGCATGGCGACCTAGAGCGCTGAAGAGAGAGCATACGTGACAGTACCCCCTCCCTGGGCGTGTTCGGCTCCAGCCGCAGGATGCCAACCACAGGGACGATCCCGGGGATCAGGAGCGGACTGGTCGCCTCCGCTGAGGCGCAGAAACCTGATGAACCAGCTGAGGCATGAGAGCCTGATGAGCTGCCTGAGACCGCCCCGGTTGCCTCGGTCGAGGCACGGGAACCTGTTCACCCAGCTGAGGCACGGGAACCTGTTCACCCAGCTGAGGCACGGGAACCTGTTCACCCAGCTGAGGCACGGGAACCTGTTCACCCAGCTGAGGCACGGGAACCTGTTCACCCAGCTGAGGCACGGGAACCTGTTCACCCAGCTGAGGCACGGGAACCTGTTCACCCAGCTGAGGCATGGGAGCCTATCGAACCCGCTGAAGCATGGCAGCCTGTCGAGCCAGCTGAGGCAGGGGAACCCGACAAAGAGGCGACTCCGGGATGCTGGCCTAAGTAGAGTTGCAATGAAAAAGCCATATCTCAGACTGGCCAATAAAAATTAAAGATTAAGATGGGCAAAAGAACACAAACACTGGACAGAGGAACTCTTAGAAGGCCAGCATCCCAGAGTCGCCTCTTCACTGTTGACGTTGAGACTGGTGTTTTGCGGGTACTACTTAATGAAGCTGCCAGTTGAGGACTTGTGAGGCGACTGTTTCTCAAACTAGACTCTAATGTACTTGTCCTCTTGCTCAGTTGTGCACCAGGGCCTCCCACTCTTTCTATTCTGGTTAGAGCCAGTTTGCGCTGTTCTGTGAAGGGAGTAGTACACAGCGTTGTACGAGATCTTCAGTTTCTTGGCAATTTCTTGCATGGAATAGCCTTCATAACTCAGAACATGAATAGACTGACGAGTTTCAGAAGAAAGTTCTTTGTTTCTGGCCACTTTGAGCCTGTAATCGAACCCACAAAGGCTGACGCTCCAGATACTCAACTAGTCTAAAGAAGGCCAGTTTTATTGCTTCTTTAATCAGCACGACAGTTTTCGGCTGTGCTAACATAATTGCAAAAGGGTTTTCGAATGATCAATTAGCCCTTTAAAATGATAAATGTGGGTTAGCTATGTCGTGTCTTTGGGCCACCATTAAACTGAAGACATGTTTATCAAAATAACTCCGTTATTATTACGCGATTAACTTCTTACATCTACACGTTCCGCTAGCGGAACGTCTGCTCCAATATCCAATGATGGGCGGGGCGCGAAATTCAAACTCCTCTAAATCCGAAAACTTACACTTTTCAAACATATGACTATGTTACAGCTATTTAAAGACAAGACTCTCCTTTATCTAACCAAACTGTCCGATTTCAAAAAGGCTTTACAGCGAAAGCAAAACATTAGATTATGTCAGCAGAGTACCCAGCCAGGAATAATCACACAGCCATTTTTCAAGCTAGCATATCATGTCACATAAACCCAAACCATATCTAAATGCAGCACTAACCTTTGATGATCTTCATCAGATGACACACCTAGGACATTGTGTTATACAATACATGCATGTCTGTTCAATCAAGTTCATATTTATATCAAAAACCAGCTTTTTACATTAGCATGTGACGTTCAGAACTAGCATTCCCACCGAACACTTCCGGTGATTTTACTAAATTACTCACGATAAACGTTCACAAAAAGCATAACAATTATTTTAAGAATTATAGATACAGAACTCCTCTATGCACTCGATATGTCCGATTTTAAAATAGCTTTTCGGATGAAGCACATTTTGCAATAATGTAAGTACATAGCCCGGCGTTACAGGGCTAGCTATTTAGACACCCACCCAGTGTAGCCTTCACCAAAATCACATTTCCTATAAGAAAAATGTTCTTACCTTGCTTGTTCTTCATCAGAATACACTGCCAGGACTTCTACTTCAATAACAAATGTAGGTTTGGTCCCAAATAATCCATCGTTATATCCAAACAGCGACGTTTTGTTCGTGCGTTCTAGACACTATCCCAACGCTAAATCTCGGCCACGAGCATGACGCAAAATATGACAAAAAATTTCGAAATATTCCATTACCGTACTTCGAAGCATGTCAACCGCTGTTTAAAACCAATATTTATGCAATTTATCTCGTAGAGAAGCGATAATATTCCGACCGGGAATCTGCCTGTCTGTAAACTGAGGAAAAAACCAAAAGCCGGGGGCGGGGCGTGTCACGCGCCTAAGGCTTAGTCCATTGACTGACCACTCAGCATTTGCTCTCGTGTGCTTCAGCCAGGGCTTTGAATGACATCATTCCTGTTTTTCCCGGGCTGTGAGACTCCATTGTTGACGTGACAAGTGTCACGTAAGAGCAGAGATCCTTTGTAAACGATAGAGAGAATCAAGAAGGGCAAGAAATGTTCAGACAGGGTACTTCCTGAACAGAAGCATCTCAGGTTTTTGCCTGCCATAGGAGTTCTGTTATACTCACAGACACCATTCAAACAGTTTCAGAAACTTTGGAGTGTTTTCTCTCCAAAGCTAATAATTATATGCATATTCCAGTTTCTGGGCAGGACTAATAATCAGATTAAATCGGGTACGTTTTTTATCCAGCCGTGAAAATACTGCCCCCTAGATGTAACAGGTTAAACTGATTAATCGTTTAACTATAATTAACTATAATTAACTAGGAGATCGGGGCACCAAGGAAAATATTCAGATTAAAGTTATAATTTTCCTAATATAACTTTCCTATATTATAACATAGTATAGGCCGATTGTCTTCTGGTTTAAATGGTGTATTTTACCTCGCGTCCAGTCTCATTCCAAACGTCGTAAATTGTTGTATCTGCCTATACGAATCCAGCCTTTACTAAAACTCATCCATACATCAATTGTCTTAAAATCATTTATTTACTAAACTAAGTAATTCACAGAAAGCATACAAACAGTAATTATCGTCACAAAGAATTGGTAGAGTAATGTGCCCTAGTGGGCTAAACCGGCATGGCTGGTGTCTTGTTAAAACAAAGGGTCATAAAGGGCAGCTGAGGAGGCACACATAGTTCATTAATATTATCAATTGATATGCTAATCCTTTGCACATGAACGCTCACTCATTCGGGAACAATTGCAATCAATATATATTTATGCTCAGTGTGTGTCGGGATCCTTGTTGGAGAGTTCTGTTCTGTTGGAGAGTTTTGTCCGCGTTCTCCCTCTCCCTCTCTCGGTTAGAATGGATCTTTCAAAGTGACATTCATTAATGTCGTTATAGAATGGATGTTTCGTCGGTCTTCGCGTTCGATGATATCGAGTACTTAGCTGCAGACTAATAATTAATATCAAAGACTTGTTCTTATTCTGTCGGTATTGATAGTCTAAAAGTTAACCACGTTGTGTAGTTAACTTTCAGTAGAGGAATTGGATGGTCAAATCTATTGGCCAACTCGTCATGGAGTGGAGGCCTGGTCTGAAGAAAGTAAATCAGGGTGGGGGTTTTATACGTGAACATAGGACCAGGCGTCATGTGACAAGCCTGTTCTGTCTGTGTCCCTGGGGGGCGTGCCGATGACTGATTTAAGCTTTGAACAGAAATACATTATCACATTAACATCAGTACATAGCATCTCAACGTATTCCAAATAGCTTTATCCTTATTAATACATTTTATACAACCATTTAGATGCAAGTCCCATAGCTGAGGCTATTATTTAACCTCTTACATCTACACGTTCCGCTAGCGGAACGTCTGCTCCAATATCCAATGATGGGCGGGGCGCGAAATTCAAACTCCTCTAAATCCGAAAACTTACACTTTTCAAACATATGACTATTTTACAGCTATTTAAAGACAAGACTCTCCTTTATCTAACCAAACTGTCCGATTTCAAAAAGGCTTTACAGCGAAAGCAAAACATTAGATTATGTCAGCAGAGTACCCAGCCAGAAATAATCACACAGCCATTTTTCAAGCTAGCATATCATGTCACATAAACCCAAACCATAGCTAAATGCAGCACTAACCTTTGATGATCTTCATCAGATGACACACCTAGGAAATTGTGTTATACAATACATGCATGTCTGTTCAATCAAGTTCATATTTATATCAAAAACCAGCTTTTTACATTAGCATGTGACGTTCAGAACTAGCATTTCCACCGAACACTTCCGGTGATTTTACTAAATTACTCACGATAAACGTTCACAAAAAGCATAACAATTATTTTAAGAATTATAGATACAGAACTCCTCTATGCACTCGATATGTCCGATTTTAAAATAGCTTTTCGGATGAAGCACATTTTGCAATAATCTAAGTACATAGCCCGGCGTTACAGGGCTAGCTATTTAGACACCCTGCAAGTTTAGCCTTCACCAAAATCACATTTCCTATAAGAAAAATGTTCTTACCTTGCTTGTTCTTCATCAGAATACACTGCCAGGACTTCTACTTCAATAACAAATGTAGGTTTGGTCCCAAATAATCCATCGTTATATCCAAACAGCGACGTTTTGTTCGTGCGTTCTAGACACTATCCCAACGCTAAATCTCGGCCACGAGCATGACGCAAAATATGACAAAAAAATTCTAAATATTCCATTACCGTACTTCGAAGCATGTCAACCGCTGTTTAAAACCAATATTTATGCAATTTATCTCGTAGAGAAGCGATAATATTCCGACCGGGAATCTGCCTGTCTGTAAACTGAGGAAAAAACCGAAAGCCGGGGGCGGGGCGTGTCACACGCCTAAGGCTTAGTCCATTGAGTGACCACTTAGCTTTTGCTCTCCTTTGTTTCAGCCAGGGCTTTGAATTACGTCATTCCTGTTTTTCCCGGGCTATGAGACCTCATTGGAGACGTGCGAAGTGTCACGTAAGAGCAGAGATCCTTTGTAAACGATAGAGATAATAAAGAAGGGCAAGAAATGTTCAGACAGGGTACTTCCTGAACAGAAGCATCTCAGGTTTTTGCCTGCCATAGGAGTTCTGTTATACTCACAGACACCATTCAAACAGTTTCAGAAACTTTGGAGTGTTTTCTCTCCAAAGCTAATAATTATATGCATATTCCAGTTTCTGGGCAGGACTAATAATCAGATTAAATCGGGTACGTTTTTTATCCAGCCGTGAAAATACTGCCCCCTAGCCATAAGAGGATAAACAGTATTATGGTAATATGGCTATATTGTCTCTTCTGAGTATCACAAAATTGTACCAAGCCGACCAGTTCGTAGCTGGATTCTTCACCGATCTTTTATACATTCTCCAGAACATAAATGTCGTTCGGTTCCCCAATTCTGTGAGTTGGAAGAATTTCCTTTGTCTCTCTATGAAACCCCTCTGTCTCAACTGGGCCAGGCGGCAGGACATTCTCCTTTAGAATTTTACGACCGTTTTCACAGGGAGAGGTAGGTAGGGGGATGGTGCAAGGGGGAGGGAGTCAACTGTGCTCCCTGTTCCCAGAGAGAGGGCAACGTCATGACAGCTAACACAACGTGCCATTGGAACACAGGAGTGATGGTTGCTGATAAATGTAGATATTCCATTAGAAATCTGCCATTTCCAGCTACAATAGTAATTTACAACAATAATGTCTACACTGTATTTCTGATCAATTTGATGTTATTTTAATGGACAAAAGTGTTTTTCTTACAAAAACAAGGACATTTCTAAGTGACCCCAAACTTTTGAACGGTTGTGTATATGTTTATACTGTATATTTAAATATATGGTGTGAAAATACATTTTGACAGCATGCTGTGGTAGATAGTAAAATATGTTACCATGTATTTTCATGAATGGAACATTTTGCTTTCGACCTTATACAGTATACTGTAGCTAGGCTACATTAAAATGCATAAAACTGCAAAAACATGCTAAATCACAAAAACATGCTTTGGCATACTTTGGAAAGTTTGAATGAATGAACTGAGAGTGCTTTCAATAATCTTCATTTTTTTGCTCCAATAAGTTGGTCCATTGTTGAATTGGGGCGGCAGGTAGCCTTGTGGTTAGAACGTTGGGCCAGTAACCGAAAGGTTGCTAGAGCGAATCCCCGAGCTGACAAGGTAAAAATCTGTCGTTCTGCCCCTGAACAAGGCAGTTAACCCACTGTTCCTAGGCCATCATTGTAAATAAGAATTTGTTCTTAACTGCCTTGCCTTGTTAAATAAAGTTTTACAATTATTATTATTTAAAAAAATGTATCATGGGAGTCACTTGAAGGTTGCATCTGAAACACAAAATGTAAATGTACAAATGACCTCTGTGCACTTAACATCTGTATTGGAAAATAATGTCTTTGAACATCAAATTGATACTTACAATGCTGATTCCTTTACCTCAAGTGTCCATTTCAAACTCACAAATTGACAGTTACCCTGTGGTAAGAGACACGTACAAAGCTCTCCCTCGACCTCCATTTGGCAAATCTGACCATAATTCTATCCTCCTGATTCCTGCTTACAAGCAGAAATTGAAGCAGGAAGCACCAGTAACTCGGCCATTTAAAAAAAAGTGGTCAGATGAAGCAGATGCTAAGTTACAAGACTGTTTTGTTAGCACAGACTGGAATATGTTCCGGGATTCTTCCAATGGCATTGAGGAGTACACCACATCAGTCATTGGCTTCATCAATAAGTGCATCGATGACGTCATCCCCACAGTGGCCGTACGTACATACCCCAAACGGAAGCCACGAGTGTGTGCTCAGTCCCCTCCTGTACTCCCTGTTCACTCATGACTGCACGGCCAGGCATTAAGTTTGCTGATGACACAACCGTGTAGGCCTGATCACTGACAACGATGAGACAGCCTATAGGGAGTTTTTCCAAAACTGGACTGCAAGAACTCCAAACACTCCCTGGTGTAGTTTACGCGTAAACGCCATCTTATTTCTCCGAAAACCATTCATTCAACTACACTATGAAGTCGTGTGTCTGAGGCAATAAAGGGTTGAACTTGAGTCTGTGTCCTGTTCGTCATTGTGCCTCTGTGTACCCAGAGCGATCATCCCTTATCGAAACTGGCACTTTCCTTTTCGTAGTCCATCACTAGTTGGTTGCGCTCTAATTTTCACTAAAGAAGGAAGCTAGTTGTGTTAGCAAGCTCAATGAAAACTCTTGTTTGGAGTTGAAGAAATTATCTTCTTCCTCTTTCAACCACCAGGTTAAAATCATGTTTAAATTCAATGTTATGAATGTATAATTAAATAAAATGCCACTACCGCAAGAAAGCTTTTCGGTGTTGACAGCTGCTCTTCATCTTCTGAAGAAATGTTTTAATTGTAACGGCTGCTCTGTCAGTTAGAGGCGGGC
Source organism: Salmo trutta (assembly GCF_901001165.1). Taxonomy (NCBI): domain Eukaryota; kingdom Metazoa; phylum Chordata; class Actinopteri; order Salmoniformes; family Salmonidae; genus Salmo; species Salmo trutta. Next base: position 21,369,400 of record NC_042975.1, read on the forward strand.
CTGGGGGCGGGGCTCTGGAACATTTGAAATTGTGAACATCTTCCTAATATTAATGCACCCCCTTTTGACCTCAGAACAGCCTCAATTCGTTGAGGCATGGACTCTACAAGTTGTCAAAAGAGTTCCACAGGGATGCTGGTCTATGTTGACTCCAATGCTTCCAACATTTGTGTCAAGTTGGCTGGATGTCCTTTGGATGTTGGACCATTCTTGATACACACAGGAAACTGTTGAGCGTGAAAAACCCAGAAGCGTTGCAGTTCTTGACACACAAACTGGTGCACCTGGCACCTACTACCATACCCCGTTCAAAGGCAATTAAATATTTTGTCTTGCCCACTCACCCTCAATGACACACATACACAATCCCTCTCTCAATTATCTCAAAGTCTTTAAAATCATTCTTTAACCTGTCTCCTCCCCTTCATCTACACTGATTCAAGTGAGTTTATGAAGTGGCATCAATAAGGGATCATTGCTTTCACTTGGATTCAGCTGGTCAGTCTGTCATTGAAAGAGCACTGTTTTGTACACTCAGTGTATATTTCTATTTTATTGAAATATATTCCAATGGATAATTTTTTCCGTATGGGAGGTAGTAGTCAGTAGTAGTACCAATGGATTAGTTGTTAATTTCAAATGCATTTCTTTGGGATTCATTAAAATAAGCACTACTTTTTGCCATTTAAATCGGCACTTAGCCAAGTACAGGGTGAGGGCACACATTACCACTATTCTGCAGTCCTTTTTCCAACTGGTGTTATTTACTGAGAAATTGTGAGGTAATAACAGTGTTCAGATATAATGGAAGATGTTTAGTTGTGTGGGAGTTATTTCAGTAGGATCTGTCCTCCATATGGTGGTTTGCTTACCGTGGTGAGGTAGCCTCCATATAACCTGCGCTTGTATTTATCTTATAGTAGGTAGGGATGGAATAGACTCGATAGTCTGGGCCCACTAGACCCCTATAACCTTATTTACAGTGGTAAAATGGAACAGGATAGGAAGAATCTGTTTTCCCTCCAAGGCCCAGCAACTAAATCAGGAGTTACACCATATTTTGTTTTATGTAAGAGGTAAAAAAACAATGCTATTGTATGAGCTGAAAGGAAAATAGACGTGGTAGATTTAAGCACCCCCCCCCCCCACACACACACACACACAGTCCAGCTGTGCATCTTCCTGCTGGCTCCTCCCCTCTAGAGAGCCCAGGTGACACACCAGGAAGCCATAACGGCAACCTTCAGGGAAGACGTCGCTGTCGCATGTCTGCCACACTCGCACCTAATTCCTCCAGCGCCTAACGAGCCACTTCATCATCATGCCATCTTTGGCTTGATCAATGCAGAAAGAGAGCAGGGAATGGAGGGTACATTTCCCCTGCTTGAGACTCGTCATCAACAAAGCATAACGTTGCATGACAGGCCAAGATGACCTCATGGCTTCATGTACTGTCATGGATCAGTATGAGAGGAGACAGAGAGAAAAGCAAGTGGAGGATGCTTAGTGGTGGACGGCAGGGATAGGTTTACTCAGAGTGGAGATTTGAACTTTAACTCATTTCTGGTTTAAAACATCAGTCACGGTTCAAAGGCTGGAATTTTGTGAATCTTAAGCATTTGGCATAAGGCTTTGAAAATCACTCTAGCCGTTTGTTGGAAATTTAATTTGTTTAAGACCAAGAAATGGTTGTGGAATAAATAGTGAAAGCATAATGGCATTGCGTGTCAAAAACAAAAATGTTATGACTGTGATATCCGTCAAATAACAATAAATCAAAAGAGTGTATGACACCATAGACTGACTGCTGTATCTCTTTTGAAATGCTACCTAACAGTTATTTACATTTGACTTTTTTTATGTCAGACAGAAATTTCCCTCGTGCTCGGCTCATAAGTAAAACATTTCCTCTCAAAGGGGGAAGGTTGACTTTTGATGTTCCTGGATGTAGTGTCTTGAAATGACATACCAAGACCGCGCAATGTAAGCTGTAATAAAGGAAAATGAATAGCTGCTGAATATCATGAATAATTTAATGCAGAACAGGTGCTACGACATTTGGTCACCTTTTTATTGCCATAAATTGCATTGGTTAAATAATTGTGCCTACAACTGAACTCGTCATCAATGCGGATATTTATGCCCACACAGTAAACAACTATCTTGATGGGACAAAAGGTGAAATCCTATTGAATAGAATACAGAAGAAAATAAGATTTTCTTGGTAATGAAACAATTTGATCGCATATCTACATGGCCATGTGTCTGTCAATGCTGTAGTCAGGTAATATTGCAGACAAAATCTGTATATTTAAGCCACTTATATAAAGATGTAGGATCTTAATTTTACACTTTTTTTGCTGATTTGCCTACAGTGCCTTCAGAAAGTATTCATACCCTTTGACTTGTTCCACATTTTTTGTGTTACAGCCTGAATTCAAAATGGATTCCAAAAATAATTATCACCCACCCACTTTTGAAAATGAAAACATTTGCATACAGTAAGTATTCACACCCCTGAGTCAATACATGTTAGAATCACTTTTGGCAGCAATTACAGCTGTGAGTCTTTCTGGGTAAGTCTAAGGGCTTTGCACACATGGATTGTAAAATATTTGCAAAATATTGTTAAAAAGTATTCATTTCTGTCAAGTTGGTGTTGATCATTGCTAGAAAGCCATTTTTAGTCTTGCCATAGATATTCATGCTGATTTAAGTCAAAACTGTAACTAAGCCACTCAGGAACATTCAATGTCGTCTTGGTAAGCAACTCAAGTGTATATTTGGCCTTGTGATTTAGATAATTGTCTTGCTGAAAGGTGAATGTCTTCCAGTGCCTGTTGGAAAGCAGGTTCAGGTTTTCCTCTAGGATTTTGCCTGTGTTTAGCTCTATTCTGTTTCTTCTCATCTTGACAAACTCCCTAGTCTTTGCCGATGACAAGCATACCCATAATATGATGCAGCCACCACCATGCTTGAAAATATGAAGAGTGGTATTCAATGATGTGTTGCGTTGGATTTGCCCCAAACATAAGGTTTGTATTCAGGACATAAAGTTAATTTCTTCGCCACATTTTTTGCAGTTTTACTTTAGTGCTTCATTGAAAACAGGATGCATGTTTTGGAATATTTTTTATTCTGTACAGGCTTCCTTCTTTTCACTGTCATTTAGGTTAGTATTGTGGAGTAACTACAATGTTGTTGATCCATCCTTAGAGTTGAATGGCTGTGATGGGAGAACTAACTGTTAAAAAGTCACCATTGGCCTCATGGTGAAATCCCTGAGCGGTTTTCTTCCTTTCTGGCAACTGAGTTAGGAAGGACGCCTGTATTTTTGTAGTGACTGGGTGTATTGATACACCAAAGTGTAATTAATAACTTCAACATGCTCAAAGGGATATTCAATATCTGCTCTGTTTTATTTTCACCCATCTACCAATAGGTGCCCTTCTGTGCGAGGCATTGGAAAACCGCTCTGGGTTTGTGGTTGAATCTGTGTTTGAAGTTTAATGCTCAACTGAGGGACCTTACAGATAATTGTAGGTAGTCATTTCAAAATTATGTTAAACACTATTATTGCATGCAGAGTGAGTCCATGCAACTTGTGATTGTTTAAGCACATTTTTACCTCAACATATTTAGGCTTGCCACAACGATGGGGGTGAATACTTATTGACTCAAGACTTTTTAGTTGTGAATTTTTTATTAATTTGTAAAAATTTCTAAAAACATCATTCCACTTTGACATTATGGGGTATTGTATGTAAGCCAGAGACAATCTGTATGTAATCCATTTTAAATTCAGGCTGTAACAACAAAATGTGGAAAAAGGGGTGTGAATACATTTTGAATGAAAACATGGTTATGTTAACACTATTGCACTTTTCCTTGTAGCCTACTTTTGGCAGGTAATAGCCTAACCACCAATCAAGCAACATGAGGGACAAAATGTTCAAATCCTGATGCAGCAGTATTAACTTTCTGTTAAAATATAGGTCAAATTAGGATCTTACATCTGTACATATTTCTGTGAGGCCTTGTTCCATCGGGTAGTCACTTTAGTCATTACCATTCTCTTTGTACTTGGAACTGCATCTGATACACGCACAAGGTTTACCACAGTAAATGCATAGCCTTGACCCAACATACTTTACCTCCGCACACTCACCGGCATTCTGCCTCCACTGCGACTAACCAAGATTACTGTGTAATCGCTACGGTCTGTGTATTACTAGAATTATATGCATGTAGAACAAACAGTGCAAACATCACAAAAACGCCTTTGAACATAGAAGTAATGCATTAAAAAAAAACAGTAGCTGTTCCATTGTATATTCTCTTACTCTGTTGGATGCAGTTTTTCAGATACCGCTTTAGCAATCACGTCAAGTCCCATTTCACGTTGTTTATCACCGTCATTGATTTGCATCCTCACCCACCATTCAGCAGTATTTAGCTGAGCCCATTTACATGTATACATTTCTTTAATTCCTTTACTCTTGAAAGTTTATTAAACCTGTTGTGTTAATAACATTAAGACTATGCGAGGTTGAGGGAATTGTAGTATGCCTTGCATGGCTACACAAGGAGATTGCTAGCTGAAGTATGTTAATTAAAAGTAGTTAAACCTATGCCTTGGTTTGTCATTATACAAGGAACAAACATAACATGGTGTCTGATTGGTAGTTGCTATGACAAGACAGAAAAGAAAGGAGTAAATTTCCGCAATGAAAATTGAACATTCTACCACAAGTCAAGTGATGTGAGTAATCGAAGATGCTAGCAAGCGAGAGCGACAGCAGCGAGAGCGAGGCAGCAGCGAGAGCGAGGCAGCAGCGAGAGCGAGGCTGTATTAGAATCTGTTGATGAGCAACCTACCGACGTAAGAGAAATTGAAACTGTAGCTGTTCCCCCTAATGTTTCCCGTCATGGGTAGGCTTAGTCCTCCTACTCCTATGCAGTTAACAGGCGAGCTAGCTGACAATTGGAAAGGTTTCAAGCAAAGATTCAATATCTACCTAGCAGCCAGTGGAGCAGGGGAGATGACAATTGGAAGCTTTCAATTTGTCTGTATGTTATTGGAGAGGATGCATTGGACATTTACAATAGCTTTCAGCTAGACGAGGTAAACTTGACATTGATTGTGCTCACGGCTAAATTTGAGGAGTACTTTGTACCAAGCCAGGACGTCTCATGATCAGAAATAGGGAGTCAGTTTTGACCAGTATTTGGCTGAGCTGAACACACTGAGCAAAACGTGTGAATTTGAAAATCTGAAAGATTTTTTTAAACATTTATTTAACTAGGCAAGTCAGTTAACAAATTCTTATTTTCAATGACCGCCTAGGAACAGTGGGTTAACTGCCTTGTTCAGGGGCAGAACGACAGATTTTTACCTTGTCAGTTTAGGGATTCGATCTTGCAACCTTCTCAGTTACTAGTCCAACGCTCTAACCACTAGGCTACTTGTGAAAGTGGCATTCTTGATAATGTACTCAAGGAGAGATTGCTGCGCGAGTAAGATTTAACTTTGGATAAAGCAGTGAATGTGTGTTGAGCAGCTGAAACCACCAGAGCACAGGCTAAAGAGCTGCGCAGGGATGAGACATCAGTGCATGCAATAAAAAGAGGACCAACACACAAAACACTTTACAAAACAAAAACAAGCAAAAGAGAAAAATCAAAACACTACATGTGGAAAATGTAGAGTTATCCACAAGCAAATAATTGCCCTGCATATGGCAAATCAGGGAATTAATAATTTCTCAAAATGCTGCAAAGCTGAGGCAACAAATAAAAAGGCTCACAGTCAGAGGAGACTGAAGAATTCTTTGTTGATTCTGTGGAAATATGCAATGCAGTAAAAGCTAAATGGATTGTGCCATTGACTGTGAATCAAATTATAATACCATTCAAGCTCGATACTGGAGCACAGGTAAACCTGTTGTCGCTGGATGACTACAAAACAATGAAAGTGAAGAGCAAAATACACCCTGTGAAAATCAAGGTTACTGGTTATACTGGGGAGAACGTACCAGTCAAAGGAAGCTGCATAGTAACTTTACAGCACAAAGGAAAACAGCTCAAAGCACAGCTGCTGATTGTGGAAAAGAGTGTACAGCCTATTTTAGGAATCAAGAGCATGTGAAAGCTCAATTTGGTGAAAAGAGTATGTAGTATCAGACTAAAAACGAACAAGAATCACTACTGACTGAGTACGAGGATGTGTTTGAGAGTCTTGGTTGTTTGTTTACCTGGAGAACACAAAATATGTACCAATGACAAAACTCCAGTTGTGCATGCACGCAGAAAAGTTACATTTGCACTGAGGAAAAAGCTCAAGGAGGAACTCGGACTCATGGAAAAAATGGACGTCGTCACAAAAATGGATGAACCTACAGACTGGGTAAGCTCACTGGCTACTGTGGTGAAAAAGAACAGCGATCGCAGGATATTTCTAGACCCGTTAGAGCTCAACAAAGCTATGAAGCGAGAGCATTTCAAGTTGCCAACCATCTCTGGTTACATCTCTGGTTACAATATCACATTTTTCTGGAGCAAAGTGGTTCAGTAAGCTTGATGCCTCACCAGGATTCTGGCAAATTAAGCTAGATGATGCAAGCTCAAGGCTACGCACATTCAACACACCGGAGGACAGGTACCAATTCATTTGTCTACCATATTGGATTCTCTCAGTGCCAGAGGTCTACCACAAGACAATCCACATGATCTTCGAGCACATTCCAGGAGTAGAGACCATGATGGATGACATCATCGTCTGGGAGTCCACAAAAGAACACGGCGCGAGAGTGAGACATGCTGGACCTAACACGGAAAGTCAACCTGAAACTAAACAAGGACAAATGTGAGTTTGGTTTGAAAACACTTACCTTCGTGGGAGACGGACTTTCAGAGGATGGAGTCAAACCAGACCCGAGGAAAACATCAGCCATCAACAACATGGAACGCCTGAAGAACAAGGATGACGTCAGACGCTTCATGGGTATGATCACCTATCTTGCAAATTCCATACCTAAACTGTCAACACAGTCCGCTCCACTCAGATGTCTTCTGGAACCAAAAAACGAATGGGAATGGTCCCATAAGCAGGAAAACTGCTTCAAAAACCTGAAGACAACAATCACAGAAGAGCCAGTGCTCAGGTTCTATGATCCAGAGAAAAGCACAAGCATTTCTGCAGATGGGTCACAGTTTGGCCTGGGAGAAGTTCTTCTGCTGATAGGACAGCCTGAACAGAAAAATAACCATGCAAGGAGAATACAGGATTACTGGATGTGCAGAGTAGAGCTCACCATTGTGGATGACAGTGTTCAAAAGGCAACACGATTGTCATTCCCATGACACTGTGCAAATAAATGCTACAGAAAATACACAAGGGCCACTTGGGTGAGGAAAATTGCAAACGACGAGCACAAGAAGTAATGTACTGGCCAAGAATGAACCAGGAAATTAGCCAGACCACTGCTTCATGTGAACTGTGTTTGATCTACAGGCCAAAGCAGCAAGCAAAGTGGCTAATGCCTCATCCAGTACCCAACCGACCCACTACAAAGTTGGAGTTGACCTTTTTGACTGCAATGGCAAAAGTCACATTGTTGTTACCGATTACTACTCAAACTACCTGCAGTAGGAACACTGCCAACTAAATCAAATCTAATTTGTCACATACACATGGTTAGCAGATGTTAATGCCAGTGTAGCGAAATGCTTGTGCTTCTAGTTCCGACCATGCAGTAATATCTAACAAGTAATCTAACCTAACAATTTCACAACTACCTTTACACAAGTGTAAAGGAATGAATAAGAATATGTACATAAAAATATATGAATGTGTGATGGCCGAACGGCATAGGCAAGATGCAGTAGATGGTATAGAGTACAGTATATACACTTGAGATGAGTAATATAGGGTAACATAATATAAACATTATATAAAGTGAAATCTGTAGCTGTAATCACCTACCTGAAATCAGTTTTCGCAAGACATGGGGTTGCGTCTGAACTGTACTCTGACAATAGCCCGCAGTTCTCAAGTTCCAAATTCCGATGTTTTATTTAACCTTTGTTTAACTAGGCAAGTCAGTGAAGAACAAATTCTTATTTACAATGACGGCCTACCCCGGCCAAACCCGGACGACGCTGGGCCAATTGTGTGCCGCCTTATGGGGCTCCCAATCATGGCCGGATGTGATACAGCCTGGATTCGAACCAGGGACTGTAGTGACTCCTCTTGCACTGAGATGCAGTGCCTTAGACCGCTGCTCCACTCGGGAGCCCGATCAGTCGCTAACGAATGGAGATTCCGACAACACCTCCAGCCTCAACTACCCAAGGTCCAACGGGTTAGCAGAGAGTTCAGTTAAAATTGTCAAAGGTCTGATGAAAAAGGCACATGATGAAAAAGACGATTTCCTAAAAAAATCTGATCTACCGCAGCGCATCACTGCAGAACGGACTTTTACCGTCACAAATATTGATGGGACATCGCATCAGAACCAACCTACCCATCCATGAGGACTTGCTAACACCCAGAGGTGCTCACGAAGTCAAACTCGAAGGAAAAAGTTCAGGTAAGTGCAAGACACTTACCTGAACTGAAACCTGGAGATCATGTACGACAGACATCACTACAGGAATCTAGATGCAGCAAGGGTGAGTGCAGAGAGAAGTTGCACCGTAATCCTATGAGATCCAAACAGAACATGGATCACAACTGAGACAAAACAGAGTGGATCTAAAGCTCCACCCATTCACTCAAGGGATTGAGGATCATCAGGATACTGCTGAAGCATCAAATGCCTTTAGAAATGGACAATTCAGTCAGAACACCCTGACTGACAACGAACGCTGTCCAACTGTTTCAGTAAGCACTGACAGTCCTATTGAGAATTGCTAAAAAAGGAATATGGGCACCTGGACAGAATGTTTTTGTTCATGTGACAACAAATAGAGCCACAATAGAGTATTAAAAGGAAGGAAGATGTGTTATGGGTTAACATTAAGACTACGTTACCCAGCAGGCTATGCGAGGGTGGGGAAGTTGAAGTATGCCTTGCATGGCTACACAAGGAGATTGCTAGCTGAAGTATGTTTATTAAAAGTGCCCCAGTTCGTCATTGTACAAGGAACAAACATAACAAAACCCTTGCACTTTTTCAATTAAATCAGTAATTGAAAGGAGTTAGCTGTAAAAGGAGCAGCTTCTAACTAGTGTTCAGTTAAATGCTTGTTTTACATATGAAGAGTCCATTCAGATAAGGAGTGATTTCAGTCGGCACGCACAGAAATTGTAGCGACAATTTAGGCTACCCTTGTTTTTAACGACAAGCAGGGATTTGAGAATTCTTGAACCTGATTCTAGTGCTGTAGAGACAAAAAATGTGAACCTTCATGACATTGGCTAAGTTCAGAGAGTAGGGTGTTCAATTGCATATTTTGTGTTGGAAAGATAGATATTAGGCAGAACCTGATAAGCCCAGTGCCCTTGGAAGAAGTGTTAAACGATTAGGTGATCAATAAAACAAGAGCCAGATTGTGTACTCTGATGTTCTTAGGAGAGATCCAAGGTGCTAATCCCAAAGTTTCAGAGGAAGTTTCTCCAAGGGAATCAAACACACTATCACTAATCAATCGCTCAATATTTCCCCTTCTTGGTATAGAACAAAGGGATGCAGTGACATTCAAATCATGTTAGATGGTAGTAAATACCATACATTTCCTTAATTCCAGCAAGATTCAATTGGTCCGCATTTCATTTGTTTTAAATTGGTTAAAAGGGATGTTGGAAATCCAAACTCCATACCAAGTAATTGCCGAAACGTGTGTGTGTTTGCATTTGTTTGTGTAGGTTTCACCACATATAATGAAAGACCTACTGGGGAAAAGGCACTCTGGTAATTTCATATCTGCCATTTTAAGAGAAAATACGTAGGTGAATGGGCACAATCTGATCAACCATCTTCTCAATCCAAGCTCTTTTCGGCAAATAAGACTTGTTCCCACGTTCAGCTATTTCCCTTCTCTGTCTGAAAAAAGGTCCACTTTCTTTGGGAAACTGATGGTTACAAAAAACGTCGTTTTTTTTGTATCCCCACTACTGCAGGAGTTGAATGAGTTGTTCACCCTGGAGGGTGTCACTAAAATAATGGACAGAGGCTAAGAGGGGAGGAATGAGAGTGGGGTTTAAATGCAGCTCGTGAGAGAAAGGTGTATCGAAGTGGTAGATGGGATGGTTTGAATGACGTAAGCACCGTTGTTTTAAGAACTGCTCCCAGATAAACATAGAAAAAAGGAGTGATTGGTTTTAGGCACAAACTTTATCCAAGCTGGGAGAGGGCACATGAGGATGGCTCATGTCATGTCAACTCTGACCTTGCAGGGTGTCCAGAGAAACTACTTTACGCCAGTGAATTGCATTGAATGCAAAACTTACATATGGTTTCACATTCCATTCCATTTGTTTTAATAATATAAAGTCCTCGTGAATGTGGGAAAAATGTATTTCAATTAATGAAATGTATTGTATAAGAACTGCTCCCAGATAACCACTGCTCCCATTACCACATAATATTGATGATTATATCGCTACCATTGTTTTGTTGATTAGCTAGACCACCCAATTTGGTATTTTACATTTTTGAGTGGCTATTATCAGGGCAAAATACATCAAAATGCACCAAATGTACAGTTTAGTTGAACAACAGTTATAGGCAAAACTGTGTTTCCTTAAACTGAATGGATTAGTCCCCATTGATTCCATGAATAATGTACTGGTAGCAGCTCATGAAGTTGTCTTGCTGCTATGCTGACGTGCATTGGACATCACATCAAATACTTCAGGGCATTTATGAATAATAGATAAGATCACACAATTTTATCAAAGGATTAAGGTTATAAACATAACTATCATTAAATATTAACTTTACAGTGAGAGTTAAAGTTGATAGTCTCCTGTAAGGTACTAAGTTATAAACATGCCCAATAGGTTTCTATTGCCATATCACAGATGTGTTCTCAGTTCCTTTGAACACAGAAAGATCAAACTCAAGATATACACATGCCCAATAGCTTCTGTTTGCCAGCTCACGTGGTTGTCAGTTCGATCACCACCATACAACGCATTTAAAATGGATTAGTAATTTTTAAAGCCATTTCATTTTGGATTTCTATTTACTGCTAAACTCTTCTGGAGAGGTGCATTGGGAGGTTATCTATTCCCATCTGCACTGCACAGTGTATTCAGCGAGGATTATAACAGTATATTTCATCATATGGTGACGGATCATTGTTTGTGGTGTATCTGATGCTACACATATCATGGTATGCCAGGTGCTCTTCATATTGGGTTTATGTGATTAAATTAACCTTGAAAATATAACAGTGGAAACATATTTATCTTCCTCCCTACATAATTTGTCTATGATATAATGAATGATTGCTGAAATCAGAAAGATCAACCGAAGTGGAGGAAAAATATGAATAATTGTTTTAATGGGTGGCCCAATGACACATTTATTGCTATTACTGGTTCTGTCAGAACTCCCAAGGTGAAATAGTTCTGAAAGCTTTACTGCTGCATAGGCAGTGCAGTTATGTGACTTCCTTGTGCTATTGCTAAGGGAGTATAAAGACAACCACTGGTCTTAGATGGTAATATCCATCCAGTCAGATTCCAATTTCATATTTCACCCCATCCAGAAATATACTGTGCAGCAGTCAAACACTATCCTATTGTGGCCACAGAGCAGATCAAAGGCCACATATGATTACCTCTCATGGATTAACCAATAGATTAGACTAGAGCCTTGAGTCATTGCAGTGACAAATGCCACCATCTCTTCACCCTTGGAGAGAGCAAGAGAAAGGAAGTGAGAGAAAGAAGCAAGGGAGAGAGAAAGAGAAGGCAATCCAGTTGAGGAAATTGAGGGGGGGATGTGGGAAGCAGGTAAATCAAAGGGGGTTGTGTGGATTTCCTAAACCAAACAAGTTGTTCCAAGCGGTGTGTAATTCACCCACAGATGATGGGTTTTACAGCCCTTTTGCCTGTACTCTATCCAGCGGGATCTGTAAATCTGTCAACAAGAGAGTCAATTCCATTCCCTCTCTCTGTAATCTCATTTGCCTGCGGTGCCAATGGTGCATCAAATGCCGCTGACTTCTTCTCCGGTGGCGGATTACCGAGCGAGATGCCTTGGCGCTGGCTGCTGTCGCCACGCCGACGGAGCCTGGGAGTAAATCCCACCTGTCCCACATGAGCCGCTCCATCAACCACCAAAAATCCATTATCCTGGAATGTTTTAAGGGCCTAATGGAGTCCTTATCTTTATTTTGCACTGGGAAATATTTAATTACACGCCGTAGTAAAAGTTCCCTGGTTATCGTCACCCCCACCCACCCACATTTACATATCTATGCATTGAGGCTGAATGAAAACGTTTTGTTAAGACAGGCTTTGACTCAAGCCGATGTGTTTTCACAGTACCGGTGGCTGCCAATCATTGTGCTTGTTCTTTGCACGTGTCATTTCACATCGCAGCCAACCTCTGAACACACAAGTTCCTATCGACAAGATAATGGAAAATAACAAGCATGTGAATGTCGCTTATTTCTGGCAGGGTAGTTTGTTAGACCCCATGGTGGATCTTTTGTGTCCCCCCTGTGTTACATTTCTTGAAAAACATTGAGTGTTTTGAAGGAAAAAAGAAACAATTGATACTGTGTGCTAGGATATACAGTGGTGTAAAAGGGCGATTCAGCGATCAAGCAGTATAGACTTTCTCATTGTGTCCCTCTCCACTCTTTTCCCACAATCCCTTGGTTTTAATGTTTTTGTACTTCCTTTCACATGTCAGAGAAGCACCAACAGCCTAGAGTCAGTATCCCTTCAGCAAGGAGAGTACAAATGAAGCACCATAATTACTAGTCACTAGTCAGAGAGAGGACTCAAAAGCAGCAATGTGTTTGGTTTTTAATTTGTACTGGAAGCATAGCTAACATAACACATCTATTTAAGAAGATGCTGTGAATTCAATAGCAGGCTCATTACAGCATAAACACTTGCCTCTATGGTGGAGGGGTCTCCATGGTGATTAGGGGGAGAATTGAAGTGGGGGTGTTAGTTTTCCCACAAAATGGCAACATGGTAATTCAGTGTCCTCCAAGTCAGGGTCTCAGATTTGTGAAAAAAAGAAATGACAATTATAGATCATTTTGCAGAATTGGTGAGACAGAGGGGAAAATGTTGACACATTGGTTTAGAGCATGAGGACCTATGGTTTTTTTAACTGTGGGGGTACGCTTAAGTAGCTACCACATCTTAGATATTTGGGTCTTAACTGACCAGTAAAGCAGTCCATACTTACATCCCGGTCTTTCAGTAAAGGTGTACAGGCCTTTTAGTTCAGTCCACTACTGGATTGGCTTATTTTTTCCTTCAGACCACTGTCACGTTCTCTAACGACAAACATTCACTCAAAAGAAAAGGGAACTAAAGGAATCATTGACAACCAAACCAGGACAGAGAGAGTTTCAAAACAGGTTCTGAAAGTTGGCAAAGCAACTAGAAAAGGGTTCTAAATGACACCCACCATGGATACCCACTGGATTTTCTTCAGAAAATACAAACTAAAGGAAAAACCAACACAAACTTAGAATAGGGAGTTCCAAAGAATATGGACCAAACTAAACAGGGGAAACCACCAGCATCAGGCTGTTTGATTACCTACAGTGGCCACGCTGTGCCGCACACCTCAGCTACCATGAGTTGTAGGTCTCCCAACATCTCTTCTCCAACTGATGTACTGGGCCAGCAGGTCTTAAATACCAGCTGGGCCAGCACAGGTGAAAGACATCCTGACTAACGAGGTGACTCCAATCAGTGTGTGCAACACATAAACAGGACATATGCGTCCAAAACCAACCTTGAACTGGAGAGCAAAAAAAAGCCTGTAACCCTACCGATAGAGCTCATTGGGAGTATTTTTAGAAACCCACTGTGTTATTATTCCAGATAAAGAACGAAACAGCCAGGGACCAATAGCATTAAATGAAAAGCACATTAAAGATGATTGACTAATCAAGGTCGGGACTTGAATAATATAACACAGTGAACCAGATGGCCCTGCGCTGCACAGACACTTTTCTATTTTATAAACTCCAACGCAAGATGCTTAGCCCATTAATTACAATGTCACTGGTGAGCGATGTCAGAAATGTTTCCTCTTCAAAATGTCTTATGACTGTTCTCCACATTCATTGGAGCTGATTATGTAAGGCCTACACATGTTACATGAGTAAGTCAGCGTTTCCCAAACTTTGTCCTGGGAACCCCAAGACATGCATGTCCCCCCCCCCCCCAGCACTACACAACTGATTCAAATAATCAAACCTTGATGACGAGTTTGAATCACCTATGTAGCACTAGGGCAAAACATGAACCCCTTGGGGTCCCCAGGATCAAAACAGTGCAGCACTATTAGAAATTGTATTTTATGTTAAAAAAAATTGGTTTTAACAAAACGTTACCAAACTCTGTCTTTGCTGAGTGAAATGAACTAGGCGTGAAAGCGGCTATCATTATGGGTTCATGATGGTACATCATTAGTGACAGAGAAGATTTCTCCCGACAGAGGGAAATCTCACGGAAGAAGACAGTTATGTCCATGGTAAGAATAAAACCCCATAACGAATAGCCATGTGCACAGTCCCGTCTCAAGCTGACACCTATACAATGATTCAAATCAAATCAAATGTATTTATATAGCCCTTCGTATATCAGCTGAAATCTCAAAGTGCTGTACAGAAACCCAGCCTAAAACCCCAAACAGCAAGCAATGCATGTGAAAGAAGCACGGTGGCTAGGAAAAACTCCCTAGGAAAAACTCCCTAGAAAGGCCAAAAACCTAGGAAGAAACCTAGAGAGGAACCAGGCTATGAGTGGTGGCCAGTCCTCTTCTGGCTGTGCCGGGTGGATATTATAACAGAACATGGTCAAGATGTTAAAATGTTCATAAATGACCAGCATGGTCAAATAATAATAATCATAGTAGTTGTCGAGGGTGCAACAAGCACGTCCGGTGAACAGGTCAGGGTTCCGTAGCCGCAGGCAGAACAGTTGAAACTGGAGCAGCAGCATGGCCAGGTGGACTGGGGTCAGCAAGGAGTCATCATGCCAGGTAGTCCCGAGGCATGGTCCTAGGGCTCAGGTCCTCCAAGAGAAAGAAAGAAAGAGAGAAAGAGAGAATTAGAGAGAGCATATTTAAATTCACACAGGACACCAGATAAGACAAGAGAATACTCCAGATGTAACAGACTGACCCTACTGGGCCAGTGACCACCAGTAGGTACTGTAGGCTACAGGTTTGCAAGAGCCTACTTTAATTGAGATATTCTCGCAAAACAAGGACTGCACTTGATTTTAAACAATGGCTTCACTGTCTAACCATTCAATTGTGGGATATGTGAAAACCCTTCTCCCAGACTTGGTGAGGTCAATGTGAACAATCTCATGCCGGGTCCTTCCCCCACCCGAGCCCCGTCCCTTCAGGCACTGCACCCAGTTGAAGGCAGATGAAAGGGTTCATGGTCACCTCCCTGGATGACCTTCTAGACCAGACAGCAAGTGCCTTCCTGTTGACATGCCAGTCCCTTATCCTGGTGCTAGAGGAGGATGGGACAGTGGTGGAGTCTGAGGGCTTCTTCCAGTCCCTATCTGCCAACACTCAGCTCTTGGTCCTCCAGAAGAGAGAGATATGGTGTCTAACCATCAAAGCGACTCTTTATGAAATCTACACACTGTCATACGACATCCAATGCACGAGGGCCAAGGCTATCTTGAAAATCTCTTCTGTGTTGCCCGACGTATTTGGCGAGAGTGCCAGGGTAGTTGCTCCTGTGTGGTTCCTCATACATACTGCAGTACATTGGGGATGATGAATAATAGGGCATGACCAAAGTCCAAGGCCCTGTTTGAGCTCTTTAAATTGCACCAGGTGACAACAAAGTGTCCAGGGCCTCTTGAATGCCATTTTTCTTCCTTTATGAAATGCATGTGGACCTTGTTACTGTCTGGTTTAGTTGAGCCATTGCACATCTATGTAAAACAATGTTGATGATACACATCAAATAAAAGCACTGCCCTGCTGGAGGAGGATGTAAATACAATATATAGTAATTTTTACTTTGGGGAAGAAATCCCAACGCGCATGCATCTCTAATCGGGATTTGGCCCACATGATGTGACCATGTACGATTGTTGATTTTAAAGTCTGTTTAAAAAAACACATCTGGTTGGTCTCTGTAGCAAAATATCAGTGTTCTTAAACTATCCCTTGAACACTGGATGTCCTCATTGTGTCATTGTATGTTTCTAAAATGTGTGGGTTAGTGTGAGTAGGCGAAAAGCATGACTGAAATGTTGCTTGGATTGACTTGAGATGGTGACTCTTTTACTGGTTCCATTCTCCATCGGTGGAATGGCAATCTACTGGGGTGAATCTCAAGTCTTTCCTTGATTCCTCGCATCCTCTCTATGCACCTTATCGGGCCGCATTGGAGGAGAAGATCACCTCAGATCTTCTCCTACAATGAGTTTTGGGAGTCGAGGAGAGAGGATGCGGTGGGATGCGAGGAATCGAGGAAAGACTTTAGGGCGGCAGGTACCCTGGCGGTTAAGACCATTGGGCCAGTAACCGAAAGGTCGATGGTTGGGGTCCCCGAGCCAACTAGGTGAAGAATCATTCTATGTGTCCTGGAGCAAGGCACTTAACTCTAATTGCTCCTGTAAGTCTCTCTTGATAAGAGCTTCCGCTAAATGACTAAAATGTAAATGTATTGCAAAAGCCCTTAGAACAGCAAAACATGTTTATTAAAGTGCGATCGTCGAGGGAAACAAACCTTAGAAGCGGAGCAGCAGGGCTTTTAAAACAGCTGTTGTGTCGCTGGGTTTAGCTCGCTCTCAAGTGCTGTGGTAAATAATCACACACACACAACACCCCCATCAACATACATGCTCCTCACAACTCAACTCACAATTCTCATTAATCCTCCCCTTAGTCCCCAGTATAAATCTCCTATTGCCTCTTAGACTCGATTAAAGATGCAACGATAAAGACCATTTTCTTATCAGCGCATTGGCAACTAGATTTGGCCTAGGCCCAAGTGTGAATAGATTCAAAACAGTTCCAGGCTACATCTTTCTTCTTTTCCTTTTTTTGTGGTGATGATATGATGATACACTCTGTTGACTTCTCTTGCCAGAGACATACAGCCCTGCAGTGTTTAGTGTTTCCAGAGATACTGTATGCTCCCTATAGCATGATATACAGAGTGCAGCTATTCTCTTTTCCCACACAACTCTCTCGCCAGATTAAAGACAGATTAAAAATAAGAAGGCACTTTAACTCCCGCCTAACCTGTGGTCGGGGAGAATGCATGTTCATCTCTCGAAAGGAGTTTGTGCTTAGACTGCCCAATACCTCCACTGCCCCCACACTGTGGCTGAATATGTGTCACTGCAAAGTGCACTTAACCTGCCTACCGGAGTCAGGGAGCCATTACCAAGGGGTGATAAAGAGGGGTCCATCGACATCAATCTTTTTATTAGAAAGTAATGGTCACTTCCACTTCGAAGATGTCCACCGGCCCCCCTGAGCTAAAGGGCCTTCTCTCTTGTCGATTGCTTGATCCCCTCCTATGATTGAGATCTGGGAGATCACTCATCCCTGTAGGGAGGAGGTACACCATCACATTCCGATTCCCGAGCCACTTGGAATCCCTCTGCTATGCAATAACCACCGTCTTCTGCAACAGACTCCTCTCGGCGACCGACGACTCTTCTGCCGTTTTTCACGTCTTGTTTGTTTACTCTTAATTATTGTTTTTCTTCAGGAGCTCAAACCCCCAGACGAGCATATCGCGGTCATGCACCTCCTGGCTGCGCCAAATGCAATTCCAGCTATTCCACACCCTGGGAAAACTCACATTTGCTTTATTGTCTTTTTACAACTTTCTCATGGGATCCAATTAGATAGTGAGCAGACTTCTTCACTCCAGGAGAAATATTAGCGATCAATGTATCGGGGATGGTTCCACATTAAACTGTGTGGCTATTATAAGGCATAGGATCCTATCTGGATTACTTAGGATCTAAAAACTCTCCGGGTAGGGGAGGAAGGGTGCACAACAATCTGTAAATTACCAGTCTCAATTACTGTCTTCACCCTGTTCTCTTGAACCTGTATTCTGATATTTCCAAGTTGTTTTGTAATCATGACCAAGACCTGATTACCCATAGTTCCCTAGTGGACAAACACAATCTTAAAGATGGAGGCATCTGGTGCCCATCAGGAGGGTGTCAGAGAGCAGAACTGCTGAGGTGCTCGTTTAACTCCTGATCATGCTCGATTTCGTGCACATCTGCCATCCATATTCGACAAAGCATGAAAGATGCAATCAACGATGGCTCCTATCTAGGGCAACTCTGGTAAACGTATTCTACAGTATATTAGTCTATTCAGGTAAGATTAGTGTTGTTCCCTTTCTGTCAATTACAGTGAAGTAGAAAAAAGGTGAAATGTAAAGTTCAGTGGGGTTAGTCTTGTTGATCCGAAAAAGATTGATGACACCTAATTGTCAGCACATTGTCACAATTAATAAGTACACAGGGGGGCATATCTTGTAGTGTGAACCCAGCTAGCAAATAACGTTCTAAGAACCATGTGTTTCTTAGAACTTGGTGAGAGCGTGGTTGTCTTGTGATTATTTTGCATACAACCTTCCCACAATGTTCTGGGAATGGTGTAGGATAGCCAGCTAGCACATAACATTCTGAGAATCATATGTTTCTTAGGTTGGAATTTCAGTACTTCAGCATAACGTTTTCTGCAGGTTTCCTCGTGGTTCTATTTAAAGTCATGTTCTCAGAACATTAAGAAAACTTTCCATAAAAACCACAAGAAAACATTAGTAATGTTTTAAGAACATTCTAAGAATGTTATTTAAAAACATTTACATTCCGTTCTCAGTATCAACAAAACGCTCTCTATCCTCTATCTTTGTAGGAGTGCTTGTTTCCTTTTGAAATGGGGTCTGTTTGAATAAACTAAAATTAACAGCTTTGTATGAGTTAAGAAACATGGCATGCTAGCTCCGTCCTGGTGGTGCAGTGTACTAATTCCATGGATAGAGAACAGAAGATCATAGGTTTGAATCTCGCTGATGCTGTGCCGCAATAAATCAAATAAAAATGTGTTTGTATGAATAATGTCTAAGCAAATTAATTTCCATCTGTCCTATTTGTGCTTGGAGTTCAAAATAGTTAACCTAAGCTAACAGTGTTATTAAAAGTCCTATTGAAACATGTTCTCAGAATGTCTAATAACAAATCATTTCCGTTCTCAGAACGTTAATAAAACCTCCCACGAAAACTTTCAGAGAACCATAGTAAAACATTCTCAGAACCTCCCTGCAAGCAATAATGTAGGTTCCCAAAACAGGCAACATTTTCACTTCCAGTCTCAGAACGTTTAAAAGACGTTCAGTTTTACCAGTCAGAAAATATATGGCTTCATTTCCAGAACCATTGCAAACCAAAAATGTATGTTCCTACAACTTCCAAGGAACCAAATGTGCTAGCTGGGAAGATTATCCATTGTACCAAACCCACATTGTGATTTCCCTTGATCTGCAATTGATTGCATCCATTATTAGGGCCTTAGTCTATAACATTCTATAATTGTCTTTAACATCACTTGTTATATAAGTCAGCATTATTGATGTGAGAATTGCTACATCCGTCACAGTATTTTTTATGTATGGAGTGCAAATTAAGTGCTAAATCCTACAGTGTCAGTGTTGTTAACCTTATACGTCACCCAAGACCCCAGCAAAAATTGGCTTTTCATTAATCTGACTTTCATGTATCTGCATGTCCAGCCCTTCTATTTATCTTCACAATGAAGTGTTTTACTATTTTCTTTTTAGGACAACCAAGGCTACAAATAGAAAACAAAACAATATGACATAAATAGATGCATTTATGAGTGTTATTGACAAATGTGAATAAAAAACGATGTCAGCCAAAGCAAAAACCTGATAAAAATGAATTTATATGAAAGCTGTAAGTACAGATTGTTTTTTGAGAAATTAATATCCAACTAGTCAGTGACAACTGTGTGGAGTTCGGAGTTTGTGACAACATCTATGTGAGCTTATTACAGTATTATAGATTTTGTGTGTGCATGTTTGTGAGAGTCTCAGCTTTTAATAGTTTGTAGCTCAACATTCAAACGTCATAATTTTTTT
Source organism: Salmo trutta (assembly GCF_901001165.1). NCBI lineage: Eukaryota > Metazoa > Chordata > Actinopteri > Salmoniformes > Salmonidae > Salmo > Salmo trutta. The sequence goes on from NC_042975.1 coordinate 21,389,722, forward strand.
GTAAAAATCCCAGACCCCGAGCCCCTTCGGGATCCATCGTTGTCTCACAAACGCTGCTCTAGCTCAGTCCCTGTTAATCACACAGACTGGTACCAATGGATGCAGAAGAAATAGCTGAATCCAATGGTATAACCTAGAAGTCTGTAGCTCAAAGTGAGAGCAAACATCTGCTGTTAATGCTCATTTGCAACAGCAAGCATCTCTGAAATGGGGAGGCCATTTAGCAGTGTATATTGGTAAATCTGCCATTCAGCGAAGATTGAAATATACTTGAATCACCTCGTCTCTTGTTTAGTGATGCGATATTAGCGGTGCATTTAGCCTTTTTATACTGTAACTCAACCAATATAAAATATAGATATCATTCCTAATTTAAGATCACCCTCTGTAACGCTCTATCTTTTTGTCTTCTTGAGACAAACGATATAGTCAGGCAACACTGAAAATAGTTCGATTAAAAAAAGCTACAGTGCATTCGGAAAGTATTCAAACCCCTTGACTTTTTCCACATTTTGTTACATTACAGCCTTATTCTGAAATGGATTAAATAAAAAATAATCCTCATCAATCTACACACAACACCCCATAATGTCAAAGCGAAAACAGGTTTTTAGACATTTTTGCAAATGTAAAAAAAAACAGATACCTTATTTACATAAGTATTCAGACACTTTGCTATGAGACTCGAAATTGGGCTCAGGTGAATCCTGTTTCCATTGCTCATTCTTGAGATGTTTCTACAACTTGATTGGAGTCCACCTGTGGTAAAATGCAATTGATTGGATATGATTCACACACCTGTCTATATAAGGTCCCACAGTTGACAGTGCATGTCAGAGCAAAAACCAAGCCATGAGGTGGAAGGAATTGTCCGTAGAGGTCTGAGACAGGATTGTGTCAAGGCACAGATCTGGGGAAGGGTACCAAAAAATGTCTGCAGCATTGAAGGTTCCCAAGAACACAGTGGCCTCCATCATTCTTTAATGGAAGAAGTTTGGAACCAACAAGACTTCCTAGAGCTGGCCGCTCGGACAAACTTAGCAATCGGGGGAGAAGGATCTTGTTCAGGGAGGTGACCAAGAACCTGATGATCACGCTGACAGAGCTCCAGAGTTTCTCTGTGGAGATGGGAGAACCTTCCAGAAGGACAACCATCTCTGCAGCACTCCACTAATTAGGCCTTTAAAGTGGAGCCACTCCTCCTCTGAAGCCACTCCTCAGTAAAAGGCACATGACAGCCCACTTTGAGTTTGCCAAAGGGCAGCTAAAGGACTCTGACCATGAGAAACAAGATTCTCTGGTCTGATGAAACCAAGACGGAACTCTTTGGCCTGAATTTCAAGCGTCACGTCTGGAGGAATCCTGGCACCGTCCTTACGGTGAAGCATGATGGTGGCAGCATCATGGTCCAGGGATGTTTTTTAGCGGCAGGGACTGGGAGACTTGTCAGGATCGATGGAAAAATGAACGGAGCATAGTACAGAGAGATCCTCGATGAAAACCTGCTCCAGAGCACTCAGGACCTCAGACTGGATCAAAGGTTCACCTTCCAACTTGACAACGGCCCTAAGCACACAGCCAAGACAATGCAGGAGTGGCTTCGGGACAAGTCTCTGAACGTCATTGAGTGGACCAGCCAGAGCCCGGACTTGAACCCGATCGAACATCTCTGGAGAGACTTGAAAATAGCTGTGCAGCGATGTTCCCCATCCAACCTGACAGAGCTTGAGAGGATCTGCAGAGAACAATGGGAGAAACTCTTCAAATACAGGTGTGCCAAGCTTGTAGCATCATACCCAAGAAGACTCGAGGCTGTAATCGCTGCCAAAGGTGCTTCAACAAAGTACTGTGTAAAGGGTCTGAATACTTATGTAAATATGAAATTTTCATTTTACTAAAAATTCTAACTAGCTGTTTTTGATTTGTCATTATGGAGTATTGTGTATAGATTGATGAAGGGAAAAAAACTATTTAATGAATTTCAGAATAAGGCTGTAATGTAACAAAATGTAGAAAAAGTCAAGGGGTCTGAATACTTTCCGAATGTGCTGTATATTCTCAGATCTATTAACTTTTAACATAACGTGCCATAGTGCTCTCTTAAGTGTACGTCTGCTCAAAATGGACAACAGAAGTTCAAACAAAGTGCTATTTCAAATGGCATGCCCTTTAAATGTAAGATCCACACACACTGCTGTGATCTGGTGTCTGCCATTAAGGCTGAGAGTATTTTGATATTGCTCTTTGTAACCTGCTGCTCTCTTGTTTGTGATTAAAGCGCAGGGACAGTGGGTGTAATTAGCAAGCATCATCAGCCTGGCTAATGGCCATGGAGGAACTTCCCCTTTTATGACTGGGTCCAGACAGAATTACAGCCGAGCAGCACTTAGCCGCAACATAAATTACTTGACATGAACTGTGACAGATTGTGCATATGCATGCCTTTTGTGGGGGACCTAAATTAGGTTATATTAAGCACTATGCAATTCATTGTTCACTGAGTTTCAATGACTCCGATGACAGATACGGTACTGTATGTGGCAATTATGTCTGCCTGTATCACAAAGGATAATTTCTACTTCCGTGAACAATTTGGGTTATAAACATATAAGCTCACACAGCTTTTATGAAATGGCAGAAAATAAATGTTTTGACTTACTTGTAGGTAGGACTGATATCTGCAAGAAATACTGTAAGAAAGTTGCAATGCCTTTACTTGGAACTGGAACTGACAGCATTTGAACTACTTTGAAGATATGGAACAAACAGACGACAACAATAATAATAATCATAATATCAGTCAAAAATATACCATTTCCAGTTTATGCTACAAAACCAATTTTAGAAGAGATTTTAAAAATAGGTTATATTTGACTCAACATTCCATGATTAATGGGTGGCAGGTAGCCTAGTGGTTAAGAGTGTTGGAGTAACTGAAAGGTTGCTGGTTTGAATCCCCAAGCTGTTTCAATGACTGAATATTTTGGACAAAAACTGACAAATGTAACTAACGCTGGGAATGTCAACACAATCAAACTAGCAAAGGCAATGATCACAAGTCAGTCATAATTTGGCCAATAGGCTAGTGGATATATTTATGTAACAAGCTAAAAACATGGAGCCTAACATTAGCTGGATAGATAGCTAGCTGCTAGGAGGATGTCATGTCATTGGAGGAGTGGGTGAGTGAGTAACTTTCCCCTCATATCGTTTTTTTGGTGGCTACACACAGCTAGAGTTGCAGGTGTCATTTGGTTAACTAGCAAGAAATGTGAATCGCTTTGCTAGCTAGCTATGCTGAATGACTGTTATCCAGTTAGCATATCTCTTGCGTTCGCAAATTCACTCTGGCTAGCAATCTACTCAGATTTCAGAGCACTCTTGTCTGAGTGTGACAACTGATACATTTATGAACGCGCAAAACTCACTGAATATGACTAGTGTCAGTAAACGTAGGCAAAAAAAGTCATCGTTAGTCATGAACGCTCTATATAACATGTAAACATCCTAACCAAATCTGCTAGCGTGAGTAAAATGCTCAGCGAGGTGTTCTCTCATTTGTGTCTGGAAGTAGCTAGCTAGCAAGCTAGACAACTTTAGCCAGTTAGCTTGGGTGCTTGGTTGGGACAACACATGCATTGGCAGGCAAGCTGCAGAAGGACGAGCAGGCCGTTCTCCATCGTTTATCAGTGCAATTTTGACAGCCAACTAGCTGAAAAAGTTTGAGAGGGTTTATCTAATTTTCCTTTGTTAGCTTTTAGTTAATCTTGCTCTGGTTAGCATTAGTTGTTGATCTTGTTGTTGATGTGCCTATAGGGAAAGATGGTCTATATTTTTATGGTTGTTTGATCAATAGGAATGTAAAGTTCCCAAATGTAAGAGAACTTCCATGGTATTTAGCTACTCTACATATTTGCTGTAATCCATTCAAGTGTATTTTGTGTCCTTTGTCAAATGCTTTCTAATGATATAAAGTTGCGCTGTTGCGACTGCTTGTAATCACACAGCCCAGTTGAAAGTGAATGATGGCATGACCTTGTGGCAAATGGCTTGTTTGCATATTGTCCTACTGTACCTCTGATTGGCTATGGTGCACCGCTCTGCGTAGACTTTAGTGTGTGGGAGAGTCTTTCACTAACTGCAGTTGAACAGATAACTGCAGTTGAACTGCCAATTTTGAGTTATGATTTTATACACTTTTTTAACTATTTACTTTGAGACTTTTTAAGTGACAGCTTAAAGACATGCCCTTCACACTAATTTAAACTTTGGCTGCACACATGATCTTTAGGAATACCAACCTCAGTGTGGAAATATATATAAAACACAGGGAAACCACGTTTTTTACTGCACTGGGCCATGGCATAAGTCATAGCAAAATGTGTATAATTGCAGGAAATTTGTTTAAAACAGTCAAATGTTCTCTCCACTCCATTGCAAAATAGGTAAAATTGCAGGAAATTAGCTGTAAAACTGAAGAAGAAAAATAATCTCCGCCCCATGGCAAAATTAGTAGGATTGCATGATGTTTTTTGTACAAAATTGCACAAGTTAAAATTGCATTAACTGGGGGGGGGCAACTAGAATGTTTTGCCGGAGATACCCCCCAACCAAATCTTGTTTAGGGCCCCCAAAGGGCTAGGGCCAGCACTGTGGCTTGCATAGGCTATATAACTGCACTGCAAGTAGATGATTTACACGTTTAATAGCCTGGAGTGTGAACATGGATGCTATGAGTCAAGGGCGGTATATTTAGTCCACGTGTCTTTATCCACACCACCAAAACACTTGAGTCATACCCACCAATTTAGGTCTGAACAATATATTACGCAAACTGTAGGCAGTCTATAGCATCTGCATTCAAACACTTGGCCCACTGGTGATTTTATTCGGCTTTCTGAACAAAAAAAACATGTACGTTTTATTTTAAATGTTTTATTGTTGGACATAAAAGACTATAAAAACATCAGCTCCAAGTGATTTTACATTTTGGAGATATGTTTCAAAGTATTCCCACGCATATTAGACTGATACGGTATATGTGATCGTATACAAAATGTAAGCAATGCTTGAAATGATGATGTTTTAGTCAAATCTTCTAAATGTTTGGGCTTCTTGCGGTCAATTTGCAGGCAATAAACTATTTGTAATTATGTTCTGATCCCCTGAAAATATCGTCCCGCTGCTGAATCTAGTTGATGATCCCTGACCTAGAGCACGTATAGCGACGATGAGGGGACGGTGTAGAATGTTGATAGAATAATCACTAAAACTCGTGTAGCCTAGATCCAATCCCAAGAAAATCCGCATCTGTTGGAACGAGAATCACGCATTTGTCTTGTTTTTGCGCTCTTCTGCGCATTTGGCACCGGTGGTTAAAGTTTTATCACGTAATCTCAAACGAAGTATCAGATTTGTGTTTGCTCTGCGTGCTGTCCACAACTGCGACCGTTAATTTTCCGTGAATGTGAAATTACAAGCGTGTACTGTCATCATCAATAAACAGCTGGACCATTCGGAAAGGAAGAGCACATATTTCCATTCTGCGAGCTACAGAACAGAATAGAACAGCCTGCACATATTTTTGTTGAGTGCGCAGTAGGGATAGCTATACTCCTGCATATGCTATGCTGCACCTGGAAAGAAGATTTGGATTACCAGATGAACTGTAGGCTATTAACTAACCCGCACTCGCTCCACCGGTCAAAATACGCATTTGCCTTTTAAATCAACGGACGCTTTGTGTGTCTCGACAAGCAGTGGGATTTATAAACCGAAGATGGGTGTTTGTGGATACTTTGTCGTGTCTTGGAAGTGCCTGGTGGTTCTGTCATTCAGGCTGCTGTTTCTTGTCCCCCCAGGTTTGCCTGTCCACAGTCAAGGGGATTCCCAAACCGATAATAAAGTAATGGACAATATTACCGTCAGGCAAGGCGAGACCGTCTTTCTCAGGTAAAACCCTTTCTAATTATTCATACACTGTCACTGGTTGCGAATGGTTTAAAAAAGTAATTACGTTGCTTTGACAATTGAAATTACAGGAAAAGTGTTTGTCAGGTTAAATTATACGATTCAAACTGTATGGTAATTTCCACGTCATGTGCATTTTGTCATTGAGGGGGATTCCAGAGGATTAGCCTATACCAGACTATGAAGCAATAGTCCCAGCAGTTAAAATTAACTCCAAATGATTGTTGTGTAACGTGTGAACTAAGGTGCTTATGGTGGTGAAAGAAGACTATTGATATGGTCCACAAGCTACGGAGCATCACAGGGATGTAAACATGCTACTGGGGAAAAAATGGTTGAATCAAGTTGTTTCCAGGTAATTTCAACCAAACAATTCCATGTGATGACGTTGAATCAACGTGAAAAACGGATTTACAAAAAGTCATCACTGTAAGGGAATTTCGTCTTTTTCACCCAACTTTGAACCTAAATCAAATGACAGGGTTTTATTCACGTTAGTTGACAACTCAACAAAATCTAAATCAAAACTAGTCACTGAACTGATGTCTGTGCCCAGTGGGATGGGATATGAACTGGACTATAATAGACACTGGGGATTGCAGTTATATTTTGCACATTAACATATTATGTGATATTGCACATGCATACTGTAAATGGTTGAGACTAGACACTTGTTAGTCCTATGAACAGATCTCGAAAAAGTTCAACCTACCTGTGCTCAAAGTGTAGGCTACCTTGGTCACAGAGCGCCACAGTGGAGGTGTCATAATACCAATGAAACCTAGTGGTCAAACAGGGAAATGGTTCCAATCGTTTTTCCACCATTTATTTTCCCCATAGGGGATCATAGAAACACTTCAGATTAGGGCTGTGTTTCGTGTAGGTTTACCCTGGTGTGACGTTTTGATAATCAGGTGACTTTTATCAATATATTTGTCTCTACTTACTCTCAGATTCGAAAAATAATAATTAGCATAAAAGGAGACATTCGGCAGTCTTGTCCAGATCATCATGGCATTTGTAATTGTATTTATTTTACCTTCATTTAACTAGGCAAGTCAGTTAAGAACAAATTCTTATTTTCAATGACGGCCTAGGAACAGTGGGTTAAACTGCCTTGTTCAGGGGCAAAACAACAGATTTGTACCTTGTCAGCTCGGGGATTCGAACTTGCAACCTTTCGGTTACTGGCCCAACGCTCTAACCACTAGGCTACCCTCATAGCTCTTTATGATGGCTTAGTAGAATTCTATTTTTTTTGGGGGGGGAGGGTAAATACAGGCAAATATATTGATAAAAGTCATCTTGTCCTAGAGTGATTTACACGGTTATCAAAACATCACGCCAGGATCGGCCTACACGAAACACAGCCCTTATTTGAAGTGTTTCTAAAATCCCTTATGGGAAAAATGTATGGTTTCTAAAATGTTTGGAACCATTTCCCTGTTTGACCGTTAGCTTTTTGGGATATTTTGACTCATACTCAATTACAGACATAAATAACACATAGTCCACCATTTTTCTTTTGTTGCTTGCATTTAAAAAAATATATAGATTTTTGCAGTTTGCTTAGCTGTTTAGGACCTGAATTTACTGACCCCATGCTCCAACAGGTCAACCTGCCCAACAATTTGCTGACACAACCTCATTGTTGATCATACTAATTGAATTCTAAATTCATTTACATGGGGCATACTATTATATCTAAAATTAACTATTTCAATCACCTGTGGTGGCTGCATATGTGCACAGGTGATATTTATTATTTAATCCAATTATCACATGAAACTCAAACAAGTAGGGGCTTGATTGCAAAATGCACACAGATACATTGATAAACTTGTCTGATATAGTATGACACTTTTAGTTTAATGGAACCTGCCCACATTTTCAATGCAGGTAGGGTATAATAGGGCTTGATTGAAGCTGTATGTCCACTATCCAGCTATTTAGCCCCATATTGTCTATGAAACATCCTGCTGCCCTGGTAATATGTATCTAATGAAACTCATTACGACACACAACTCGCCAATCACTTACCTTTCAGAGATGTCTCCATACGTATAAAGTAGCTGCGTCATGACAATGCTTTTATAAATAGATTATCTTCAGCACTTCTCTGGGCAACAGGATTCTAATCAGATTCATATACTCTCTTAAGGACACTAATCGGAGCTATCCGTATGAATCCTCAGGATATTTAGGTTTCAAAGCATACGCTCTGAAATTGAGTGTAATATCAGCATCGGAACTAACAGGACCAAGCTGTGTGGTCATCTGAAAAGGGAATTGCCATGTTTGGAATGAGTATTAGGTGAGGACAGGGGGTGGGGGCTTACGTTATGAAATGATTCAAAATATAACAAGAATAAGTAGTCTTATATGCTTCAAAGTGCAAGTTATTAACTTGAGGTCACAGCAGTCATGGTCACCTCCAGTAAATCAGTGATACTAACAATTACTGTATTACCTGAATACAGTATGGAAACTGCATTTCTAGTAGTCAGCAATGCACTGGGGCATGCATAATGAACAATTATACAAATTAGGACTCAGTCAGGATTTTTATCAATTTGATAGAAGTTAGAACAAAAGTGATTTAAGCTTTTCATGGCTTAAGCAAAAACTTTCGCTAATTTATATGCTAGATTTCATCCTAAAAACTTCTGTCAGTGAAGCCATTGTTTATAACTTGAGCTGCGTGTTGCATAACTGACGTGATGTTGACTCATCAGATGCCATGATCTAAGTAGGACTAGTAGGAGACAATAAATCATAAAGAGATACACTAGAAATGTTGACAAGTTCATTTGCAGGTTGCCTTTACTGCAAGACAGAGGGCCTGTCATCATCTTGACACAACTGGAGAGGAAATAACTTTATTCCTGTGAGTCGTAAGCCATAACAACACATACTGAGAGCAGGCTGCATGCAAAATCTGTTATCCGGTTGAAGAAAAACTAACTGCGGTCTTCTTGCACTGAGAATATGCAGCTTTAGATGCATTTCATCAATGAAACAATGACAACTGAAAGAAATTCAACATCATATGAATTCAAAACACACTTTGGCACAGCACTGGATAAATGTTGTTGTGCCTTAAACCTGGAACGTATGGATAGGCATACCTGTTTTGATTGAAAAGGGCCCTCACTTTGAACATACTACCAAAGTCTGTAAAATAAGAAATATGGTCTGAAATATGTGCTATAGGCTAACAGAGTGACTGTGCTGTTCTTAACTTCCAGTTCTATATTTTGTGTGGGAGGAAATATCCTTCAGTCACACTATTCCCTGGGGTGATCCTACACAATTAGAATTATTCTTGCTTCATACTCTTTGAAAACATTTCCATTTCATGACACCATGTTTGTTCAATTAGACACAACAGAAGAGATGTTAGTTCTTTTTGTTGGTTTAGATGTAACAATGGATACAATTGTCTCTTATTCCCTTCAGATGAAAATCTGAATGGGTTGTGTATGAATGGGCCACTGTAGATCTGACTACAGTTTGACTGGAGTAGTGCAGTTATTGTTGTTGTCACTGAGTTAGCACAATGCTATGCTTACCTCAGCAGGCATCAGCCCCTCTTATTTATATATATATATATATATATATATATACTGCTCAAAAAAATAAAGGGAACACTAAAATAACACATCCTAGATCTGAATGAAAGAAATAATCTTATTAAATACTTTTTTCTTTACATAGTTGAATGTGCTGACAACAAAATCACACAAAAATAATCAATGGAAATCCAATTTATCAACCCATGGAGGTCTGGATTTGGAGTCACACTCAAAATTAAAGTGGAAAACCACACTACAGGCTGATCCAACTTTGATGTAATGTCCTTAAAACAAGTCAAAATGAGGCTCAGTAGTGTGTGTGGCCTCCACGTGCCTGTATGACCTTCCTACAACGCCTGGGCATGCTCCTGATGAGGTGGCGGATGGTCTCCTGAGGGATCTCCTCCCAGACCTGAACTAAAGCATCCGCCAACTCCTGGACAGTCTGTGGTGCAACGTGGCGTTGGTGGATGGAGCGAGACATGATGTCCCAGATGTGCTCAATTGGATTCACGTCTGGGGAACGGGCGGGCCAGTCCATAGCATCAATGCCTTCCTCTTGCAGGAACTGCTGACACACTCCAGCCACATGAGGTCTAGCATTGTCTTGCATTAGGAGGAACCCAGGGCCAACCGCACCAGCATATGGTCTCACACGGGGTCTGAGGATCTCATCTCGATACCTAATGGCAGTCAGGCTACCTCTGGCGAGCACATGGGGGGCTGTGCGGCCCCCCAAAGAAATGCCACCCCACACCATGACTGACCCACCGCCAAACCGGTCATGCTGGAGGATGTTGCAGGCATCAAAACGTTCTCCACGGCGTCTCCAGACTCTGTCACGTCTGTCATGTGCTCAGTGTGAACCTGCTTTCATCTGTGAAGAGCACAGGGCGCCAGTGGCGAATTTGCCAATCTTGGTGTTCTCTGGCAAATGCCAAACGTCCTGCACGGTTTTGGCTGTAAGCACAACCCCCACCTGTGGACGTCGGGCCCTCATACCACCCTGATGGAGTCTGTTTCTGACCGTTTGAGCAGACACATGCACATTTGTGGCCTGCTGGAGGTCATTTTGCAGGGCTCTGGCAGTGCTCCTCCTCCTCCTCCTTGCACAAAAGCGGAGGTAGCGGTCCTGCTGCTGGGTTGTTGCCCTCCTACGACCTCCTCCACGTCTCCTGATGTACTGGCCGGTCTCCTGGTAGCGCCTCCATGCTCTGGACACTACGCTGACAGACACAGCAAACCTTCTTGCCACAGCTCGCATTGATGTGCCATCCTGGATGAGCTGCACTGCCTGAGCCACTTGTGTGGGTTGTAGACTCTGTCTCATGCTACCACTAGAGTGAAAGCACCGCCAGCATTCAAAAGTGACCAAAACATCAGCCAGGAAGCATAGGAACTGAGAAGTGGTCTGTGGTCCCCACCTGCAGAACCACTCCTTTATTGGGGGTGTCTTGCTAATTGCCTATAATTTCCACCTGTTGTCTATTCCATTTGCACAACAGCATGTGAAATGTATTGTCAATCAGTGTTGCTTCCTAAGTGGACAGTTTGGTTTCACAGAAGTGTGATTGACTTGGAGTTACATTGTGTTGTTTAAGTGTTCCCTTTATTTTTTTGAGCAGTGTGTGTGTATATGTACATACATACATACCTATGTTCTCCCAGTTCAGTGAGAAACTATTGTTAGGCTGTTCTTGTCGGTTTAATATCCTGGTTTTCCTCTAGGATTTTGCCTGTGCTTAGCTCTATTCAGTTTATTTTTATCCCCAAAAAACTCCTTAGTCTTTGCCGATGACAAGCATACCCATAACATGCTTGATAATATGAAGTGTGTTACTCATGTTGTTGGTTTTGCCCCAAACATAACACTTTGTAGGACATCAAGTTAATTTCTTTGCCACATTTAACGTGATGCATCTTTTGGAATATTTTTTATTTTGTACAGGCTTCCTCCTTTTCACTCTGTCATTTAGGTTAATATTGTGGAGGTACTACAATGTTGTTGATCAATCCTCAGTTTTCTCCTATCACAGCCATTAAACTCTGTAACTGTTTTAAAGTCGCATGGTGAAATCCTTGAGTGGTTTCCTTCCTCTCCGGCAACTGAGTTAAGGACACCTGTGTCTTTGTAGTGACTGGTTGTATTGATACAGCATCCAAAGTGTGATTTAATAACTACAACATACTCAAAGGGATATTCAATGTCTATTTTTTTTATCAATATGTGCACTTCTTTGCAAGGCATTGGAAAATCTCTCTGGTCTTTGTGGTTAAATCTGTCTTTAAAATTCACTGCTCGACTAAGGGACCTTAAAGACTATAGTGCATTTGAAAAGTATTCAGACCCCTTGACATATTCCACATTTTGTTACATTACAGCCTTATTCTAAAATTTATTAAGTCATTTTATTAATTTTAGAATAAGGCTGTAATGTAACAAAGTGTGGAAAAAGTAAAGGGGTCTGAATACTTTCTGTATGTACTGTAAATGCATGTGTGGGCTATAGAGATGATGTAGTCATTCAATAAACATGTTAAACACACCATGCAACTTGTTAAGCACGTTTTCACTCCTGAACTTATTTAGGCTTGCAGTAACAAAGAGGTTGAATACTTATTGACTCAAAACATTTCAGCTTTTCAATCTGTAAAAAATTCCAAAAACATAATTCCACTTTGACATTATGGGGTATTGTGTGTAGGCCAGTGACACAAAATCAAAATGTAATCCATTTAAAATTCAGGCTGTAACAGAACAACATGTGGAAAAAGTCAAGGGGTTGATTACTTTCTAAAGGCACAGTATCTGTATAAGTAGCAAGAGTGGAAATACATACAGCATTTATTGCAGAAAACCTTTCTCTCATTTGGTGGAGGGGGAACTCTACACAACACTTTGCCTCAAACTCTCTGATACAATCTTCCTCAGCAATGGTGCTTGTCCCTCCCATGTTGTCAGCTAATGTATCTGCGTTCCTTGTCGCTGTCAATATGAATCGAAGCTACTGGACTGAATCAAATCTCCATACATTTTCAGAGCAGAGGCACAGTGCTCACTTAACTTCACTTTAATAAACAAGACTGGCTGCTGCATGCCGATCAAGCTGGGGGTTGTCTCCTCCGTCCTCATTCTGAATGCAGCACTAAAGAAGTGTTTGAATGACTCTGGGCGATGTGGATGTACAAAGATGACCAGTTTACCTGCCTGTTGCATGCGCGTGCGATACTACGTGAATAATGAGACATTTGAGTTTCGTCCACCTACATATAATCTGTCAGTACTGAAGTTGGTGATTAGCGCCCAGTGGTGAATGTCACCATGGCAACCATGGTAAACTGAGGGTCTTCTGAGCTTCTTATCTTCCTGGACAGATGAGTCTAGTCCCACAGTCATGTGACATCTTTATGTGGTGGTATTATCATTCTCACCTTGCTGAACAGCTAGCGTTAGCCACATTATTTAGATTGGGATAAGCACATGCTTGATAGTGGGGGATAAACATGAGCCTTTATATGCTAACTAGCCAAGATCTTTGTCTACTAGTGCATTTTCTTCACTGTGCTATGTCTTCCCCGTGGCTCAGTTGGTAGAGCATGGTGTTTGCAATGCCAGCATGGTGTGAGCAACGCCAGGGTTGTGGGTTCGATTCCCACAGTGGGCCAGTACAAAAAAAAAATGGATGAAATGTATGCATTCACTATTGTAAGTCGCTCTGGATAAGAGCGTCAGCTAACTGACTAAAATGTAAATGTCTTTAAATGTACATTTCTTTTGCCTTATTGGCTCAGTTGATGTTCAATCTAAGATGCGACACATCATCTCAGCCATGTTTTTCTTGTACAACAGCCTCTGTCAACCAGTGACCGCATTACTAAAATGTAACCCTCCAATGATTGTGGTAGTTTGCTCAGTCTGATAGCCCTGCTGCTGCCAGATTGTGCTACTATTCCTTACATCTTTAGTCAATTGCCATTAGCATCCTACATTTAAAATAATTCCTATGATTAATAGTGTTAACAATTGTGAAAACAATTTGTGAACAAATGTTTAATTTTATTTATATCAAGGTGGGCAGAAACGTGACAATAGTTTTGGGAAATCTTTTGCACAATAATACCAAAGTCAATATCAGCATGTGAAGGAGCTAACTAGCTGTAAAATCGCTAAAACAAACTGAATATCAATTTAGGAGTCTCTCACCGAGTTCAACTTGCAGTTCATCTCTGCCCAGAGGGAGAGCAGTGTACATTTCTTTCCCACAGAGCTACTTATGGGGAAACTCCATTTGAATCGTAATTCTGCCCATTGTGTACGTTGCCCAATGCGTCATCAATGGGCTTCGCGTTGCATTCTGGGCAATTCTGGGACAAGGAGAGCTCTCCTTCAAGGAGTGAATAGGAGTAAATTGTTAGGTGACCTAAACTGGGATATGCTTAACACCCTAGCCGTCCTGCAATCTAAGCTAGATGCCCTAAATCTCACACAAATGATCATGGAACCTACCAGGTGCAACCCTAAATATGTAAACACAGGCACCCTCATAGATATCAACCTGACCAACCAGCCCTCTAAATACACCTCTGCTGTCAACAACCAGGATCTCAGCAATCACGGCCTCATTGCCTGCATCTGTAATGGCAGCGGTCAAACGCTCCCTAAAACACTTCAGCGAGCAGGCATTTCTAATCGACCTGGCCCGGGTATCCTGGAAGGATATTGACCTCATTCCGTCAGTAGAGGATGCCTGGTTATTCTTTAAAAGTGCTTTCCTCACCATCTTAAATAAGCATGCCCCATTCAAAAAATGTTGAACCAGGAACAGAAATAGCCCTTTGTTCACTCCAGACCTGACTACCCTTGACCAGCACAAAAACATCCTGTGGCGTACTGCATTAGCATCGAATAGCCCCCGCGATATGCAACTTTTCAGGGAAGTTAGGAACCAATATACACAGGCAGTTAGGATAGCAAAGGCTAGCTTTTTCAAACAGAAATTTGCATTCTGTAGAACAAACTCCAAAAAGTTCTGGGAAACTGTAAAGTCCATGGAGAATAAGAGCACCTCCTCCCAGCTGCTCACTGCACTGAGGCTAGGAAACACTGTCACCCCTGATAAATCTACGATAATCGAGAATTTCGATAAGCATTTTTCTACGGCTGGCCACGCTTTCCACCTGACTACCCCAAGTCAACAGCACTGAACCCCCCCACAGCAACTTGCCCAAGCCTCCCCATTTCTCCTTCACCCAAATCCAGATAGCTGATGTTCTGAAAGAGCTACAAAATCTGGAGCCTCTCTTTCTAAAATTATCCACCGCAATTGTTGCAACCCCAATTACTAGCCTGTTATAACCTCTTTTTCGTATCGTCTGAGATTCCCAAAGATTGGAAAGCTGCTGCGGTCATCCCCCTATTCAAAGGGGGAGACACTCTAGACCCAAACTGTTACAGACCTATATCCATCCTGCCCTGCTTTTCTAAGGTCTTTGAAAGCCAAGTTAACAAACAGATCACCGACAATTTTGAATCCCACTGTACCTTCTCCGCTATGCAATCTGGTTTCCGAGCTGGTCATGGGTGCACCTCAGCCACGCTCAAGGTCCTAAACAATATCATAACCGCCATCGATAAAAGACAATACTGTGCAGCCGTATTCATCGACCTGGCCAATGCTTTAGACTCTGTCATTCACCGCATTCTTATTAGCAGACTCAATCGACTTGGCTTCTCAAATGACTGCCTCGCCTGATTCATCAACTACTTCTCAGACAGAGTTCAGTGTGTCAAATCGGAGGGCCTGTTGTCCGGACCTCTGGCAGTCTCTATGGGGGTGCCACAGGGTTCAATTCTCGGGCCGACTCTCTTCTCTGTATACATCATTGATGTCGCTCTTGCTGCTGGTGATTCTCTGATCCACCTCTATGCAGACGACACCATTCTGTATATTTTTGGCCTTTCTTTGGACACTGTGTTAACAAACCTTCAGACGAGCCTCAATGACGTACAACTCTCCTTCCGTGGCCTCCAACTGCTATTAAATGCAAGAAACACTAAATGCATGCTCTTCAACCGAATGCTGCCCGCACCTGCCCGCCCGTCTACCATCACTACTCTGGACGGTTCTGACTTAGAATATGTGGACAACTACAAATACCTAGGTGTCTGGTTAGACGGTAAACTCTCCTTCCAGACTCACATTAAGTATCTCTAATCCAAAATTAAATCTAGAATCGGCTTCCTATTTCGCAACAAAGCCTCCTTCACTCATGCTGCCAAACATACCCTCGTAAAACTGACTATCCTACCGATCCTTGACTTTGGCGATGTCATTTCCAAAATAGCCTCCAATGCTCTACTCAGCTAACTGGATGCAGTCTATCACAGTGCCATCCGTTTTGTCACCAAAGCCCCATATACTACCTACCACTGCAACCTGTATGCTCTCGTTGGCTGGCCCTTGCTTCATATTCGTCGCCAAACCCACTGGCTCCAGGTCATCTATAAATCTTTGCTAGGTTAAGCCCCACCTTATCTCAGCTCTCTGGTCACCATAGTAGCACCCACCCGTAGCACGCGCTCCAGCAAGTATATTTCACTGGTCACCCCCAAAGCCAACTCCGCATTTGGCCGCCTTTCCTTCCAGTTCTCTGCTGCCAATGACTGGAATGAATTGCAAAATCACTGAAGCTGGAGACTACTAGCTCCCTCACTAACTTTAAGCATCAGCTGTCAGAGCAGCTTACAGATCATTGCACCTGTACATAGCCCACCTGTAAGTAGCCCACACAACTACCTCATCCCCATGTTATTTTTATTTTTTTGTTCCTTTGCACCCCAGTATCTCTACTTGCACATTCATCTTCTGCACATCTATCACTCCAGTGTTTAATTGCTCAATTGTAATTATTTCGCCACTATGGCCCATTTATTGCCTTACCTCCCTAATCTTACTTCATTTGCACACACTGTATATAGACTTGACTGTGCGTTTGTTTATTTCATGTGTAACTCTGTTGTTGTTTGTGTCGCACTGCTTTGCTTTATCTTGGTCAGGTCGCAGTTATAAATGAGAACTTGTTCTCAACTGGCCTACCTGGTTAAATAAAGGTGAAATAAAAAAATTGGGCGCTAGCTCAAACTGAACATTAGCATGAATTTCGTGAACAAGAAGTACAACATTGCAAATGTTTTTCTAGTTGTGAGAACTTGTTCTCTGTAATATCATATAGCTTTGGGATCATGACATTACGTACTTATCGAGGAAAATAGGCATGTTTCTCGACTCATCCTGACTTTGAGAAGGGATTGCGTGACAATTAGCTTAGCAACCGTGTGACGCAGCATGACAACATGAATGCAATTGGTCCATAGTCAGTTAGGTGGGGCGTTTGTCCATTCATTGCCCAATGGAATTCCGATCTCCTCTTCTCTGTAATATCGCTGTTCCCCTCGGACACACAGGGCGCATTGTGACTTGGTACTTGAAGGAGAAACGGAGTTGAATAATTTGTAACACTGTTTAAATTGACCTTATCTAAGCGAAATATATACTTTGTCATGATGATATAAACGGATGGATGTGTTCTAGACAAGTATGCTCATGATCTATTGGCTGATTTGGCGATCTGGAGCGCAGGTCAATATTTTAAAAGCGGTATGAAATGTGATAGAGGATAACACACTCCATTCGAGAATTATGTAGCTATGACGCATTCCTATATGATTTCCTGATTTTCAGTCGGACCACTTAGAAGTAAAATCATGGGGACATTTTTTTTAACCTACTGATAGGCTTTGACCAAATTGACAGGAGTTTCATGATTTTTATTGGATTATTCCTTTTTAAGCTGCACAGCCGGTAATACACTTGTGTCCCCTGGCGACCGGCTCGTACATGAAACATACACCATTCAGGCTCCAAAGGCATCCTTAACTAACTGGAAAGAAACAGGGAAAATATGTGACCCGTTTCAGGAAACTAGGCGTATGTCGCACGTCGCTACTTCACAGGAGAGGCATTTGAACATTTAAAACATATATATCTAAATATGTTTTTTGCCATAAATGCTTTCTGTAACGTGAACTTTCATGTGCCTTAATAACAAACGTGTGTGCCATCTGTAAATGCAAATAAAATTGTTAAAAAACGAGCGTAGTTGGTTTTAATAGGGAAAAATACAGGAACCTTCCCACTAGCCATGATTGGCTGAGATAATGGATGGTCTGGACAGAGAGAGATGAGTTTGGATTGGTCTGACATGTAGAATGTCTATATCATGAGCTTTTAAGTGTGTGTGGATAATCCTGTCTACCGCTACTTTTTTTGAAAGATATCATGAATAACTGAAAAGGTTTTGCTACTGCTCTCAACATTGCTGCCCTGAAGTTAATAGTGCAATCGACCAAGCTCAGTGGTAAAACATTGTGATGGACTACTTTCTGGAGGATGATCGTGCCGTGCTGACTCTCTGACTCTGAAAATTAATCAGACAATGAGGAAATCCCTGATTTTAGGTTTCATTGAACCAGAAATTTTTGTCTTCTGATGACAATGATGGGGAAGAAACCGTGTCATTGTCATGGAAGAAGTTGACCGAGTTTCGAAATCAGTGGAATGCCTGGTGGAAGCGGAGATATGATTGCCAAATGCAAAGAGAACACAGAAAGAAGGCTGTTGTATAAAACACCTGTCTCCAGATTACATCTTCAAACTAAGGGCAACCATGGTAGAGGGAGAAGCGTTCTTCCATGTATACGGGTAGAGTTGTGCAAGTTAAAGCGTACTGTTAGCTAGCTAGCTAAAATTAGCTGGCTGGCTCGCTAGCTAACGTTACGTTTATGATCTGTGTAGGAGATCTAAAAAGGTTCACAAGTTGGAATTCCGAGTTGGATGACCGTTCAAATAGATTTTTCCCCCATGTTCCAAGTTGTTTTGAACGTGGCATTAGAGTTGGGATTATGGTTAATTGTTCAGCTAGCTAGCTACATGTCTAAACAAAATACTCTACTATGCAAGTAACCATTTCACGGTACCGTTTACACCTTCTGTATCCTGTCCATGTGACAAATAAACGTAGATTTGATTTGATATAGTCTGTGTTTACCAGAGATGGTAATGTGAAGAACAACATGACCTGCACCAAATTGTGTGTGGAGGCATCACCAGCTGGCGCGCCCTTATATATGTATATTTTTTTTTAATCGTCTAATAAATGTAATCAATCAACCAAAGTCAAATTAGGATATAGGCCAAGGACTAGATAAAGTTTTTATATTTACTACTACTTTTTGCTTCTACTTTCACCACTTTTAGTCTTGAAGGCTTTGGCTGTTTTACTACACTGTGAATCCTTAAAAGGACGGGTAGGGCTCAGGCTTAGGAGGGTGTGAACGATGCTGAATGGGTGTAGACGAAGAGCTCTCCAGTAGGTGTACCAAAACATTGAGGCAATTTTCTCAAATGTGGGGTTACAAGTTTATCAACTTTCAAAGCAGAATTACTTTTTCATTGTTCTTCAACTGCAGTGTATGATTATACAATTTTCTAGCTCGGTGTCTCTACTTTTATCCAATGTAAAAAAATAAATAATAGTAAATAAAAACATTCAGATTTTGCTACACAGGACCAAATCCAGGTGGTGGATCAAACATGCATACTGTCTTAATAAAACACAATCTGATAGTGGCTAATGCTACTTCATGATGTTGTAGTGCGCATCTGAAAGTAGTCTGAAAATAGTGATGGAAATGTGTTTTATTAAGACACTCATCTTTCTACTGATTGTGTAATTGATGTCTATTTCTGTTTAAAACACTAGATGTAGCCAATGTTTTGTGTTTACAGACTAGGTATCATATCTGTTAGTGCAGAGAAATTTGTTGGTGCATATAACTCCTCACAATTTCAACATGGAGATGTATCTTGGCATTCCATGTTACTGTCAGAGTTGTACAAGCCCTCTTCAAAGAGATTCAATTTATCCCCAAAATTAACCCCCAGGCCACGATTGGGATGTGATAATTTGATTTCACAGAGAGATGTTAAGGATTCTCTTTTTAATCCTATTTCTCCCACACCTTGCTAATCTAGTCTAGCATCTATCATCTACCACAATTTCAGGCGTTGTCCTCAATTTGTAATTAACCCAATGCTGGCATCTGGAGACCAAGATCGGTTTGGATATGTGGTCAGAGAAGACTCAGGGGAGACAAGGGAAAGAGTAGTAGAGTGCATGTGGAAGGAAATGGATACTCAAGTCAAACTATAATAAGGTTTTTGAGAAGCCGTTACTCAAATGAATGGCGCAGTGTCGCTGTACATGAAACTCATTCACGTCTCTCATCCGGTTTACCGGTGATAAGGTGAACCTGGTCTTCTTTTGCTAAGGCCTTATCAAAGACGAAGCGAGGAGAGGAGAGGGAGTGCTGTCTGTCTGCCATGGGGTGTGTCTTTGAGACAGCTGTTCGTCAAACTATTTCTGTCCCCAATGTCAGTGGGCTAATGGCATTGTGCCGCCGTTCGCATGGTCTGGCTGGGAAACCAAAAAGCTCAATATCAAACAGGGCATTGAATTCACCACAGATCCTTAGCTAAGGAGCCCTGGCATGCAGTACTCTCTGGCATTAACCCACTGCAGCCAAGAAACACTGGCAGCCACTTGTTATCCCTGCAGAGAGAATGCTAATCACCCCAAAAGATATCCTAGACTTCGACAAAGGTTCCCCCCAGGGGATGGAATTGTGGTCGAACATGATTTTGTTTGTGTAATTTCCAGGCCGTGGACAGAATATGATCACTGTCAGAATTGGCTATCTACTTTGCTATACCTTTCCACAAGGCTTATTCCAATCTGATACAGCCACGGGACCCATTTGGCCCAGGCCCTAATGAAACTGGCCAGTTTTGCTGACAGCAGTTTTAACGTCTGAATAAATTGCATGTTTTTTTGTTTGTTTGACTTGTCTTTCCTTTCCCTTAAAAGCTCAGGGAAGGCTGACTTGTGCTATCAAAACAAACGGGTGAATGTGCCAAATCATATAAACCTGCAAAATTGCCGATCTTCAACAGAGAAAGAGGTAGACACAGTCCGCTGGCATTGAATTTGATTGTATTGTTTCCGGCATGTGCACTAGAACCAGCTTGGCCTACATTCACCAGACGCTTTTTTTGTTGATGGAAATAATCTCGTATCTCCTGTGGATTACAGGAGTGGGGATTCACTAAACTGAGGAACAGGGGTGGTATGCAGTCTATGATTTAGTCTTTCAGATTTTTTTCTCACTCTGTCTCACTCCCTGTTTTGAAGCCATTTTAAGGCCTCGTGTGCCATTCAAGAAACTACCAAGACACTGTAATGAAGTGTGGGAAATTGAATAAATCCCCTTTGTGCAGATTCTTGTTTGGCTATCCAGGAAATGTTATAGGATTATGTAGGTTGACACTATGAGAACAGAACTGCTAAGCAAACCCTGAAGCACAGGAAAACTGTGATAACACAGACAGATTATTTTACTGTCATTTGTTATTCATTTGTTACCATTATCGCGTCGCTGATCGCTCCAAATAAAGCTGTCATAAGAATGGCCAAGCCTGCTCTTATTTGCAGTGACACAGGCTTAGTCATGCAATGTAAAAACAATGTTTCAAGTAGCAGTAGCTTTCGGTTAATGGCTACATACATGGTAGCGGTACATGGGGAAAATCACTGGGGAAGCCAAGCCAGGAAAAGAAAGACGTATTACAACCTATGTATTGTGCTAATTGCGTTGTTTGCTATAACCTGTTAGTTCATAGGCCTATATATCACAGTCGCAAGGCATAAGGCCAAGACAATAAGAAGAAAGTGGCAGAATAAATTCAACTATACCTTTTGTTTCATCACAAAACCGGAGAGCAACATCTGTCCGGTGAAGTCCACAAAGCATATTGCATTGAACAAACAGTTACATGACCTACAGCATGGTCAAGCAAGTTAATATTTCCGACCATTTCCTCACTAATGAACCAAGGGGAGTTACTGCAAAGAAAACAGGAGCTGCCTCCACTATTTCAGCACCATTTCAACATTAAATAACCCATGCTTAGTCTAATAGTGACAACTAAAATATACCAAAAACAATTCAGTCCAATCAACGTAAGCTAAATATAATGTGGCTGTCCATGGTTCTGATTTCTCTCTCGCTCTGTGTGGGTACGTGCAAGTAGAAAAAACATGTTGACTCCCCTACCCTACTTGTAGAGAAACGCCAATGTTGTCAAAACGGTCTATATCTCTGTCATACTTTTAGTTTTTGTTGTCCTAGGCTATCTGGCTAAAATGCTTGCTCGCTAGTTAACATTAGCCTACTAAAGCTAGCTACATAGTGAACTTCCATCCTCCTTAGGTCAGGGGCACAATTCATTTATGGTTGGATCAGAATCACCGTTAAAATCATTGGACAGTATGGAGAATTAAGTAAAATCACAAGTCCAAATTGTTATCTCTATCCAATTTTAGCTAGCTAGCCACCGGAGGACAAGATGCAACAATTCAAGTTTTTTTCTGTCAATGACGTTTTGCTCTAGATGTGATGTCGTTGGTGTGAAGCAAAATCCAAACTGGCTTCCCTTGAGAACACTGTTTTTTTTTAACATTTATTTTATTTATTTATTTTTGTTGCGCCAGGACCCATTCACAGTTGAGCTCACACAGTTTAGCTCAATGCTGATTGGCTAATGCTTTCTGGCTTCCCTTGCATTCAATGCTATGGGTGGCAACAAAGTCATACTCTTTTTGACTAGACAGTATCAGATAGATGGACTACACATGCAGAGACAAAGGGGCGCTGTTTTGCTCGCTCAGTTGCTTTCTCCAGTGAGATACATTCAGCCTCTTGAGAATTGAAGGAAAATTATGAAACACAGAGAGACGAAAGATTAATTTATTTTTATCTTCTTTCTTGGTACATTTTTGGGGGGGAAGCCCAGCTTCCCTTGGCATCCATGAATACATGCCACTGTGGCTACATCTCCTTTATCTGGTCTTCGGTCTTCGGCTCTCTGCCAGTCATGTCTCTCAGGCTAACTCTGTGGCGAACGAACCTTGAACCTGCTACATCACAAAACAGTCAGCATTTCCTCAGGCAAGGCTTCAGCTTTGCTACATTATTGAGGTAAACTGAGGTAGACTTGTCTGGCCCAGGTGCAGATTTCAGAGAGCATGTGCAGAGCTGTGGCATTAATGTAGCCTACTAAGCCATGGCTGAAGCTATGCCCAGGTATTATCTAGCTAGCATGGAGAGGAAAAGGGAGAGGGTGCAATGGAACATGTGCTTAATGGGCATGCAGCTCCACCTCCACTTCATCACGAGGATATATCAGTACTGAAAGACGTACAGAGTGTGCTGCATACACGCACACACAATCACTGTGTATTCACCAACATGGAGATTAGCAGCAAAGGATGTATGCTATTTGTACTCCGACCGACCGACCGACAGACAGACAGACAGACAGACGAATGGATGGATGCATTCTGGCTAACACAGACACAGTGACACACACACACTGAGATTGACTGCAAACAAACATACCCAAAGTGCATTGAATTTTATAGCCATGGTTGGAAAGTTGGTTCTTCATACATAATTAAGTGACTTTATGGATTGAAGTTCTCACACTTCATTCATACTGATGTTCACATTTATATTACATGCCTTTCACGACACACACTCACATCCACTACTACCGCTAAATCACTGTTGAATATCGTTGCAAAGATTTAGCTCATCACAATTTGCCTTCCTTGACATTCACTTGAGTGTGAGGACTCAAGTGTCTTTATATTTAGTGCAGAGGCCCTTGTCAGAATTTGTTCCAAAAGCCAGCCAACTTGCGAGAGAAATACCAGGCCTTGCTGCTTATTGCTCTGGGGAGGCTCCCCTACCATTAACAGAACTGAGGAGTGATGTTAGCTATCCGTCTCTGGGATAAGATAGAATCAGATGGTATTTAAGACATGATTTATTATCTCTTCCCAAATGGCAGTCGGCTCACTTTGCCAACAGAGCCAAAGTGATAGGCTGATCTCTATAGTCTCATCGCTCTGTTCAGACTATCTCATCATATAAAGCACTGCTGGATTTAAGGCATGGGGTTGAGCTGGAATTTTCTATAGCTTGAATATCACCTACTGTTCAGACTAGTCGGTCAGCGCTGAGCGGTTCAATAAAAACTCATAATGTACGATTCTGCTGCTTCCCTATACCATACATACTATATATACACTGCTCAAAAAAATAAAGGGAACACTAAAATAACACATCCTAGATCTGAATGAAATAATCTTATTAAATACTTTTTTCTTTACATAGTTGAATGTGCTGACAACAAAATCACACAAAAATAATCAATGGAAATCCAATTTATCAACCCATGGCGGTCTGGATTTGGAGTCACACTCAAAATTAAAGTGGGAAAACCACACTACAGGCTGATCCAACTTTGATGTAATGTCCTTAAAACAAGTCAAAATGAGGCTCAGTAGTGTGTGTGGCCTCCACGTGCCTGTATGACCTCCCTATAACGCCTGGGCATGCTCCTGATGAGGTGGCGGATGGTCTCCTGAGGGATCTCCTCCCAGACCTGGACTAAAGCATCCGCCAACTCCTGGACAGTCTGTGGTGCAACGTGGCGTTGGTGGATGGAGCGAGACATGATGTCCCAGATGTGCTCAATTGGATTCAGGTCTGGGGAACGGGCGGGCCAGTCCATAGCATCAATGCCTTCCTCTTGCAGGAACTGCTGACACACTCCAGCCACATGAGGTCTAGCATTGTCTTGCATTAGGAGGAACCCAGGGCCAACCGCACCAGCATATGGTCTCACAAGGGGTCTGAGGATCTTTTCTCGGTACCTAATAGCAGTCAGGCTACCTCTGGCGAGCACATGGAGGGCTGTGCGGCCCCCCAAAGAAATGCCACCCCACACCATGACTGACCCACCGCTAAACCGGTCATGCTGGAGGATGTTGCAGGCAGCAGAACGTTCTCCACGGCGTCTCCAGACTCTGTCACGTCTGTCACATGTGCTCAGTGTGAACCTGCTTTCATCTGTGAAGAGCACAGGGCGCCAGTGGCGAATTTGCCAATCTTGGTGTTCTCTGGCAAATGCCAAACGTCCTGCACGGTGTTGGTCTGTAAGCACAACCCCCACCTGTGGACATCGGGCCCTCATACCACCCTCATTTAGTCTGTTTCTGACCGTTTGAGCAGACGCATGCACATTTGTGGCCTGCTGGAGGTCATTTTGCAGGGCTCTGGCAGTGCTCCTCCTGCTCCTCCTTGCACAAAGGCGGAGGTAGCGGTCCTGCTGCTGGGTTGTTGCCCTCCTACGGCCTCCTCCACGTCTCCTGATGTACTGGCCTGTCTCCTGGTAGCGCCTCCATGCTCTGGACACTACGCTGACAGACACAGCAAACCTTCTTGCCACAGCTCGCATTGATGTGCCATCCTGGATGAGCTGCACTACCTGAGCCACTTGTGTGGGTTGTAGACTCCGTCTCATGCTACCACTAGAGTGAAAGCACCGCCAGCATTCAAAAGTGACAAACATCAGCCAGGAAGCATAGGAATTGAGAAGTGGTCTGTGGTCACCACCTGCAAAACCATTCCTTCATTGGGGGTGTCTTGCTAATTGCCTATAATTTCCACCTGTCGTCTATTCCATTTGCACAACAGCATGTGCAATTTATTGTCAATCAGTGTTGCTTCCTAAGTGGACAGTTTGATTTCACAGAAGTGTGATTGACTTGGTGTTACATTGTGTTGTTTAAGTGTTCCCTTTATTTTTTTGAGCGGTGTACTATACATAATATCATTAATAGTTCCTTTCTACTGGTTTTACGATTGAAAATACAGTATATGCAACATAGTATCTGCCAGTTCTTTAATAACCTCTTACATCTACACGTTCCGCTAGCGGAACGTCTGCTCCAATATCCAATGATGGGCGGGGCGCGAAATTCAAACTCCTCTAAATCCGAAAACTTACACTTTTCAAACATATGACTATGTTACAGCTATTTAAAGACAAGACTCTCCTTTATCTAACCAAACTGTCCGATTTCAAAAAGGCTTTACAGCGAAAGCAAAACATTAGATTATGTCAGCAGAGTACCCAGCCAGGAATAATCACACAGCCATTTTTCAAGCTAGCATATCATGTCACATAAACCCAAACCATATCTAAATGCAGCACTAACCTTTGATGATCTTCATCAGATGACACACCTAGGACATTGTGTTATACAATACATGCATGTCTGTTCAATCAAGTTCATATTTATATCAAAAACCAGCTTTTTACATTAGCATGTGACGTTCAGAACTAGCATTCCCACCGAACACTTCCGGTGATTTTACTAAATTACTCACGATAAACGTTCACAAAAAGCATAACAATTATTTTAAGAATTATAGATACAGAACTCCTCTATGCACTCGATATGTCCGATTTTAAAATAGCTTTTCGGATGAAGCACATTTTGCAATAATGTAAGTACATAGCCCGGCGTTACAGGGCTAGCTATTTAGACACCCTGCAAGTTTAGCCTTCACCAAAATCACATTTCCTATAAGAAAAATGTTCTTACCTTGCTTGTTCTTCATCAGAATACACTGCCAGGACTTCTACTTCAATAACAAATGTAGGTTTGGTCCCAAATAATCCATCGTTATATCCAAACAGCGACGTTTTGTTCGTGCGTTCTAGACACTATCCCAACGCTAAATCTCGGCCACGAGCATGACGCAAAATATGACAAAAAATTTCTAAATATTCCATTACCGTACTTCGAAGCATGTCAACCGCTGTTTAAAACCAATATTTATGCAATTTATCTCGTAGAGAAGCGATAATATTCCGACCGGGAATCTGCCTGTCTGTAAACTGAGGAAAAAACCGAAAGCCGGGGGCGGGGCGTGTCACGCGCCTAAGGCTTAGTCCATTGACTGACCACTCAGCTTTTGCTCTCGTGTGCTTCAGCCAGGGCTTTGAATTACATCATTCCTGTTTTTCCCGGGCTGTGAGACTCCATTGTTGACGTGAGAAGTGTCACGTAAGAGCAGAGATCCTTTGTAAACGATAGAGAGAATCAAGAAGGGCAAGAAATGTTCAGACAGGGTACTTCCTGAACAGAAGCATCTCAGGTTTTTGCCTGCCATAGGAGTTCTGTTATACTCACAGACACCATTCAAACAGTTTCAGAAACTTTGGAGTGTTTTCTCTCCAAAGCTAATAATTATATGCATATTCCAGTTTCTGGGCAGGACTAATAATCAGATTAAATCGGGTACGTTTTTTATCCAGCCGTGAAATTACTGCCCCCTAGATGTAAGAGGAGACAACTTTCATCAAAATATTTTAGATTTACGAAACTAAAATGCATGAGCAAATTTTTTGCAATCATTCATATTCATAAGCAATTTTGGTTTGTTGGTATATTGTCCATTTTTCCCCTCATAGTGTGTGCTTTGAAGTCCCTAACTAGGGTGCCTGGTGATATTTATGCCCCAGTGTACTGAACCCGATTTGATATCTGGGCCAAATACTTGGCTTGAATGTGTTAAAGGCAAAAAAGTCTGTATTTCAATATGCCGCCTCTGCATTGCCCCATATTGCAAATTCTGTATACTGCAGTAGTTTACCACTGATTTATAGAGTACATTATGATGAAATGTTTGTCAATGGAATTGCCATTTAACATACACATTTATATTGATGGCTAGATTGAAATAAATCTAAGGCCATCGATTGATTACACAAACAGCTATTCTGTTTGAAACGCTTTTATTGGCAGCACACAAAGAGCTATCGTGAAAGAGCATCGCACATGACATGCAATGTGGTCTCTGCAAGTTTCATCATATGGCATAAAAGACATCACTACACATTTTGATAGAAGTACTGTGACGTCGGCAATTTTTCAGATTTATAATTGATATTGTGAGCCAGATGCATAACCGCATACATCTAAAATAGACTTCCATGTGACTCAGTGCCAGTCTATTCCACAGAGGACGTCAGGCATATGGTGGATGTCTCTGTCGGTGACTTCTCCCATAGTACAGTATGATCCACCACAGTTACATGCTGGGCTGATTGCAAGGTGTGTCTCTTCAGCCCTGAAAAGGTGCAGTGCACAGTTAGACAACCTGTCAGTGTCAATGGAGAGAGAGAACGTCCCTGATGTCTGTACCTGCCCATCACTCTCAAGGTGTGTGTGGATAGTTCACTTATGCCATAAACAGACATGTCATAACAGCAACCGCCTTTCTTCCCTCCCTTTTTCTGCTTGAAGATGAGTTAGTAACTAATGACTGCTAGAAGCTTTTCATTTTCTATTACAGTTAAATATGAAATCTGTAAGATGTTGTATTTTGATAACTTGAAGCTATGAACTTGAAGCTATGAAATTGCAAATGAACTATCATTATTGTAAAACACTTAAACAACAGGTGTATATTTTAGAGATCATTATCTACTCCTCAATCTCCAGTGTTTGTGCAAAAGCTGAATTTCACGTTGATGATATGGCAAACCAGTTGTACTTTTCAAAAACCAAATGTAAATCTCAGAAGCTTAGATTATTAGTGAATAGTGGGAAATATTTAGCACCTATACTGCATGTATGGAGTTTGTGGCTCCTTCACACAAAACTGTGACTACCACTCCACTGTGATGGGTTCAAAGGACCTGTATTGACTCCCCCTGAGCAAATTGGCCCCTCAGATCTAAGTACCGTTGTCTTTTTGTAGAGTCAAGTGTCTTTTAAGTTCCCAGGATGCAGGGGCAAATGGGGGGAGTTGACAAGAAGACTAATCAATCTAGAGAAATTTCCACATCACAGACCCTCAATGCTTGCACGGAGAACAGGAGCATGTGATGATGATGAATACGAAGGCGCTCCAGCCGGGTTCTTCTAATCAGCCCGGTCTCCAAGAGTGACGCCTCCTGTGCTCTCCCATGT
Organism: Salmo trutta; assembly: GCF_901001165.1. Classification (NCBI taxonomy): domain Eukaryota; kingdom Metazoa; phylum Chordata; class Actinopteri; order Salmoniformes; family Salmonidae; genus Salmo; species Salmo trutta. The sequence continues at coordinate 21,418,278 of NC_042975.1, forward strand.
TCCCCTCTAAAAAAAGAATCCTTTGTTCCCTAATCAATGAAGAGAGAGAGAGAGACCTACGCAAGGAAGCCAGCTCCGCAAGCTCTGCATAGTTTTAAGGGGGGAAAGGATGAGGTTTCTCTCCCCTTTTCTTCGTAATCATCGCCTGTTTGCGTTGATGGCAGGATGACATCCACCTGAACTTTAAAACCTTGGAATAGCTTTGATATGATGCAGTGCAGGAATCGTGTTCCAACTAAATCGTTGGAGGGGGAAAAAAACAATAACAATGTTCTCTTATCTGCTGCCAGAGCACACCTGTGGTGGGGGTAGACTTTATCCCCCTTCAACAGTGAATGTTTTTACTAAAACGGCATTCAAATGCAGCTGATTTATTGTTATTTTTTAAATCTCTATCAAATCATTTCTTAGTGACAATTAAAGTATCTTACTGTGAATTTTTACATTTTATTTTTTAATTATTTGGTCAAAAATAAATATCGTCTTACCAAAGAGCAATTTCTCAAGCAATATTTTTGCTACGACTGTCTGGGAGTGGTAAGAATGGTTAGGGGAAAACTGAAAACTAGCTGTTATTGGCAGAGATGTTTGGAACTCTTTCTTGTTGGTCTATTAACTAATTTACCACCTGGTGTTATCACGAGGCAGGCCAAAACTCCACCCCACCAACACAGGCGGAAATTTCTGGTGTTTTTTTTTCCCCAAACAGCTCTTGAACTAAAAGGGCATTCTCACAGTTGCACAGTATTATTCCAACCTCATAGTGTGGATGTATAGTTTTTGACTGCACTGGGCCATTAAGCAAATTTAAACATGGGTTTATTTGGAACTCTACTTTGAATTTCAGTTTAATCTTTGGTTGTTTTGTGCCTATCTGGGAAGTCAAAAACACTAAGCCACATTGATATCTATTTTCATATTTGGAAAATATCTAATCTTCTATAGGGTGTTCTGTAGGTAAACCCAGTTTTGACTCCAAGAGCACAAAAGGGTTTAACTTTTAAGAGTTATTTTAAAGTTCCCCTTGTTTCAGGGAAAATAAGGTTACTCTTAATTAAACTAGTTTGTCTTCTCCTGTTACCTTATTCACTCCCATAATGATGCCGGTAGAACATTGTTACCTGGGCAACATGAACTTCAAGGGTTTAATTAATACATTTAATATAGTGTTTGGTAACTGCTGGTCATTTGCAGTTATTGGTTTCATATATTTCCTGTAATATAGCTTGACGATACCTTGTGCACCTCCATCAAAACAAATCTGGCATATGAACGTGTATTAAGACGGACTGCCAAACCCATAAAAAACAATTACAAGCATCCCAGTCAGTGACATCAACTTCATTTTGGCTGTAATAAGTTTTGAGCGGAGTAGTTTTTAACTACAGCCTCGGGGAGTGTTATGGCCAAGTCGGCCAACAATACAACGCAGCAGAGAAGCAGTTCAGCCAGCTCTCTGCTGCACCTGGGGAGCCTCCTGGAGAGTGTGTGTATTCTGCTGAGGTAGGCCAGGAGTTACTCTCTCCCTCTGTTCTCTAACTCCTCTTAAGCCAGCTGCCCCAGTACATGTTTCATGATCTAAATGTTGGCTGAGCAGCAGGGAATGTTACTCGGTATAATTTGGGATCAGCCACTCCGCTCTCACCTCTTGTCCTTACCAACTCGGCTGCATCTCAATATTTATGAGGCAGCGTATGCTTACCTTTGTGGGGATTTTTTTAAAATGTTGATATATACAGGAGGACAGGGTCTGCTCATGTTTGTATCGGTCTATTCATCAATCAGAAAGTGTAATTCCAGCCAGCGACTCCTAGCTGCATGTAAATGCGATGGAGTCATGGGGAATTAATTATCACAGATATGAAGCATCCGTTGTGCAGGCTGACGGGCAGGAACATGGCATCCCCATGTTGGCCTCTGCTTCGTCTCATCTTCAGGTTAAGTGTAGCAATATGCTGACTGTCCGGTCGGCTGTTGCACATGGCTAGCTTCATCATTATGGCCCGTGCACTGTTGACGTTTCCATTATTTCTCATGCTGTAACAGGGCCTTGCTCAATAGTGAGACGCGGATAAGTGTGTCACTCGTGGCGTTGGCAATGTTTACGAATACAAGCAAGCACACAATTAATGATGTGTGTTCTTTTAAGGGCCGCAATAGCCGTTACAGGCGACATTGTAGTTGTTGCTTTCTCCCTGAAAAATCCTGCAGTATCTTCAAAGATGACATAGAATCACAACAAAAATCATATCACAGAAGAACATCCTTAAAAGCCCTGAAGTTAACTGGATGTGCCATGTCTCTAGCGGCAGCTCTCCTTACCTAAGACCTTGGTTCTTATTTCATTCTTAATAACATTGCTTTTTTATTTTTTTTATTCTCATACTCCTTATTGTACAGGCTACTTTGTCCTTGAGCTCGTATTCAATCATTTAGTGTTTGCAATACCTACTTGCAACGCAGGGATTATTGTTTGCCATTGAATGACCTCCATAATGTAATGGCTCGCGCCTGGAATAAAAACCTGGCCTCAAGGGGCTTAAATCCTCTATGGTGGATAACTGCAAACAGTTATCAAGGAAAAACACATCTGTTAAATAACCACTGGTAACCTTTAAAGGATTATAGAAGCACATGGTAGTAATCTGTATTATTACGGTCATCGTCGAGAGGAGAAATAATGTGGGTGTGCGTGCGTGTGCACTACCCAAGCCTTCTCCAGCAATGGTTTGGCAAATGAGTGACAGGAGATCAATGCATACAGTGCTTCAAGGATGACCCACATACAGGACACTAAGCCCATTACTGCATGGGCTCTTTTCAGCTATCTGGGAGGGGGAGGGGGGGAGATTCTTAAAGGAATGAATTGTGTTTTTTAATTTTCCTCATTTATGGAGCTGAAACTAGAGATACAAAAAGTGGGTGATACCCAAACAACAACAGCAGGTGTTTGAGTTGTGTTCAGTGTCACCAATGCCTTGCTGTAACTCCACACTCTAAATATGCTGCTGAAAATGAATATATTTTAAAGTCAAATGACATCAAAGCATGACTGTTTGCGGACCCGGTATGTTCACAATTTGAGGTTGAGCACACATCTGGCCACTGCAAACATTAACCTTAATGAATCAATAATGGCATACCCAGGAAAGACAGAGCTCTCCTGTTTTGGAGTTTTTCATTACAAAACTGTATTAAAGATGCATTGTATAGCTTTTTGTATAATTTCAGCCAGTAGATTTGAAAGCCAAAATGGGTCCCCAAAAATGTTGCACTATTGTGTGCAACGTCATCCATTTCATATGATATGTAATGTCCTGCAATTTCTTGTATTTATTTCTGCAATTTCTTGTATTTATTTCTGCAATTTCATTTGATATGTTAGGAATTCCAATTCATAAAATATGTTACAAATTTGTAAGTGAATGGGATTTTAAGCAATCTCTTTCATTTGTAGACTGTTTATATAAACCATTTTTTTTCCTCTTGGTTCATTACCATCTTTGTGTAGACCATCAGAAGATATTTGGCCAAGGAAATAGCAGACTGTTATGAATCCTGGCTTTCACTCCCAATCATTTTTGTTATTGAAATTAGAGGTTGACTAAATATGATGCATTATTCTAATGGTAAATGTGTCAACATTAACGTTACAATTTTGTTTTCTCCTTTGAATTAACCATGCATCTAATGATTAATATACAGTTGAAGTCAGAAGTTTACATGCACTTAGGTTGGAGTCATTAAAACTCGTTTTTGAACCACTCCACAAATTTCTTGTTAACAAACTATAGTTTTGGCAAGTTGGTTAGGACATCTACTTTGTGCATGACGTAATTTTTCCAACAATTGTTTACAGACAGATTATTTCACTTACAATTCACTGTATCACAATTCCAGTGGGTCAGAAATGTACATACACTAAGTTGACTGTGCCTTTAAACAGCTTGGAAAATTCCAGAAAATTATGTCATGGCTTTAGAAGCTTCTGTTAGGCTAATTGACATCATTTGAGTCAATTGGAGGTGTACCTGTGGATGTATTTCAAGGCCTACCTTCAAACTCAGTGTCTCTTTGCTTGACATCATGAGAAAATCAAAACAAATCAGCCATGGCCTCAGAAAAAATATTGTAGACCTCCACAAGTCTGGTTCATCCTTGGGAGCAATTTTCAAATGCCTGAAGTTACCACGTCCATCTGTACAAACAATAGTACGCAAGTATAAACACCATGGGACCACACAGCCGTCATCCCGCTCAGGAAGGAGACGCGTTCTGTCTCCTAGAGATGAACGTACTTTGGTGCAAAAAGTGCAAATCAATCCCAGAACAACAGAAAAGGACCTTGTGAAGATGCTGGAGGAAACGGGTACAAAAGTATCTATATCCACAGTAAAATGAGTCCTATATCGACATAACTTGAAAGGCTATTCAGCAAGGAAGATTGCCATAAAAATGCCAGACTACGGTTTGCAACTGCACATGGGGACAAAGATTGTACTTTTTGTAAAAATGTCCTCTTGTCTGATGAAACAAAAATATAACTGTTTGGCCATAATGGCTATCATTATGTTTGAAGGAAAAAGGGGGAGGCTTGCAAGCCAAATAATACCATCCCAACCGTGAAGCACGGGGGTGGCAGCATCATGTTGTGGGGTTGCTTTGCTGCAGGAGGGATTGGTGCATTTCACAAATAAGATGGCATCATGAGGAAAGAAAATGATGTGGATATATTGAAGCAAAATGTCAAGACATCAGTCGGGAAGTTAAAGCTTGGTCGCAAATGGGTCTTCCAAATGGACAATGACCCCAAGCATACTTCCAAAGTTGTGGCATTTTGCCACAAGGCTTAAGGACAACAAAGTCAAGGTATTGGAGTGGCCATCAAAGCCCAGACCTCAATCCTATAGAAAATTTGTGGGCAGAACTGGAAAAGCGTGTGCGAGCAAGGAGGCCTACAAACTTGACTCGGTTACACCAGCTCTGTCAGGAGGAATGGGCCAAAATTCACCCAACTTATTGTGGGAAGCTTGTGGAAGGCTACCAGAAACATTTGACCCAAGTTAAACAATTTAAAGGCAATGTTACCAAATATGAATTCAGTGTATGTAAACTTCTGACCCACTGGCAATGTGATGAAAGAAATAAAGGCTGAAATAAATCACTCTACTATTATTCTGACATTTCACATTCTTAAAATAAAGTGGTGATCCTAACTGACCTAAGACAGGACATTTTTACTAGGATTAAATGTCAGGAATTGTGAAACTGAGTTTAAATATATTTTGCTAAGGTGTATGTTAACTTCCGACTTCAACTGTACATTCGGAACCTCTTTTCAACCTTTTTACTGGTAGATTTTGTGTTACCTATATGTAACATTCCTTAAAGGTTTATTTTTACAACTCAAAGGGTGAGGCTATAGTCAAGCAATATAGTATCTCTCCCAATTCTTTTAGGGCAGTATACAGTGGTTCGTCCTTTAAAAGTTGCAGCGTACTGGAGCACAGCTTGCGTGGTGCCGCAGAATTCCATGGCACGTTATTTAAGTCCCAACCACTGGTACCATTAATGCTATTTAGTGCTAGTTTGGCCACCAGAGGGCATCTTTGAGAAGCCTTCAATAGTGGCTGTACTAGAGAATTTAAAACCTTTTTTTTTATAAGAACATAGTATATGGGACTGATTTTAAGAAATGTTGCTTAATTAATTTGATTAATATTGTGGTGTTTCTATTCCCAGATAAACGAAAAAGCCTCGAACGGAGAATATGACGCTGTACAACATGACGGTTGACAGTACACTACAGTACTTGGCTATTTAGCTAAAGAATCCACGTTTTGTGCGGGCACGCGGGAGACCTGGGGATCAATTCCCCGACGGGGGAAGGAGTAGGCTGTCCTTGTAAATAAGAATTTGTTCTTAACTGACTTGCCTAGTTAAAGGTTACACTAAGAGCATAACATTTCTACGCCCTAATTGTATAATTGTAGTCTGACCAATACCCAAATGGAGATTCAGTGAAAATAAATAAAAATCTCATGCCTATCTCAGAGCAGCCTGAAGCGGTGCTAAAATAGTTGTAGGCTATTGCTTCAAATCCTATTGCTTCTAACTTCAACATGCTCTTTAAATAAATAAGACCTACACTACTTTTTAACAGCACATTACTCAACACTAGTGAGACTCATGTTGCCTACGGTAGGCCTACAGTATATCGAAAAATGTGACGTGACTCTCCACCAATAATTAAATTTTGAGGAAAGGAGGATTCTAAATCAAAACCAAAAGCCGCCTCATGGGTCTCCCGGTGGCAGCCGGCACGGGTATCTGTAGCAATGCATCTTTGCATTGCAATGCGGTGACTTAGACAGCTGCGCCACCGGGGAGGCCCCATCCACAAAGTATCAAAATACAGAGATGTGTTGGTGAATAGCCCATAATGGGCTGTTATAATACTGTACATGGTGTCCAGGTCAGGATAACCAAAACAATTCTTTATTAAAGACTAACAGAAAGAATGTTGGTACTTATTTATTTTGATCCAAAGCCAAAAATGACCGAGTCACTCAGGTTTACGTAGGTGCCGCTATATAACTCTGCCTTGATCATATGTAACGATATTTTGGAGGTTATTTCGTTTTCAAAAAATTAAAATGAGCGATTTGTAATCTGAATAAAGGCCAAAATAATATTTGTAAAGGCCAAAACATTTATTTCTGTTTTTAGAGGGAGAGAAACGCTGGGCCAATTGTGCGCCGCCCTATGGGACTCCCAATCATGGTCGGATTTGATGCATAATAATAATATTACTTTTTGTTGTATTATTTTACTTTAATATTATTATAAAAAGTAATATTATTTTATTTTTTTATTTTGTCTTTTCTGGTGTATTAAACTGAAATTGCAACCAATCACGGCCCGGTTGTGATACAGCCAACCTAACCTGTTAGGGCTAGGGGGCAGTATTTACACGGCCGGATAAAAAACGTACCCGATTTAATCTGGTTATTACTAGTGCCCAGAAACTAGAATATGCATATAATTATTGGCATTGGATAGAAAACACCCTAAAGTTTCTAAAACTGTTTGAATGGTGTCTGTGACTATAACAGAACTCATATGGCAGGCAAAAACCTGAGAAGATTCTGTACAGGAAGTACCCTCTCTGACCATTCCTTGGGCTTCTTGGCTCTGTTTATTGAAAATGTAGGATCTTTGCTGTAACGTGACACTTCCTACGGCTCCCATAGCCTCTCAGAACCCGGGAAAAAGCTGAATGATGTAATTCCAGCCGCTGGCTGAAAAACTTTAGCGCCTTGGTTAAGTGGTCTATCAGAGGAACATCAGACTGAGTCTCGTGCACGAGGGGATCCCATGTTTTTATTTTCTCTCTCTTTGAACGTAAACACGCTTTCCCGGTTGGAATATTATCGCTTTTTTACGAGAAAAATGGCATAAAAATTGATTTTAAACAGCGGTTGACATGCTTCGAAGTACAGGTAATGGAATATTTAGAATTTTTTTGTCACGAAATGCGTCGGGCGCGTAACCCTTATTTACCCTTTCGGATAGTGTCTTGAACGCACGAACAAAACGCCGCTATTTGGATATAACTACATAACAGCTTGCACTGCTATGTAGTGACTTAGACCGTTGCACCAGTCAGGCACTGTACAACATGACCGGTCAGGAGTGGGCTACAGTACTACAGTAAGAGCAAAATAATCCTAAAAGAATAAAAACCTTAGTGTAACAACAGTTTTAGTAAGTAATACTGAAGCACAATTATCAGTTTCTATTTAGGTTTATGTTGCCCATTTCATTGTCAGACACAGTAAGACCCAAAAGCATAATCAGTGCTCTAACTCCCCCTTGCGCTGAACTGGAGAAATTAAGTGGTGATGCAGGGTACCGTACTAAACCACAAATTACCTCTACGTACAGCAGCATAATCGCGAAACTTTTAGTGGAGCGACTACTGTATGCATGTATGTTACAAAATAGTTTCCCCCCAGTACACATACTGTGACATGGAACAAACTGACACATAGGTAGTACACTGAAAGCACTTATAGTGCCTTCGGAAAGTATTCAGACACCTTGACTCTTTCCACATTCTAAAATGGATTACATGTTTAAAAAATCTTCAGCAATCTACACAGAATATCCCTTAATGACATAGTGAAAACAGGTTTTTAGACATTTTTACAAATGTATTAAAAATAAAAAAACATGCCTTATTTACATAAGTATTCAGACCCTTTTCTATGAGACTCGAAATTGAGTTCAGGTGCATCCTGTTTCCATTGATCATCCTGTTTCTACAACTTGTTTCTACATCTTGATTGGCTTCCACCTGTGGTAAATTCAATACGACTGAACATAATTTGGAAAGGCACACACCTGTCTATAAAAAGGTCCCACAGTTGACAGTGCATGTCCGAGCAAAAACCAAGCCATGAGGTCGAAGGAATTGTCTGTAGAGCTCCAAGACAGGATTGTGTCGAGGCACAGATCTGAGGAAGGGTACCAACAGATTTCTGCAACATTGAAGGTGCCCAAGATCACAGTGACCTCCATTATTAAATGGAAGAAGTTTGGAACCACCAAGACTCTTCCTAGAGCTGGCCGCCCGGCCAAACTGGGCAATCGAAGGAGAAGGGCCTTGGTCAGGGAGGTGACCCAAGAACACCGATGGTCACTCTGACAGAGCTCTAGAGTTCCTCTGTGGACATGGGAGAACCTTCCAGAAGGACAGCCATCTCTGCAGCACTCCACCAATCAAGCCTTTATGGTAGAGTGGCCAGACGGAAGCCACTCCTCAGTAAAAGGCACATGACAGCCCGCTTGGAGTTTGCCAAAAGGTACCTAGAGCCTCTCAGACCATGAGAAACACGTTTCTGTGGTCTGATGAAACCAAGATTGAACTCTTTGGCCTGAATGCCAGACTGGATACTTGGAAGAAACCTGGCACCATCCCTATGGGGAAGCATGGTGGTGGCAGCATCATGCTGTGAGGATGCTTTTCAGCGGCAGGGACTGGGAAACTAGTCAGGATCAAGGGACAGATGAACGAAGCAATGTACAGAGAGATCCTTGATGAAAACCTGCTCCAGAACGTTTAGACTGGGGCAAAGGTTTACCTTCCAACAAGACAACGACGCTATGCACATAGCCAAGACAATGCAGGAGTGGCTTTAGGACAAGTCTCTGAATGTCCTTGAGTGGCCCAGCCAGAGCCCAGAGTTGAACCCGATCGAACGTCTATGGAGAGACCTGAAAATAGCTTTGCAGCAAGGCTCCCCATCCAATCTGACAGAGCTTGAGAGGATATGCAGAGAGGAATGGGAGAAATTCTCACAAATACAGATGTGCCAAGCTTGTAGTGTCATACCCAAGAAGAGTCGATGCTGTAATTGCTGCCAAAGGTGCTTCAACAAAGTACTGAGTAAAAGGTCTGAATACTTATGTAAATGTGATATTTCAGTTTTTTTATTAATTTAGAAATTAACCAAATTCTCAACCTGTTTTTGCTTAGTCATTATGGGGTATTTTGTGTAGATTGAAGAATACATTTTTTATCAATTTAAAATAAGGCTGTCACGTAGCAAAATTTTCAAAAAGTCAATGGGTCTGAATACTTTCCGAAAGCACTGTATGTGAGGAGTGTGTGCTATGGTTTGGGCCCTCTTGACCGATCCAACATGACCATGCAAACTATACTTATTTCCACAGAGCCTGAAGAGCCATTCTGTGTCAATCTGTGTCATTCCGGCACTGTGGTGCATTGGGAAGAAAGACTAGAAGATTAATGGAAGTGTCCTAATCTTTTTTCCCCCACCTAATTGGAAAAGCAGAAGGTATCACTTCTAATAAAGTATTATAATGCCAAGCTCCGCCGTCTCCTTGGTGACCTCTCTTAGTCTTCATCAATTGCACAGTGGTTAATACTAACATCTAGCACCAGTCATCACTACTAAAATAATCTCGACCCCATACCGTCGCATCTCCTTTCATCTGCCTTGTTTGTCAGCATTGGCAGCATGTCGTTAGAGGAGCAAAAAGACAACACCTGATGAACAGCAGTGGCTGCCTATTACAGTCATTTGCTCTATGGGATACAAATGGCCGTCTGTTTTGGCGTGCAGTCGGGCAGGTTCCAGCATGCCGCTTCTCTGCTCACAGTGGAGGCCATCAGTGGCATGTGGCAGGCAAGAGCTGCCTTTTGTCCTCCACAGGAAGCTCAAAATGCCAATTCAGCCAGGGGGCGTGTGTGGGGTGCATTGGCACCAGATCAAACCCCCGCCATGGACACATTTACTGTATCAAACCCAATGCACATCAAAAGCTGGAACGACAAAAATGTCCAATATGTACCACTACCACATATATAGATATAGTATTTATCTGTGGAGTATAAATAGTGTGACAGAGGCACTTTTTACAACACCAGAACCCAGTATCTGAGAGAAACCCAGAAGATGACTGTGAAGGAAAAGACCCCATACGGACACGTGTACAGTACCAAACACAATGCTCATCAAAAGCTGGAACGAAATCCCACTTCCACATAACGTACTATTTATTCGTGGGATATAAATAAATACAGTAACAGAGGCCCCCTTTACGACATTAGAAATCAGTATTTCTCTAAAATCGGCTGATAAATGAGAAGTCATGAAATTATCCATCTTTCTCAAGTTCACGTGACACTTGTTAATATTTTCTCACAGCCTAATGAGGCATTGCGAGGAATAGCAATGAGGTGCTTTCACATTGACAAAATAATATGAGATGATTGTGCTGGGGAGATCACATTTTATTTTCTGTTTAGCAAGAGAAGTGCAGCTAATCTTCTATTAGTTTGGTGCGTTTTTGTTGAAATTGCACAGTGTAGGTGCTCAATTGTCTCAATTATTATCTTGTCTGTTTTACTTTCTGTCTGCCATTTGATACAATGAATGAAATCTGTCCCAGTCGAGAGGAAGATACAGAGAGAGAGAGAGAGAAAGAAAGAGAGAGGGAGACACCGTTAGTACGGATTTGTAAGAAGTGTCTGTATCTTGGTCAGTCTTAGCCTTCTGCAGTCCCAGTACAGTGTGTAATCCATCCCTCATATACAGTGCCTTCCCAAAGTATTCATACACCTTGATTTACTCCACATTTTGTTGTGTTACAGCCTGAATTCAAAATGGATTTAAAAATATGTATTACCCATCTACACACAATACACCATAATGACAAAGAGAACATGTTTTTAGACATTTCTGCACACTGATTGAAAATGAAATACAGAAATATCTCATTTACATATGTATTCACACCCCTGTGTCAATACTTTTTAAAAGCACCTTTGGCAGCGATTACAGCTGTGAGTCGCTAAGAGCTTTCCACACCTGGATTGTGCTACATTTGCCCATTATTCTTTTCAAAATTCTTCAAGCTCTGTCAAATAGGTTGTTGATCATTTCTAGAAAACCATTTTCAGGTCTTGCCATAGATTTTGAAGTAGATTTAAGTCAAAACTGTAACTTGTCCACTCAGGAACATTCACTGTCTTCTTGCTAAGCAACTGTAGATTTGGCATTGTTTTAGATTATACTTGCTGTAGGCATCTATACTTGCTCATGCCTTCTTTCATCAATGTACAGTATAAATGAACTACATTCATAAAATATTTCACATGGGTTGTTCATAGGATGTGAAAAAACTATGGCAGTCTAACCAACCAGGCTAGCACTCTAGAAGGCAATAGTCCTGGCTTGAATGCCCCCAACATATCCAGGGTTTTCAGAAAATGTTATTGCATAATACATTGTACCAATCTTCAATGTGAAAGGGGACATGTGATGCTGTTTGCCCCAAATCATAGATATACTCAGCTTCCTCTCAACTTCTCTTTGGTTGCGTGATGGAATAGGCACTCAAGTGTATAGCAGGAAAATTGCACCACTCGACTGCCAGCGAGTGCAGTGCTGAAAGAAACCACCTCATGTATCCAGTCAGAAAAGCCTTCCTCATAGAAGCCTGAGCATTTAGTAAGGGACATCAAATTAATTTCCCTAGCATGCTATCAGATACCCATAGACTTCCAGTCATTGTGCTAATGGTAGTTAGCAATAGCACTAGCACTACTGTAGTTAGCAACTTGCTTCAAACCACACTCAAACACAAGAATGGTATCCACAAGTTTATCTGACTCTGGGGAAGTAGATAAAGGGCCTCATTGCCAAAATCCTGAATTTTCCCTTTAAATGTTACACACTAATATTCATTTTACGTTACCCCCCTGCGATACTTGACAAAACCTATTGAACAAACTCCACTTGTCTGCTTGACTCCTACATGTGATGGAATAATATAATTTCTCTAGCAAAGTTTCCTTTATCACAACAGAGAAGAATATTCTATTTTACCTCGCAGATTTTAAGTAAAAATTCAACCCTTAATAGATAGCACAAGAGCCAGTTGGAGACCGGCATTGTACAGTAGCTATAGCTTCTCTCCTCGTGGTGTGGAATGCCTGTCGCTTGCCGTTATCTCCCTCCTCTGTGTTTTCTGTGTATTACAGGACCTTATCACTTCCTACGCAACAAGGCTAATATGTTGTCTTTTTTAATTCCAAGCTTATTAACAGAGGTTGAAACGAACAGGGGAAGAATTAAAGGCTAGAATTAGCATTTGTGCACATGATCCTCTGTGAAATTTCAGTTGAGTAGGGGCACCTCCCCCTCTCACATGCAAATATATAGCTTTGTTTACTTGTTGGCTGCTGTTATGCAATTAACTTGTAAGTGAGCGTGTAGATCGGCTACAGGAATCTCAGATCAAATCATACAAAACCATATTCCTCTGGAAATGGTTGTGTGCTGTCAGGTTGTGTACTTTCATAGCTACACCATGGATGCCTTTCCACTCAGTCTTTTCAGTGGAATAGAGAGGAATTGAAGCACCGTCCCCAGTTTGCATGCAAACACTTTGAGAGCGGCCTTTGTAGGAGTGAAGGACAAATCAACAAGCTATTCAGGCTCGTTGATGGCGCTTCAGGGACAATTCAGCAAACAGCTTGATTTCCTGATTGCAGCCTTTGATTCGTCTTTTGATTCGTCTACCGCAGATATTTTACCCAATTGTGTTAGTTCCGTTTGGACTTGGATGGATCGAGTGCTCTTGGTTCCTTGATCGAAGTGCCCCATATAGCCCCACAGTGAATTTATGATTCCAATGAAAGTGGCTGCCTTTTGAAGAGGAAAATTGTCAAAGGATCCAAAATATACATACATACATACATGCACGCACGCACGCACGCACGCACATACATACATACATACATACATACATACATACATACATACATACATACATACATACATACATACATACATACATACATACATACATACATACATACATACATACATACATACATACATACATGTAGAAATGGTAGGGTGCAAATGCAAAGCAGTACAATAGATTGAGCCAGTCAATTACATCAAGAAGACATGGCAATTAGGTCAAAGGAGAAAAAACCACCGTTCGTTCTAATGCCCACCATGGCTATCCACAATAGCTTTAATGCTAATTTGCTGTAAGTAAATGCTGCTGCTGTATTTCTAAGTGCTGTATCCTTTGTTCTGAGGGGTTACATAACTTCCCTGCAGGAAAACCGGTTGCAATGTCATGGTCAGGTTGTATACTAGTTATATATGGAACTTTTGTTAACCTATTTTAATCTAACCTCTGCTGATTTTTACCCCAGAAAACCAATTTACAACCAGGAAAGGACATTATATGGTTATTATTGTATTATAAATGTTATTATAACTATAATGCATTAATTTCTGCTGATCCAACTGTGACTTTAGATAGTCTTTTTTTTATTGTCTATGACACCTGAAAGGCATGGGTGTACAGGGAGAGGAGGGTTCAGGTAGAGTCAACCAGCGATCTGTCTGAAACCATGTCTGCCGTTCTATGGTAACCAGTCCAATTGAACAGAAGTACATTCCCATTCTAACACCTTTATTAGGAGAGGAAGTTCAAAACGAAGGATAAATAACTTATTTTTTTTTTCCAGGGACCTGACATTTGAAGTGTTTTTGTATTATTAAAGTAATTTCTGCTGGTTCCCTAAATGGCCTTGGTTGATTTGATCAGTGTATTCCCTGCAGCGCTCTACAGATATTTGAATAGGAGAATGATCATGTTCACCATGGTAATAATCATACCTTTGGATACTCCCTGATGTTGAATGAATGTTAGATTTTTCGAGTCCTCTGTAATAGGTTTTTCTCTGTAATAGGTTTTTCATTGTTTTTCAAATTAATGGCCAATCAGGGGTTCCAACAATCAGGCGTATCAAGTTGAAACGTCCTACTGAGCCCAGTAACACTAAATAAATGATTTTACAGAAATAAATTATATGTCAACTAATGATCACAAATCAAAGGTAAAGGAAGTTTATGATCCAGATTAGGTCAAAGTATGAGACCATTTCAAAATGTTTCATATTTACAAGCACCATTTATCTTGAGGTCTTTCATTAGCAACACATTCACTCTGGGAGGGTAGCAGAGTCAAATAGGTTGTTTCAAACGGAAGCTATTTGTTTTGAAGGGTTCCAAGTCCTCAAATGGGTACAAGCACTTGTTAAGCAGTAACCATTCAATAGTTTTATTTTCATCGCTCTGTCAGTATTGTAGCACAGCGAAATGCCACGCTACCCACCATTTGTTTCCTACCCACAGCTACAATAGACACCCTAAAGGCAACTTGTGTTGTGTGTTGCACGAGTACAGCATCTCCTCCATATGGCTAATTAAATACATTGTTTCCAGGTATACACACAATTGAAAATGTCTCAATCACAGAGAAGAAGTGAATCCATTCAAGAGCTTCATTTACAATGTGTTTGTTTCGTGGCAAGTGACTTGATCTTGAGCACAACAGCAGCAATCACATCACCATTGTCTTAATTCGATTTTCATAAACATGAATGGGGGCGGATGAAGTAAAGACAAACCCGCTCTTTCTGTGAAGGTTAGGGGCATCCGAAAGAAACAAAACCCATGTGAACGCAATGTCACAAACCACAATTGACATAAGATCCTATTTTAGACTTTTAGAGGGTGCTCTTTCGGTGCTGGTGATGGGTAGTTCGCGAATGAACGTCTCTTTTTGAGCAGATCTTTTTGGTGAATGTCTGGAACCGACTCACATCTGTGAAAGAGCCGTTCATTTGACTCCCTGATTTGCGTACTGCTGCTACTGCGTTATGCGCTCCAGACAACCATTATCTATTGATAAGTTATAAAAACATTCTCTGAAGATGGTAATTCCTCACTGCAGGAACAATATAGTGAGGAGAGAGCTTCATTCTGGTCCACGCTAATTTTTCCAGTGTGTAATAATTTTTTTCTTCATTTTGTTTTTGCAGGCAGTCTAATCATTTTGTCAGGTAGAAATGTATTTGAACTCGCATATCATGATCTGACATGGTAGGCAACTTTTTAAGGCTTTACATTACAAATGTGCATGGTTGTATGTCATGTTTTAAGCACTACTAAATGAAGAGCCGTTTGGGAGCCAAAGGAATTACTCTTTTAGGTGAACGGATCATCAATGCCCATCACTAGGTAGTGCCTCTGACAAAGGCGACCAACAAGGGTGACATTAACACTACATACAACCAATTTGATGGGCAATTCAGCTTTCTGTGATGTATCTCAATCATCATAACCCTAATATGACTGCAGTTATTTTAGGGAATGGGTTGTAGTGGTCTAGTTTTGTTCATCTGCACATTTGTGAACTAGTTAGAATGGTCTGGGTAAAGGGGACCTGGCTGGATGGATATAAACATTACCTAAGAGATGTACTATAGGTGTAGAACAAGGATGGGCAACTCCAGTCCTCGGGGGCCTGATTGGTGTCACACTTTTGTCCCAGTCCCAGCTAACACACCTGACTCCAATAATCAACTAATCAGTTTACAATGCAATTAGTTTAATCAGCTGTGTTTGCTAGGGATGGGGGGTGGGGTGTCACCACTCCGGCCCCCGAGGACTGGAGTTGCCCATCCCTGGTTTAGAAGAACTGGCACCAAGAAACATAACCACACACAAACACTGTGGCATACACCAAACTCACTTGATATAGTACTGAAGGAGGTATTGCATATCAATAAGTGCATCTGTAATGCAATCTCTAAACTGCAGACTGAGAATCAATCTCCCTCTATCCCCCTCCCTCTATCTCTCTCTTTTTCCCTCCTCTCCCTCCTTTACTGTCTCCTCTGTCTGATGTTCAAAAACATGCTAGCATAACATTACAATATGCACACAGCCTTCCCTACACAACAAGATGGCATGGACAGACATGGTCGCCCTGTTCCTAGCCAACTTTGCAGTATACTTTTTTTTGTTTATGCTGTTAGGTATTAATGCACTGTTGGAGCTAGACACATAAGCATTTCGCTGCACCTGCGATAACATCTGCTGAATATGTGTAGGCTACCATTACATTTTTTGGGGACTTGTTATGCTGTAAGGTATACAAGGAATGCATGCATGTCACTTGACAATCATGCTATTGTGAATATTGAATGCAAACACACATAGCAATCTAGCCCAACTTAGTCATCTTGTGTTGTAATCATCACATATTTTCCATTCCCCGAGCTGTAGAACGTGTGCTGTAGTCCTACTATAATCTATTGGTTCATTGTTAAAAAAGCAAGAATACACAGTTAGAAAAAGCCACATTATGGTGATGACTGTCATTGAACAGCCACCCCTAGCATTTGAGAGGCAGATTGCTGCAAGCGGGCTGGCTGGTGGACCTGTTTATTAGTGCTGAGCGATATGGACAAAAATTCATATTGGGATAAATTGCCTGAATTGATGCAATAACAATAAATGGAAGTTTATTCAAATAAAACTGTGGTGCACATAGTAGTTATCATTTAAACTACTACTGCTACTAATTTGATGGTTGTAGCCATCAATTTTCCCATTGACAATAAATTATCTGTATGGACCGTGTCGATAATCTTTGGTATATTGCCCCCAGCTCTACTGTGTATGTGTGATAAACGGGGTGTTGCCAGGCAGATCGGAGCATTAGAGGACCATAGGCCATCTTGTAAGGTCACTGACTGTTGCCCCTCGGGGCGCAGAGCTTGGTCCGTGATGAGTACGATGGCAGACACAGGCATGGCCTAAGATCAGTCAATGCTGCTTGATCCTCATGGGGGACATGAGCCCCACCCAGAAACAACTAGAGGTCGACCGATTATGATTTTTCAATACCGATCATTGGAGGACCAAACAAGCCGATACCGATTAATCGGCCCGAATTTTTATTTTGTTTTTATTTTTTCTATATATATATTTTTTTTTTTTTTTTTTTTTTTGTAATAATGACAATTACAACAATTCTGAATGAACACTTTTATTTTAACTTAATATAATACATTAATAAAATCTATTCTCAAATAAATAATGAAATGTTCAATTTGGTTTAAATAATGCAAAAACACAGTGTTGGAGAAGAAAGTAAAAGTGCAATATGTGCCATGTAAAAAAGCTAACGTTTAAGTACCTTGCTCAGAACATGAGAACATATATGAAAGCTGGTGGTTCCTTTTAACATGAGTCTTCAATATTCCCAGGTTGAAGTTTTAGGTTGTAGTTATTATAGGAATTATAGGACTATTTCTCTCTCTACCATTTGTATTTCATATACCTTTTGACTATTGAATGTTCTTATAGGCACTATTTTATTGCCAGCCTAATCTAGGGAGTTGATAGGCTTAAGTCGCACAGCGAAGAGCTGCAGGCAAACCCTGGAAAGTGCTGTTTGAATGAATGCTTACGAGCATGCTGCTGCCTACCAACGCTCAGTCAGACTGCTCTATAAATTATTAGATCATAGACTTAATTATAATATAATAAACACACAGAAATACAAGCCTTTGGTCATTAATAGCGTCAAATCCGGAAACGGTCATTTCGATAACAAAACGTTTATTCTTTCAGTGAAATACGGAACCATTCTGTATTTTAGCGAATGGGTGGCAACCCTAAGTCTAAATATTGCTGTTACATTGCACAACCTTCAATGTTATGTCATAATTATGTAAAGGTCTGGCAAATTAATTACGATCTTTGTTAGTAAGAAATGGTCTTCACACAGTTCGCAGCGAGCCAGGCAACTGTTGCATATACCCTGACTCTGGTTGCACTGAACGCAAGATAAGTTAATATTCCCTAGTTAATATTGCCTGCTAACATTAATTTCTTAACTAAATACGCAGGTTTAAAAATATATACTTGTGTGTTGATTTTAAGGCATTGAGGTTTTATGGTTCGGTACATTGGTGCAACGATTGTGCTTTTTTCACAAATGTGCTTTTGTTAAAACCCGTTTGGCGAAGTTGAAGTGGGCTGTGATTCGATGATAAATTAACAGGCACCGCATTGATTATATGCAACGCAGGACAAGCTAGATAAACTAGTAATATCATCAACCAAGTGTAGTTAACTAGTGATTTATGTTAAGATTGATTGTTTTTTATAAGAAGTTTAATTTTAGCTAGCAACTTACCTTGGCTCCTTGCAGCCACCAGGTCCTTTTGATGCTGCACTTGCGTAATAGGTGGTCAGCCTGCCACGCAGTCTCCTCGTGGAATGTAATCGGCGTCCAAAAATGCAGATTACCGATTGTTATGAAAACTTGAAATCGGCCCTAATTAATTGCCCATGCCGATTTAATCGGTCGATCTCTAGAAATAACCCCTATACCCCCTAGGCACGTCATATAGCTAGATCCAAAATATTTGGATAGGTATAAGCTCTATAGTAGTATTTCCACCTTGCCCTCTGATAGGCTAGTTTTTTTTACTGTAAAAACATACCCAATCTTTTCAGATTTACAAGTGTCAAGGGCAGGGATGGGCAACTCCAGTCCTCTGGGGCCTGATTGGTGTTACACTTTTGCCCCAGCTAACACACCTGACTCCAATACTCAACTAATCATGATCTTCTGTTTACAATGCAATTAGTTTAATCAGCTGTGTTTGCTAGGGATGATGGGGGGGGGAGTGTGATACCACTCTGGCCCCAGAGGACTGGAATTGCCCACCCCTGGTCTAGGGGGTCTAGGAGCTAGGGGTTGTTTTTTGACTTGTATGAATGAGGGCATGGGACGGTACAATCAATCCATTATTGATATAGACTATGAACACTATCGTTTAGCTGATGTGTTGTTTACAGTGTTGCTTGTATATTGCTACACATGTCAGTGAGTGATGATCCACACTTTGAAGCCCTCAGCAGTGTTCCCTTCATTGGTCCAACAACAGGTTTCCCTCTTGAGATTTGATCCAATGACCCTGAAGCACTAGGCTAGAGCAGGGCTCTCCAAACCTGTTCCCGGAGAGCTACCCTCCTGTAAGTATTCGCTGCTCCCCAGTCGTAACTAACCTGATTCAGCTTATCAACCAGCTAATTATTAGAATTAGGTGCACTAGATTAGGGTTGGAGTGAAAACCTAAAGGACGGTAGCTCTCCAGGAACACGGTTGGAGAGCCCTGAGCTATAAAGTGTGCAGTTCTTTCCACATCTACCCTATCATAATCAATCCTCTGCGGTGGTGCCGATGCCCCGGGAAACATGGGAAATAGAGTTTGGATCAGTGGGGCTTTCTACTGGCAACTAATCTAATTGGTTATTTGTCATGGGCAATGCCCAGGTAAATTGAAAAGGGATAAAGAAGTTAGGAGTGTTGACAATACAAATGGTACTGCCAATTCAATTGTGTTCTCTTTACCATGCCAAACTGACGAACTACAGAAAATAGTTTCCTTTATTGTTGGGTGAGAAGCTTCACCAACCAGCAATGTAACATCCTCTGAATCATTACAATGGCTTTTCTCTATATTCATAAATGACAGAAATGCATAAACCTGTATAGGACATGCATACCAGTAAAGTGTGTTTTCTGGTTTGTAGGACATTAATTTAGTATACTGACATTTCTAATCCATCAAATGTGTCATACCCATTATTACTGTTGTTCATCATTCAATAGGTTAGTATTGTCAATACAATGTCATTCATACAGTAACCTATCCAACTCATCAATGTGTACTAAAGAAAACAAGGCCCCAACCCAATGGGAAAAAGTCTATTGCACCTACAGGCCTACAATCTGGATGCTTTGTTTGTTTTCTCCCTTACTCTCTAATAATGGAACATGTCAGTGAGAGGCAGATAAACAATCAACCTTTTCCTGTTCCACTTGTATGCATATTCTTTGTGTGTGTGTGTGTGTGTGTGTGTGTGTGTGTGTAGTATAACCGCTCCGGGGGGCACTGCTCTTCCTCACCTCTCAACTCGAGTCCAGATCGATGCTCATCAGCAGAGGCCGGAGGTCACTGTAAACACCTGACAATTGCACAGTATTGATTAGGCTCCCAGACTAATTTATACTGCATATGGCATTATCAATATCAGGTTGCTGCAGCGGTTCCAGTAGACTAACGCATGCTATCACCTGGGTGATTATCCAAGCTGTTATGTAGTGAAACTGTTAAAGGTGAAATATGAAGAAATAAGCAACAGCATTTCTTGGTTGCTAAAATTCTAATTTCAGTTTTTGACAAAACAAGCTCTGAGTGTAGAGAATCATTGTACCATCTTAACCGCTGTGAAATATATTTTCAATAATAAAAATTATTGTATTATCAGTTGTTTGAAGCTGGTGTTCAAAACTGAAAGTAAAAGACGCAAAAAATGAAACTTAAGAACGAGAAGCATAGAACAGATCTACCGCTTCTTAGACTTGCTTTCAATGAGAATGACAGATCTATAAATCATTTCTATGTGAATTTGGTCGGGGTTGCCCAAAAAGTTACATATTGCAGCTTATAGTTCAACATTCTTTTGTCCAATTATCAATTGAACTACAGTAACTGTTGACCATGTCTGTGGTTGCATTGCAGGCAGTGGGCTAATAGGGTAAAGGCTCTCACATACAAACGGGAATAGCAATTATCCGAGTGAATGAGGTTGGGATTTCATATCCATCGACTCTACAAAACTCTCCACTCATAATCCTCCTTAAACTTTCCACCAGCAATTATGTCGTTGCCTGCCACATTCTCCTTTTAATGCTCTTTCATCTCACTCCGCCAACTTTTCCATCATCTTGGGCTGATTAAAAGATGGAACAGTAAAACAAATTATAGGGAGGTCGCTGATGCCAATGGAGTCACTATTAAAAAAGAACTAAGTGGGTAAAGATAAATGACCTGATATCCATCTAGCCATATCAGTCAACACTCCTTCCTGGTCTTCCTTGGAAAAGGCATATACTGGTGTGACTTACATAATACTCAGGCACAGTGGTGGTTGTACGCATTAACAATACGACAATTTTCCATCATGTGGAGAGGGCAAGAGTAATAGGGTACAACATCTTTATTCTCTTTCGATATGCGGCGCTTGGGGAAATGGCGCAGAGGTGTTGACCTTCCTCTGTTTTGAGGCGACCTAAGAGTGAATTTCACTCAGCGTGGTTCCTTGTGTTAGGCTGCTGAAGTAGCAATACCGCTATTTAAAAGTCAGGTAGCAGGGGGAAGCAAATAGAAACCAGTCATTTATCAAAACCAAGGCCCTCCCCGGGCTTTGTGTGAGCTGCATAATGGCTAAGATCACATCATTAGCAGTGGTGATAAAAGTACCCAATTGTCGTAGTTGAGTAAAAGTAAAGATACCTTAATAGAAAATGACTCGAGTAAAAGTGAGTCACACAGTAAAATCCAACTTTTTAAATATACTTAAGTATCAAAAGAAAATGTTATTGCTAAAATATACTTAAGTATCAAAAGTAGAAGTATAATTCATTTTAAATTCCTTATATTAAGCAAACCAGACGGCACCATTTTATATTTGATTTACGGAGAGCTAGGGGCACGCTCCAACACTCAGACATCATTTATAAACGAAGCATGTGTTTAGTGAGTCTGCTAGATCAGAAAGAGTAGGGATGACCAGGGATGTTCTCTTGATAAATGTGTGAATTAGACCATTTCCTGTCTTGCTAAGCATACAAAATGTAATGAGTACTTTTGGGTGTCAGGGAAAATGTATGGAGTAAAAAGTACATTTTCTTTAGGAAGGTAGTGAAATAAAAGTAAAAGTTGTCATATATATATATATATATATACCCCCAAAAACAACTTAAGTAGTACTTTCAAGTATTTTTACCTAAGTACTTTACATCACTGTTAAATAGTCCTAAGAGTGCCTTTACAGAGGGAATGGGAGCTGTGCGACTCACACTTTAAGTACAGTAGGTGATGAAACCTCTATGAATTAACACAAGCACAAAGCAGCTAGCTTGCTCTCATCATATTAAAGAGATTCTCCGTTAGTTTTGTATACTTTTTAGCCAGTAGTTCTGAAAGTTGCACTCCCGAGCTCAAAGTGGTCCCCGAAGATTGCGTACTACTTAATCAGTGGAGGCTGGTGACTTGTAAAATTGAGGAGGAAGGGAGACCCACGGTATTGGCGCTGAACGCACGGAGATGTCAAAGTGTTTAAAAAATCGTCAAAAGAGTAATTATTTTAACCTAAAGCATTTAATAAAGACATTTATAGTACAATATTATGGGGAATGGGAATGAGAGGGCTACTTAGTGTTTGGAAGGGTTCACAGCAGTGATTTGTATGAGGCATGAGATGAGGTGTTCAGAGGCTTGACTTCAGTACAATACAGGAATAACACAACACACTACACAGTTAGACAAAAAGTGTTAAGAATGAGTTGGGGGGGCAGGCAATTTTTACACCCTGGGGACCAGAGTTTTTCCTTATCTGTTAACCTAACCAGGAAAACTCTGGACCCTATAAGGTATGACAGGGATTGATCAGTTGTAAAAAGGTTTTATAAGGGTTATGATGGAATGAGTTTCTCTTAATCAGGTCAGAAGGTTTTGAAATACTGAAAATAACTCCTGGCCCTGGGGGGATGAAACCCCTGTCAAACTGCAGCAACCGTATACGTGTTCATATTAATTATATTTAGATTAGGAATGGGATTTCCTCTACCCAGACACAGAGCCAACAACTGATAGACAATAGAACTCACAGGGCTCAGCTTGCTTAATGAATGTTTGCATCATGCAGTTCTATGCAGCTGTAGGCCTTGTAAAAAAAAATGTACTCACATCTGTCATCACTATTATGTTGATTTGATTCATTCCAGTTGATCATTTTGGATTGAAAACATATTGGCAGCCTAGCCAGCCCAATTTTGAATATAAACCAAATTTGATCACATTCACATTTTCTCCTGATACACAAATGAACTATAAATACACAACGTTACCAATTTAGTTTACCCTGACCAAATGGGCAGCGCACATAGGCTGTATGCATCTACTCTTATTAGTAGCCTACAGTTGATCAGACTGAAAAATTGTCTAGTTTTCATCCCATACAGCATTTCAGATCTCAAATGTTTAGGTGTAGCCTAGGCTGCTGCAACATTTATATCATGAGTTTTTGCTTCTCTGTCCTGAGTGATTGTGTTTTCATCTTTGCTAAATAAATACAGTAGGAAAGTGGAAAGCCTACTTGAGGGCACGTGAAAAAATGCGCTGTGTCAACTTCGCTTTAATCTAACTTTTTAAATGGATGATGCGATGGAAGCTATCAAGTAATTCGGAATTGATTTTGAAGAACCAGAAATGACAATCAAAAGTTCTATATGTTCAGCAAGTAAAGCATTGTTACGTGCAATTACCTCTGCAAGCTCATTGTAGTTTCCCTTGTCGGCGGAACTTTCCCTTTGGTAGTGTTCTTGCATGCCCAAAAACACAGTGGTGTTGATAAGCCGCGTGAGAACATCCCTGTTTCTTCTTTCTTGTTGTGTCGCGCAGTTTGAATATGCAGACCTTCGCCATGATCGATGCAGCTTTTTCCCAGAAGCTTGAATCTGATGTGTGCATTTATATGCTGCCTGCGGAAAAATCAATGTTCTTTAGGTCACTGTACCCCTCTTTCGCCCAAGGCTCAGACTTTCCAAAAAGCAGGCAAGGCCAGCAATACAGGCAGATTGGTGAAAGGCTCCTTGTGAACGCCCTCACCTTTTCATCCTTCTTCATGAAACTGATCTCAGGCGGAGGTCAACCCTTACTTTGGAGGATGTCCTCCGGAAGTGGTCATAATTACCATGTATGTCTATGGAAGGGGGTGAGGCCTACGAGCCTCCTAGGTTTTGTATTGAAGTCAATGTAGCCAGAGGAGGACGGAAGCTAGCTGTCCTCAGGCTACACCATGGTGCTACCCCAGACAGTGCTGTTGAATTTACTGTAGACCATTGCAAAACAGTGTATTTTAATCAATTATTTGATGACATATGAATATATTTAAAACAGTTTGATCTAAAAATTATAACTGTTTTTTAATGTTTCACTATTTTTATGAAATTTCACTGGGGAGGATGGTCCGCCTCTCAGGAGCCTCCACTGTACTTCACATATGTGCATATACACTCGCGGACCAGTTAATTAGGTACACCACCCCGTTCACGAAAATTGATCGGTCCTAGTCATGTGGCTTTGGCTTGTTATGTAAAGCAGACACAAGCATCAAGGCATTCAGTTACTGTTCAATCGAACGTTAGAATTGGCAAAATTAGTGACCTAAGCGACTTTGAGCGTGGTATGATCGTCGGTGCCAGGCGTGCCGGATCCAGTATCTCAGAAATGGCCGCCCTCCTGGGCTTTTCACGCATGACAGTGTCTAGGGTTTACCGAGAATGGTGCGACAAACAAAAAACATCCAGTCAGCGGCAGTCCTGCGGGTGAAAACAACTCATTGATGAGGTCGAAGAGAATGGCAAGAATCATGCCAGCTAACAGGACAAATGGAAAAATAATGGTGCAATACAACTTTGGTGTGCAGAACAGCATCTTGGAACACACAACTCGTCAATCTTTGTCACGGATGGGCTATTGCAGAATATGACCACACCAGGTTCCACTCCTATCAGCTAAGAACAAGAAGAAGCATCTCCAGTGGGCATGCAATCAGTGGTGGAAAAAGTACCCAATTGTGATACTGGAGTAAAAGTAAAGATGCCTTAATATAAAAACTCAAGTGAAAGTCACCCAGTAAAATACTACTTGAGTAAAAGTCTAAAAGTATTTGGTTTTAAATGTACTTAAGTATCACAAGTAAATGTAATTGCTAAAATATACTTAAGTATCAAAAGTAAAAGTACAATTATAAATCATTTCGCATTCCTTATATTAAGCAAAGTAGACAGAACGATTTTCTTGTTTTTTATTTATTTACAGATAGCAAGGGGCACACTCCAACACCGCCAGATCAGAAGTAGTAGGGATGACCAGGGATGTTTTCTTGATAAATGTGTGAATTGGACCATTTTCCTGTAGTGCTAAGCATTCAAAATGTAACGAGTAACTTTTGGGTGTGAGGGAAAATGTTTGAAGTAAAAAGTGCATTGTTTTCTTTAGTAGTGAAGTAAAAGTCAGTTGTCAAAAATATAAATCGTAAAATACAGATGCCCCAAAAAACGACTTAAATAAAAATATTTTCAAGTACTACTTATGTACTTTACACCACTGCATGCGATAACCAACACTGGACATTTGAAGAGTGGAAAAACATTGCCTGGAACTTGACAGCGAGTTCAGTTTACTTGAGTGGCCTGGGCAGTCCCCAGACCTCAATCCAATAGAACATCTTTGGGATGAGATGGAACGGGCTGTTCGCAGCATGAATGTACCTCCATCCAATCTGCAGCAACTGCATGATGCCATCGCGTCAGCATGGACCAACATCCCTGTGGAATGTTTCCGACACCTTGTAGAATGCCCCGAATAATTCAGGCTGTTCTGGAGGCAAAGGGGTGGTCCGACCTGCTACTAGATGGGTATAAACTGTCCCCTGAGTGTATGTGCACCACATCATTGCTTTCTCTCGCGCTCTCTCTGCTGGCTCCACTGAGCCATTAGGCCATGCAACCTCATTGGATAACTTTCAGCAGCCCTGTTGCTAGCTGTCACTCAAATGCGAGAAGCTGAAGCTCATTGACTAGAACTCAAATTGCTAGGGGTCTGGCCCACGTGGGGGTAAATGTAGGGAAAATGACGCAGCACAGCTTCAAGGAAACATACCTGTCTATTTGTTTAAAAATTCACCATGATTTAACTCTTTAGTCATATCCCAGTTGACCTATTTGCTTATGGCCTTATGACCTAGCGACTTGTTTATTAAATGATATGAGCAAAAAAGATTCAATTTTATTTGGAACCACAAGCCAGACAAAATCAAACGGGCCTATTTATATAATTAGTATGAATTCGGAGGGCAGAAATGATTAAATATTAAAGCATTAGACCTCTAAAGGCTTCAGTCATACAAAAGAATTGTACTTGAATCCGAACTGGTTCTCTAGCAGATTAGTAAGAATGTCTCACCCCATGTTCAAGAATGTTCTTTTTCCCTTTATTCAGATTACAACCTCTCACGTCCAGTTATTTGAAAATGAAATACTCTCCAAAATATTGCAGTTTTTAAAACAAGCCATAGTAAGTTGGTTGCAATTTCAGTTTAATCCACCAGAAAAGACAGAACCAATAGAACAAATATTATGGTTCAACTCAAGTATAAACTAATTTTTTTTTAAACTATATTTTGGGAAGAAATGTTTAAAAAATGTATAATCTTTCTAAATGATATCATAAATGGGACTGTGGAGTTGTCACACATGTTGCTAACAAAAATATATGGAAATGTCTGCTCTACTAAAATTACAACCAACTAATTGCAGCATTACCGCAAAAATGGAAGAGGCAAGTAGAAGGGGGAGAAGGTAAGGAACTTGTCTGTCGGTCCTGCATTAAAGACGAACATTGGCTAAAGAAAATTGTCATAAATAAAACAGGATACCAGTTTCATTTAAGGACCAAAAAATGTACAGCTGTGACATATAGATTGCAAAATATACTGCTCAAAAAAATAAAGGGAACACTTAAACAACACAATGTAACTCCAAGTCAATCACACTTCTGTGAAATCAAACTGTCCACATAGGAAGCAACACTGATTGACAATAAATTTCACATGCTGTTGTGCAAATGGAATAGACAACAGGTGGAAATTATAGGCAATTAGCAAGACACCCCCAATAAAGGAGTGGTTCTGCAGGTGGTGACCACAGACCACTTCTCAGTTCCTATGCTTCCTTGCTGATGTTTTGGTCACTTTTCAATGTTGGCGGTGCTTTCACTCTAGTGGTAGCATGAGACGGAGTCTAGAACCCACACAAGTGGCTCAGGTAGTGCAGCTCATCCAGGATGGCACATCAATGCGAGCTGTGGCAAGAAGGTTTGCTGTGTCTGTCAGCGTAGTGTCCAGAGCATGGATGCGCTACCAGGAGACAGGCCAGTACATCAGGAGACGTGGAGGAGGCCGTAGGAGGGCAACAACCCAGCAGCAGGACCGCTACCTCCGCCTTTGTGCAAGGAGGAGCAGGAGGAGCACTGCCAGAGCCCTGCAAAATTACATTTACATTTAAGTCAATGACCTCCAGCAGGCCACAAATGTGCATGTGTCTGCTCAAACGGTAAGAAACAGACTCCGTGAGGGTGGTATGAGGGCCCGACGTCCACAGGTGGGGGTTGTGCTTACAGCCCAACACCATGCAGGACGTTTGGCATTTGCCAGAGAACACCAAGATTGGCAAATTCGCCACTGGCGCCCTGTGCTCTTCACAGATGAAAACAGGTTCACACTGAGCACATGTGACAGTGTGGAGACGCCGTGGAGAACGTTCTGCTGCCTGCAACATCCTCCAGCATGACCGGTTTGGCGGTGGGTCAGTCATGGTGTGGGGTGGCATTTCTTTGGGGGGCCGCACAGCCCTCCATGTGCTCGCCAGAGGTAGCCTGACTGCCATTAGGTACCGAGATGAGATCCTCAGACCCCTTGTGAGACCATATGCTGGTGCGGTTGGCCCTGGGTTCCTCCTAATGCAAGACAATGCTAGACCTCGTGGCTGGAGTGTGTCAGCAGTTCCTGCAAGAGGAAGGCATTGATGCTATGGACTGGCCCGCCCGTTCCCCAGA
This sequence comes from Salmo trutta, assembly GCF_901001165.1. Classification (NCBI taxonomy): domain Eukaryota; kingdom Metazoa; phylum Chordata; class Actinopteri; order Salmoniformes; family Salmonidae; genus Salmo; species Salmo trutta. The sequence goes on from NC_042975.1 coordinate 21,446,449, forward strand.
CCATGTCTCGCTCCATCCACCAACGCCACGTTGCACCACAGACTGTCCAGGAGTTGGCGGATGCTTTAGTCCAGGTCTGGGAGGAGATCCCTCAGGAGACCATCCGCCACCTCATCAGGAGCATGCCCAGGCGTTGTAGATAGGTCATACAGGCACGTGGAGGCCACACACACTACTGAGCCTCATTTTGACTTGTTTTAAGGGCATTACATCAAAGTTGGATCCGCCTGTAGTGTGGTTTTCCACTTTAATTTTGAGTGTGACTCCAAATCCAGACCTCATGGGTTGATAAATTGGATTTCCATTGATTATTTTTGTGTGATTTTGTTGTCAGTACATTCAACTATGTAAAGAAAAAAGTATTTAATAAGATTATTTCATTCATTCAGATCTAGGATGTGTTATTTTAGTGTTCCCTTTATTTTTTTGAGCAGTGTAGTTGTGAAGAGATTTTCGATGCGCTGATTTCATGGTTTATGAACTGATACACAAAACAACGCTGGATTCAAAAACATTATTATACAAAATTCTTGCAACCAATAGAATGTTATGTCTATGGGGGATATAACCATCCCAGCTCTGCATATTTTGCTGCAAAGAGACATTATCATTAGATCATTTGTTTTGGTACTGTCCATATGTAGCTTGTTTTTGACCGCAGGTCCAGGAATGGCTGAAGAATTGCATCAATTACCTCGTGCTAACTCTGCAAATAGCACTGCTGGGGGATTTTAAAAGTCATAGTCAATCAATCAATAATATAATATTACTCTTAGCACAAAAAAATAATTTACAATATGTAGAGTCAATATGAATAGAAAGGTTTAGAACTTTCGTGAAACAGCACAGTTGAAAAGTAATAGAATCAACAAAAAATATCAAAACTCGATTGTGTTCAGAGTTAGATGGGAGGTTGAGTGGAGCTGAAGGATGGAACTAAAAACAAACAAAAGATAACTATTGTAAAATGTGTCCGTAAAATGTATATAGTATGTGTAAGCTGGAGGTAGGAACCTAAGTGTTGTGTATTAGTTTACTCCAATTAGGGGAGGGATGCTGGGATATGGGGAAAATTACAAAGGAAAATATATACAGTACCAGTAAAAAGTTTGGACACACCTACTCATTCAAGGCTTTTCCTTTATTTTGTACTATTTTGTACATTGTAGAATAATAGAGAAGACATAAAAACTATGAAATGACACATGGAATAATGTAGTAACCCAAAAAGTGTTAAACAAATCAAAATATATTTTAGATTCTTCAAAATAGCCACCCTTTGCCTTGATGACAGCTTTGCCTACCCTTGGCATGCTCTCAACCAGCTTCACCTGGAATGCTTTTCCAACAGTCTTGAAGGAGTTCACACATATGCTGAGCACTTGGCTGTTTTTCCTTTACTCTGCGGTCCAACTCATCCCAAACCATCTCAATTGGGTTGAGGTCGGGGGAATGTGGAGGCCAGGTCATCTGATGTAGCACTCCATCACTCTCCTTCTTGGTCAAATAGCCCTTACACAGCCTGGAGGTGGGTTGGGTAATTGTCCTGTTGAAAAACAAATTATAATCACACTAAGTGCAACCAGATGGGATGGCGTATTGCTGCAGAATGCTGTGGTAGCCATGCTGTGGTAGCCATGCTGGACTTTCTTCTCTGTATGCATCAATGGCGTCGCTCTTGCTGCGGGTGATTCTTTGATCCACCTCTACGCAGACGACACCATTCTGTATACATCTGACCCTTCTTTGGACACTGTGTTAACAAACCTCCAAACGAGCTTCAACGCCATACAACACTCCTTCCGTGGCCTCCAACTGCTCTTAGATGCTAGTAAAACTAAATGCATGCTCTTCAACCAACCGCTGCCCGCACACGCCCGCCCGACTAGCATCACTACTTTGGACAGTTCTGACTTAGAATATGTGGACAACTATAAATACCTAGGTGTCTGGTTAGACTGTATACTCTCCTTCCAGACTCACATTAAGCATCTTCAATCCAAAATTAAATCTAGAATCGTCTTCCTATTTCGCAACAAAGCATCCTTCACTCATGCTGCCAAACATACCCTCGTAAAACTGACCATCCTACCGATCCTTGACTTCGGCGATGTCATTTCCAAAATAGCTTCCAACACTCTACTCATCAAATTGGATGCAGTCTATCACAGTGCCATCCATTTAGTCACCAAAGCCCCATATACTACCCACCACTGTGACCTGTATGCTCTCGGTGGCTGGTCCTCGCTACATATTTGTCGCCAAACCCACTGGCTCCAGGTCATCTATAAGTCTTTGATTGGTATAGCTCCACCTTATCTCAGCTCAGTGGTCACCATAGCAGCACCCACCCGTAGCACGCGCTCCAGCAGGTATATTTCACTGGTCTTCCCCAAAGCCAACACCTCGTTTGGCCGCCTTTCCTTCCAGTTCTCTGCTGGCAGTGACTGGAACGAACTGCAAAAATCACTGAAATTTGAGATTTATTTCTCCCTCACTAACTTTAAACGACAGCTGTCAGAGCAGCTTACCGATCGCTGCAGCTGTACACAGCCCATCTGTAAATAGCCCATCTACCCAACTTTTTACCTCATCCCCATATTTGTTTTTCTTTTTTGCACACCAGTATTTCTACTTGCACATCCTCATCTGCACATATCACTCCAGTGTAAATTGCTAAATTGTAATTACTTCGCCACTATTGGCCTATTTATTGCCTTACCTCCTTACTTCATTTGCACAGACTGTACATAGATTTTTCTATTGTGTTATTGACTGTACGTTTGTTTATTCCATGTGTAACTCTGTGTCGTTGTTTTTGTCGCTCTGCTTTATCTTGGCCAGGTCGCATTTGTAAATGAGAACTTGTTCTCAACTGGCCTACCTGGTTAAATAAAGGTGTGTCTTCAATTCTAAATAAATCACACTGTCAAAGCACCAGCAAAGCACCATCACACCACCACCTCCAAACGCCACGGTGAGAACCACACATGCGGCGATCACCCGTTCACCTACTCTACATTTCACAAAGACATGACAAATCTCAAATTTGGACTCATCAGACCAAAGGACAGGTTTCCACCAGTCTAATGTCCATTGCTTGTGTTTTTTTGGCCCAAGAAAGTCTCTTCTTAATATTGGTGTTCTTTAGTAGTGGTTTCTTTTCAGCAATTCAACCATAAGGCCTGACTCATGCAGTCTCCTCTGAACAATTGATGTTAATATGTGTCTGTTACTTGAACTCTGGGAAGCATTTATTTGGGCTGGAATCTGAGGTGCAGTTAACTCTGCTGCGGAGGATAAGTTCATTAGAGTTAACTCTGGGTCTTCCTTTCCTGTGGCGGTCCTTACGAGAGCCAATTTCATCATAGTGCTTGATGGTTTTTGCGACTGCACTTGAAAAACGTTCAAAATTCTTGACATTTTCTGGATTGACTGACCTACATGTCTTAAAGTAATGATGGACTGTCATTTCTCTTTGCTTGTTTGAGCTGTTCTTGCCATAATATGGACTTGGTCTTTTACCAAATAGGGCTATCTTCTGTATACCACCCCTACCTTGTCACATCACAACTGATTGGCTCAAACGCATTAAGAAGATAATAAATTATACAAATTAACAAGGCACACCTCTTAATTGAAATGCATTCCAGGTGACTACCTCATGAATCTGGTTGAGAGTGTCCAAAGCTGTCATCAAGGCGAAGGGTGGCTACTTTAAGAATCTCAAATATAAAATATATTTTCATTTGTTTAACACTTTTTGGTTACTACATGATTCCATATGTGTTATTTCATTATCTCAGCAAAAAAAGAAACGGCCCATTTTCATGATCCTGTCTTTCAAAGATCATTTGTAAAATCCAAATAACTTCACAGATCTTCATTGTAAAGGGTTTAAACACTGTTTACCATGCGTGTTCAATGAACCATAAACAATTCATGAACATGCACCTGTGGAACAGTCGTTAAGACACTGACAGCTTACAGACGGTAGGCAATTAAGGTCACAGTTATGAAAACTTAGGACATTAAAGAGGCCTTTCTACTGACTCTGAAAAACATCAAAAGAAAGATGCTCAGGGTCCATGCTCATCTGCGTGAAGGTGCCTTAGGCATGCTGCAAGGAGGCATGAGGACTGCAGATGTGGCTAGGGCAATAAATTGCAATGTCCGTACTGTGAGACGCCTAAGACAGCGCTACAGGGAGACAGGACGGACATCTGATCATCCTCGCAGTGGCAGACCACGTGTAACAACACCTGCACAGGATCGGTACATCCGATCATCACACCTGCGGGACAGGTACCGGATGGCAACCTCAACTGCCAGAGTTACACCAGGAATACATACATACATACATACATACATACATACATACATACATACATACATACATACATACATACATACATACATACATACATACATACAAAAGTATGTGGATCATGCACAATCCCAGGCATCGGCTGAAGCGGTGTAAAGCTCGGCGCCATTGGACTCGAGCAGTGGAAACGCATTCTCTGTAGTGATGAATCACGCTTCACCATCTGGCAGTCCGATGGACGAATCTGGGTTTGGCGGGTGCCAGGAGAACACTACCTGCCTGAATGCTAGTGCCAACTGTAAAGTTTGGTGAAGAGGAATAATGGTCTGGGGCTGTTTTTCCATGGTTTGGAGTAGGGCCCTTAGTTCCAGTGAAGGGAAATCTTAACAGCATACAATTACATTTTAGACGATTCTGTGCTTCCAACTTTGTGGCAACAATTTGTGGAATGCCCTTACCTGTTTCAGTATGACAATGCCCCAGTGCACAAAGCGAGGTCCATACAGAAATGGTTTGTCGAGATCAGTGTGGAGGAACTTGACTGGCAAGCACAGAGCCCTGACCTCAACCCCATCGAACACCTTTTGGGTTGAATTGGAACGCAAACTGTGAGCCAGGTCTAATTGACTAATATCAGTGCCCAACCTCACTAATGTTCAGTTCACATAATATAATTTCAAAGTTTGCATTAAAGTGTCTGTAATAGAATATATTTGTCAAAAACAAATGTAGACGTCAATAATTGCGTTTCTATAGCTTCCCAAAAAAAAACGTTTCACTATGGAGGAGTACCAAAATGGCTGCTTTGTGGCTTCCAAAGTGCCCCCTTGTCAGACATCCAGGGTTTATACACATCATTGGTCCCGACCATGAGCACCCGCAACTGTGACTGTTAAGGGGATGTTAACATTAACTATTTGGCTGACTGTTAAGTTGTAATGTTACGACCCATTCCAAGTTACCACGTTTAATGATTTGAAATGAGAATGTTGACATTCTCCTCTCCCTTTTAATTTGCTGGTAGGGTTCAAAGCACCCCTATACCAAATTGGTGTATAATTAAGTAATTCTATTTTACCTGTGGGCGAGTTGCCTCTTAAGTGTGTTGTTGGTCCCTAACCAGCAAATTTCACAGTGAAACAAAAACGATGACATGTACCAGCCAAGCTGAAATAACCTGTTATCATCTTTAACATGTTTAATTTTAATGATCTATTTTGACCTGTGGGGCTGTCACTCAATACTTGCACCCTCAGATGTCCATACTTACTGTACATGGAGCCAAATGTCCCTACAAAATAACAGTTCACCATTGAGGAATCTCCCCACAGCTTTGGTATAAGTAATCCAAGACCTCTGGTAGTGTTAGAAAAACAGCAAATGAACACTGTACTGTATGATAATGATCCAGTCCACTTCCACAGCTCCATCCATCTACTGTTTAAGAGAGACTGATGCACAGTCTCAGACTCAGAGGTCACGTTCACACTCCCCACTCCCATCCCTTGTCTCAAGGCTTCTCTCCCCACCAGTCATGCACATCCTCCACAGCCTTTTGGTTCTCCCTCCACTCTGAAGGACAATGTCCGCGGTGCTTAAGATGGTACTTCCGCGACCTTAAACCCCATCGCCTCGACCCCCTCGGGCGTCAACGGACTCTAACGGTCGTGTGCAGACATCCGGCAGATGTCACCCTCGTGGGGGAGGGCTCTAAATCTCCTCGCTGACCCAACCGGAACAAATGAAGACGTCAGCTCACTTGCGGAAATTACGGCTTTGAACCAGCCTTTGGGTTAGAAATCATGTAGAGCGTTTGATGAAAGCCGGTCAGTAATGATCAGTTGGTTTTTTCAGAGTTTAAAGAAAATGTGTGTTAAAAGAGCGCACACTACACACTCACACAACCACACACACACGAACGCTTATAGTATGTGTGGGCAAGACAGTCTTTTTTTTACTTCAGAGTGAATGTGTGGAAAGGGGTGATCAAGCTTTCGAGAGTCGGATCTGTCCTAAGCATTGGAGTTAGTTAACCTTCTCCACAGTGAACTCTCCGCTGCCACTGTAAACCCAGGGCAATGATAGACCTCTCATGGCAACCAATTAGGGGCTGTCATTTTTGTAGAAGTGCCAGGCTTCTGCTTTGATTGATCGTGCACAGTGCAAGGAGGAGGAGAGAGGCAGCCAGGCATGCAGGCAGGTCAGACCTACAAGCCTAGCTGGCACCACAGGTTCAAGGCTGTGATCGATTTGAAAGGCAACCAAGCTATGTTATTTATAAGATCACAAGGCCGTTAGAACCAACTAGTCGCTTAGCCTTTGCCACCGACTGTTGCTCTGTGCCAACCAGGAGAGAAACTGAGATTTAGGACGACTAGCTAACCTGTCTCTGTAGGAAGTAGTCTGGTTAGTTTATCATAGTGCGTGTTGGATGCACGTCTGCTGCCATGCACTGTATGTGTGTGTACTCATTAGGAACAGCTTGGTGCTCTCGTCGAATCCAAATACCCCACAGCAAAGGCTAAATAGCAAAGCAGGCTTTCGCTGAAAATAAGTGTTATTTATTTTTATTGAGACAATTGATGCCTTTCAGCGCATTGTCGGTTACGGAGGAGGGTGTGAGGAATTTTAATTGGGATGTGCCTGGACATTTAATATCATGCCTGTCTGTCTGCAAGGTATCATGCATGTCCTTGCCTGTGAATGTTAAACTGAGGTACAGAGACGAGGCATGCCAATATATGAAATATAGTTAAAGGCAGTGCTTATTGAGCCGAATCATAATTGGCAGTCGTCCCTGACGGGAAACCTGGAGCATTTTGTGGTGTTTTTTTTATGTGAGCCGCCATTTCCGTGCCACCCCGGCCCTGGTGACTTTAAAGAAGCCTAATGTGTGTTATTTGCAAAGGGCACCTTCATTTGTGTGCGTCGTAACCTCGAAGACGAGGTGATTTTCAGCTGTGAGCTAATCCGACCGCAGCACACTCCGAGCAGCCCACCCAGGGCCGCCCAATCAGAATGACTGTCTTCGGTCACACTTGATTTTTAGGCCTCGCAAATCCAACCGATTACTCTAATTGTCCATTAATTGTGCGATGATTATTCCATCCATCTTCGATTATTTGCCCCCTCCCCTTGGTTAGGTGGTAACAAGGTGACTTTCATGCTTTCCTTGTATGTAATTATAACACAATTACTAGTTTGGTCCAGTGTAAACAGATGTACTGACATGTTATGCTGCTTGAGAGAATGGAGGAGATGGAAGCGTGGAAGATAGGGCTATGTATGAACTTAATTGTATTCGTCTCATTTGGTTCCTAGAATTGAATGAGGCAGTTTTGTATACGGTATGCATATCCCTATACTGTATCTTTATGAAAACATGTACCTGACAGAAACAGAGCTTTATTTGGATTCAAGGTCCCTGAGAAACCATTATTATTGTCAAAATTATGATTATTAATTATGTTTATGAATGCCATTGTGTCAATGACTCTACATGTGAAATATTGGCATTCCTTTTTAGATTCAAACTACACAAATACAGTACATTCAAATGTCTTTTTGTTGAAAATTGTCTCCTTTTAGCTGTCAAAGAGAGCTGCTAGTTGTTTTTTAATGCTTTTTTTTCTTCATTTAACCTTTATTTAACCAGTCAAGTCAGTTAAGAACAAATTCTTATTTACAATGATGGCCTACACTGGCACGACGCTGGGCCAATTGCGCACCGCCCTCTGGAACTCCCAATCACAACCGGTTGTGATACAGCCTGGATTTGAACCAGGTTGTCTGTAGTGATGCCTCTAGCACTGAGATGTAGTGTCTTAGATCGCTGCGCTACTCGGGAGCCCAAGGTAATATGCTTCTGTATGGCTCTGTCATGTCCTCTTCTTTACTTAAGTGCTGGGAGATTATTCTGACTTATAATTTACTTTGAAAGTCTCTTAAATGTTTTTGAAAATGTATAAGAAAAAAAAACCTCTACACGACTTATGCCCAGAAGTAGTAGTTGTGCGCCTCAGCAATGTCTGACTTTTACCCTCCTTTAGTGCACTAATACATTGGATTAGCTATTGTTATTCGCTGGCAACAGGGAAACAAGAGCTTGTCTCTGATGCCTTGATTTATTGTATTTACATTGATGCTGTGTAATTCGTTTGTACGAGGCAAGCAGAAGCTAGCGCCCCAGTGGCCTGTTTCCGTGTGTGTGTGGGGTGGGGGCGGTTGTGAGAGTCAATATGATTCATGCGGGTGCTTCCCCCATTTGCTGGGCTTTGTGTCCAGCTCAATTAACTGAAGGCTCATACACTCTCCCGCACGGCGGGAGCCCATCAGAGGAACCAACAGCCTATCCCAACAGCTTACAGCCTGTGTGTGTGGATATTTCTTTCCTCACGGTGTCAATTGCTCTGAGCAAGTGAAGCCAACTCGGGACAAATCTCCTATTCCCCAAACAAGTGTACCGACGTCTCATTTACCGTCGTCTCATTTACCGTCGTCTCATTTAAGCCGCACTGCCACTGGCAAGGTTGTTTCAAATACTGTCATTGCATCATACAAATGGTTCCACCAAAGTTGCAAGCTACAAACATTTCTGCCTGCTTCTTTGATCTGTGTTGTAATGAAAGGCTTTGGCCATGACAGTGCGGATGATACGCCATTTAGCAGACTCTTTTCTCCAAAGCGACTTACAGTCGTGCATGCATACATTTCACGTCTGTGTGATCCTGGGAATCAAACCCACTATCCAGGTGTTGCAAAGGCAGAAGCCGTGTGGGGTTGGTTCACCAGTGTGTTTGGAAGAGAATCAATGAACTCCGACTGAACAGAGCTGGGCTGGGGTGTCTGTGTGGAAAGTCCCCCCCCCCCCCATCTCTCTTGTCTTAACTGAGCCCACTACACCATTGTTGTTTTTATATATGTTTTATAATTAGAATGATAATGCAAAGCCAATTAATGTGGTAGGATGTTGTTGGATTTGCCATTTCTGAACTGTAGTGTTAACCAGAGGTCACAGTTAATGCATTCCAGTATGTAAAATTCTAAGAATGGTTGATCGATATTGCCTGAAAATGGCCACTTGCCTGATTATTGCAGGACCATTGTAGATTGCGATATCCTCTATCAAATGCTTGTGTCGAATGACCACTTCTCACCCTTCTTTTCAAAAATCCTCCATATAATATAATTTATTCAAATTTTTCAGGGGGTGCTGCAGATAAGAACGACAGCAGTGGTGTAATCTGCCTATCAATAATTGTTTTTGCGACCTGTGGACAGCCAGTGAAGAATGTGCTCTCGCAACAGCTGCAGAGTGCCGATCCCAAGCTATGGAATAGAAGTTTGAGGGAGTTCCTCCCTTCTAAATTCCTCCGTGGTATTGTGCTCCACATATTAACCACTTCCAAAACAAGTTTTTAATTTAAGAAGACAGCGTTTTATTGTTCAATCTAATTTGTGTTTAACGGACACATGCTCAAACTCACATACTTCAACAGCTGCAAATGATTGAGATATTAAAATGTCACAAAGAAATGTAAACAATAGGCCTTTAGAAAATGCAGGATGGCATTAATTTTTCACAAGCAAATAAACATTTTCGGTAGTGTTCAATGCATGCCATTCCATGAGAGCAGCATTTATTTTTCAACCATGTTTTGAAGCAAGACCAACGGATTTTCACGATTTCAGTTATATCATCAAAATCAATCAATCAAAGCACGTTTTTGGGCTCATTCAGTGGTTTTATACATGATTAAGTAGAATCCTGTTGGAAAACGGTTAAAATAATTTTTTAAGGTCATTTTATATTCCTAAAACATATGTTAAATGATACTGTTGCTGCTTCCGGTTGTCATCTATTTTTTATTTATAGCCCAGTGTCAAAACAACGGTTTTAAATGTCCAAATTCAGAGATTGGAAGGTTGTGAGCTCAATCCCTGTATGAGTCATACCAAAGACTGTAGAAATGTGACCTGATGCATCTCTGCTTGGCACTCAGCATTAAGGAGATCGATTGGAGGTAAAGCCCTGCTAGCGTCCTGTCCAGGCGGTCTACGTGTACATCAAACGCCTCATGCTACAGAAACAGGAGCCATTCTGGCTCGTGCAAAGCTAATTTACTCACAAGCTGTAGCAACTATTACATATATATTTAACCATTTATAGAGTTTAAAAAAGTGCTCTCAAACGCAATTTAACTGGGCGCTCTAGGCTAGAGCCTCCACAGTGTCTGTGCAGCAGGCTGAACGTTCAACTTCCCTACAATGAGCCACATCAGTCCTCCATGACAACAAAAACATAAATAACAGAGTAGCCTAATAAGTCCTTCATTTTTGGTACATGTTCAGGTAAATCAATTTGACTAATTTATAATCAAAAAGTTACATTACAGATTACAATGTTGGACAGGTAACTGTAACAGATTACATTTAGAAAGTAACCTACCCAACCCTGTAAAATGCTATGTTATGCTATGCTAAATCATTTCACGATGTTGACCCGACTGAACAGATGCAGATTCATGATCAATGGTAATAGCCTATGGAAGACGTACAAATGTCCTAGCAGTCGCGGGGACGCCATTCTGCAATGACATGTCGACTATTGGAAATGCTAATGTGGTCTGGAAGTTATCCAGGAGCTATACATCTGTTTATTTCTCCTCGGTACATGGATTGTTAATCAATATAAGCTAACCAAAAATAAATATATAACTTTGTCTCAAAGCTGCTTGTGGTAAGACGTAATTTCCAAATAAGCTTACTGTAGCCTCTGATGCTGATATAAAGTCGATTCCCAGGTAATCAAATGCCATTTTACCCAACCCGCCATGTAATTGATTTATATTTTCAATATCAGGTAGTTCCACACGCAAAACATTTTTACATTTACTGTAGTTGTCTTTAACAGGAAATATTAGCACTTTCATTGTGTGCTAATACAGGCACTTACTCTAAGGGTAATGTGTGCTAATACAGGCACTTACTCTAAGGGTAATGCATTGACATGTGCTTTTGTAAAAACATTAAACTCTATTTAAAAATCTATAATAATTAAGGTAAGTTAAGGTCGCTGACGGCATGATGTTTGTTTGAGTTATGTAGTTATTCTTCTTAGCTGTCACCTTGGAGCACTGACAGATACTCATTTGTGTTGGTACACCAAGAATAATACAGGATTGGCCATGGCGGTGTTGTCATTCCTTGAAAGTGCATTTAAATCACATCAGTGACCTTTTCTACTTGAGTACTAAAGGTCAGCATTACACTGCCTCTGCATAAACACTGCAGAGAAAAACAATTTCAAAGTGCATCATTTCAAGGTTGAATAAACAATATTTTTACTTTACTTGCAACAGAGACTCTTAAAATGCCCCTTTCATGCAACAACAGCAGGCCTGTGATGTTTAATTTACATAGTGCTGGGGGTGTGTTCAGCAGGGTACTACTTTGTCGACCATTCTGTTGAAATATGTTATATAGAACAGATATGCCTCTCTGGCATGTAGACTAAGGAATCACGTCAGTTCTATTTATGACATTTCTTTCTGCAATATTTGCCCACTGATAACACAGGTCAAATAATACAGGGCATTTTTTTACATGAATTCAATGCTTTTACAGATGACGGACTAATCCAGTAAACACAGGTTGTGTCAGATTATTATGTCACTTTATTTATGGATAAACATTAATACAAATCCCTCAAATGATCATGACCTCACGTTCGACAAGATATAGTGTCATTTAAGTGACAGCTACTGATTTGAATATAATGGGGTTGAGCAAGTGGGTACCATTCTTATTCAGAGAGGGTACCTGAGTTAAGACTGGTGAAAGTCTCATTTAGCTGCACATAGTTACAGTTGTTATTGTGCTCTCGAATAGAAAAGCAAACACAAGTGTTTGTGCATCTCTCTTTGGTCGTGGGATGATCATATTTATCAGGCTATCATTTAATGGGATACATTTGTGTTTATTGGTGTTTTGTTCAATCTCTAGATATTGAGTGACCAATGGGAGTGCTCCCGTCCTCTGAATGCTTTCAAATGTATTTATTTGTACACGTTTGAATCACATTTTCTTTGCTTATGGCACATTTATTCCCTTTTTGCTTTCAGTTTTATTAATTATTATAACTCAATACTATTGACATTAAGTTGTCTCCATAGAAAATGACCTTGTACTGCTAGAGGTTAATCAAACACAGAAATGTGTGTATTCAAATACCTTAATAGAATACTCTGGTCATAGCCATGTTTCTCCACTGATCTGCAATGACCCAAAATATATCTGTTTAAAGGCCATGGCAATACATCCACATACAGTCTCCTTATTGAAATTCATGAGGATCCCTCGGACTAATAAACTTAATTTAGCGCAACATTTTGTTTGATATTCCCAGTACAGAGCCCTTACATTAACTGCCTGTGGATATTCCAAAATACGTAAAACCAGCAAGAACAGCCTACAGCCAAATATAAAATATGCATGTAATTGGAAACCAACATTTCCATTCTAGCTTTTGTATTTGAAGAGAGTAAGCTATTAGTTTTAAATTTGTATGCAGCCTCTTTGCAGAGCCGTCCATACTTTTGAATACATCTCAACCGTGCCAAAATGTATCTTTGTAGTACTTAAAACATAAATGATTGTATTCCTTGTGAACTAGCCAATGATGACACGGCATCGTACATTAACCAACTCCATTGAAGCTCGCAGTGAACAAAGAACACTTGCAACCTCTAATTGTGGGGAAGAGAAACGGCATGTATTTTTTTTATTCGCACAGTGCTTTTGTCAGAGTGCATCAGGAAAGAGGCCAGAAGTTATTTATTCCACTGCTTGATTTTTACTTCCTCCTATGCTGTAGTTGGATCCCTTTCATAGTGCTGAAAGGGTTGACACTTTATTTGGATTAAATTGGTTTGCCTTCTGTGCAACAGTGATAAGAGGGAATAGTGCAGGATGAAATATTTATTCATTTCTTTATTTGTAGGCATTATGGGGACTTGGTGTGGAGGTTGAACACACTGTACTCTGTGACGACCTTGCATAGCACATGTTTTCAAAAGCAGGGCCTCTTGCTTAAAGGCCAAGAGCAGTCAACAATGTGATTTTCCTGTGTTTTATTTTTATCTCCACACTGAGGTTGGAATAATACTGTGAAATTGTTTGAAAAGACTGCCTGAAATTTCAGCCTGTTTTGGTGGGATGGAGTTTTGGCCTGCCTGGTGACACCAAAGTAAATTAGTTAATAGACCAATAAGAAAAAGAGTTCCAAACCTCTCTGCCAATAACAGATAATTTTCAGTTTTCCCCTCCCCACTCAGACCACTCCCAGACATTACTAGGAAAAAATAGGGTTGAGAAATTGCTTGTTGCTTAAAAGCAATTTAGTTTATATTTGATAATTTTTATTGAAAAAAATGACAGCAAGGTACTTAATTGTTATCCAGAAATGGTTTGATATTGAGAAACAATCGGTTGCATTGTACCTTTAACGACAACACCCCCTTAGCAGGGCGAGGGCTTTTTGCAAGTCACGAGTCTTTTTACTGTATAATCAATAACATGCCACCTGAGAGGTATATTGTTTGCTCTCAAAAGGCTTTGCAATCTCAGAGGCCCAAGAAAGTGCTACAACTTAAGCGGACCTCATCCGTATGTCTATTTTATCCTCACATCACCATGTCAATCACAATTTCTTTCCAACACCTTCCTATTCCCTCTCCCCCACTGTGTCTCAACATGCTGCTGAGTTTCTTTACATTCAAAGTACCAAGTAGGGTTCTCCAATCTTTTGCCTTGCTCTCCTCAGTTGTGTCTTCTGTAAGGTTTCTGGAGTCTGGAATAAATAAAACGCCTCACTATGGCACTTTGAGCATTGGATGGAAAGACCGGAATATTGAATAAAAAGTTGACATTTCTATTTTTGAGTTGGACCAGAATGCCCTGGGAGAGTTGCTAATGCACCATGTGGCTTGCTCGACAACCTTGTACTTTTTGCACCTCGCAATGCATCTCCTCTAGGTGTTACTGGCAACAAATCCTTGTAGGCTTTTTGGTTACGTTCACCATGGGACACATTTGTCACAGTATCCAGGTCCCGGGATAAATTCTTGATTCACTGTGGTTCACTTCAAAAGGAAAAAATCAACTACATTTACCTCAGACCGCTCCCTGGTGATTTTGGAGGTTACCATTTGGGAAAGAAAGTAGTCCAACGGGGCAAAATAAGGCATTAGACGCCATTATGTCTGTCAATGGGTAATTTGGTCAGGGATTGATTAGGAATTCATTAACATCATTTATAGTTTGTAATGAAGAATTAGAAGATGTTTTGTAGAAGAATTTGTCATACTGTGTTGTTAATGGATCCCATAAAGATGATTCAACAGTTTAAAAGTCTAGTGCTACCTTGAATTACCGTTTGTTGAATTATTCAATTTTCTGTCAAAGATATGGTAGTCTGGGGATTATGTTGAGTTAAGAGTTGTTGTTCAGGTTAGCAAACGCCTGTATCATGCCAGTTTCAGGCACGTTTTTCAGGACTTGCTCTTAAAATTGCATTTGCTGCCATGTCTTTCTACGTTTTTTTGCCAAGGGTTGAAACTGCAGCTTCTTTTTGCACTTACGAGTATCTGTGTTAATATAGGTAGGCCCTATGCGTACGACTATGTCTTTCCCATATTGGAGTAAGGCCATGATATCTTGTAAGACTGCTTTTAGCTTTGCTGCCCCATCACCTTGGAACACTTTGCAGAAGGACCTGATACTGGATAATTTTATGTTTTAAAGCATACTTTTTTAAACTCTCTTCTGTACTATGCACAGGTTTTAACTTCCATGTATTGTTAAGTTTTAATTTTGTGTGTCATGTTGTGTTTACGGTTTTTCTTGGCCAGCGCTCACTTGTAAAAGATATGTAAATCTCAATGTGATCTATTGTTAAATAAAGGATAAATACAAAACAAGCCAAAGAGGTTACAATGTGTTCTGTTCGATCTCTTCCAGCAAAGTGCCTAAGTAGGGTTGCACATTTTAGAGAATATTCACAGGTGGAAACTTTCCGTGGGAATTAACGGGAAAATATGGGAATTAATGGAAATATATGCAAATTAATATTAATACCATTTAAATGTAGATGTTTTTTGTATTGGATATATTTACCATATCATATGGAGACAGAAACAAACATTTTACCTTATCATAAGTAGACATAATTGCAAATGATTAAATCCTTCCAGTAGAAATGAAAAAAACTATTGTTACGAATTGAACTTTAACTAAATGAGTTGACTCTTCACATGGGATGATTTCACTGAACATCAATAGAAAGGGAATATTGAATGATCCCCAATGATACATCGCGTCTCCAAAAAACATTTTCAACAACTCTGTAAAATGATAGTCTAGAAACTAAAGTTTTGGTTGTCTTCCTCTCAGGCTTCCATGTCTTCTCCCTGAACCTCCTCAATGTACACCTTTTAAACATCAGACTCTGAGGCCTCGTCTTCACAGTCACTTTCCAACCTTGTTGAGGATGGCTCGTTGTCAGGCTTAAAAGGCCTCAAATTTGCCCGGATGGCCACCAATTTTTTCAACCCTTGTATTGGTCAGCTATTTGCGTGCTTTGGTGTGTGTGTTCCCAAACAAGGACCGGTTGCGCTCTGAGGCCGTTGATGTTAGTGGGATTTGGAGGATGATGGAGGCAACAGGGGAAAGAGCCTCAGATCCACAAAGTCCCTTCCACCAGGTGGCTAATGAGATATTTTTGCACGACTGCCATATTGCATCTCTATCCCAAAGCCCTTGCTTGGAAGTGTACTTCGCCAGACTGCCAAGAACCTTACCCTCATCCAGACCGAGGTGGTGAGACACGGTAGTGATGACACCATAGGCCTTGTTGATCTCTGCACCAGAGAGGATGCTCTTGCCATCATACTTGGGGTCCAACATGTACACTGCGGCGTGTATGGGCTTCAGGCAGAAGTCTTCACGCTTTTTGATGCATTTCGGAACTGCAGTTTCCTCTGCTTGGAGCAACAATGAAGTGGGCAGGGCAGTACGGATTTCTTCTCTTACATCTGCAAGCAGAGTCTGAGCATCAGACAGGATGGCATTGTCTCCCTCAATCTGTGCAATGGCTACTACTATAGGTTTCAGGCTGCTTACCACTCTCTCCCAAAATACATCATCCAGGAGAATCCTCTTGATGGGGCTGTCCATATCGGCAGACTGTGATATGGCCATTTCTTGGAGAGACTCCTTCCCCTACCAGGAGACTGTCAAACATGATGACAACACCACCCCAACGGGTGTTGCTGGGCAGCTTCAATGTGGTGCTCGTACTCTTCTCACTTTGCTTGGTGAGGTAGATTGCTGCTATGACCTTTCACATACTTAACCATTTCCTTGGCTCTCTTGTAAAGTGTATCCATTGTTTTCAGTGCCATGATGTCCTTGAGGAGCAGATTCAATGCATGAGCAGCAAAGCCAATGGGTGTGATGTGAGGGTAGGACTCCTCCACTTTAGACCAAGCAGCCTTCATGTTTGCAGCATTGTCTGTCACCAGTGCAAATACCTTCTATGGTCCAAGGTCATTGATGACTGCCTTCAGCTCATCTGCAATGTAGAGACCGGTGTGTCTGTTGTCCCTTGTGTCTGTGCTCTTGTAGACTACTGGTTGAGGGATGGAGATGATGTAGTTAATTATTCCTTGCCCACGAACATTCAACCAGCCATCAGAGATGATTGCAATACAGTCTGCTTTCTCTATGATTTGCTTGACCTTCACCTGAACTCTGTTGAACTCTGCATCCAGCAAAATAGTAGATAAAGCATGTCTGGTTGGAGGGGTGTATGCTGGGCAAAGAACATTCAGAAATCTCTTCCAATACACATTGCCTGTGAGCATCAGAGGTTAACCAGTTGCATACACAGTTCGAGCAAGACATTCATCAGCATTTCTCTGACTACGTTCCTCCATTGAGTCAAAAACACTTCTGATTCCAGGAGGACCATGAGCTGTTGCTATCGATAAGGTGTCTGATTCATCATTTTAACCTCAAATATAAGTAGAGGGACTTTTTGTCAGAGGTTGCTTGTTGTGAGGGAACTTTATGCACGTCAAATCAAATTGTGTGAATAAAGTTCCCTCAGCATAAAGTTCCCTCAGATGATTCTGCATCTTTGTTGCATTCTTCACATATGATTTGGCACAGTATTTGCAAATGTACGCAGATTTTCCTTCTACATTAGCTGCAGTGAAATGTCTCCACAAATCAGATAGTGCCCGTGGCATTTTACTGTAAAGATATTAGAAAATGAGTCACAAAAAAAATATACAATTCCATATACCGATAAATAGTTAAGCAGTTAGATTACACAACTCCTTTGTAAGAAATGTTTTAAACTGAAACATGTATGGAAACAGGTGAATTAACACGCAGAAGTTAGCAAGCTCAAGCTAGCTAAAAACCACCATGGTAGCAAAAACTAGCTATCAGAAATTGTTAACAAGTTATAAATGATTTAAACACACTTTGCTGTAGGTTACTATTTACTACTTAACAAAAAATCATGTATGTCGTATAAAATATATTCACCCAGTATTGTAATCAAAACTTCCCAGAAAGCATGTAGTTCTTGGCTCAGACAGTGTAGTAGTGTGGGCTCAATAGCATCTCATTATTGTGCAGATCTTGAGAATTGTAATGTGATGGAAGAATGCATTGTGCATGCAGAGGGTTGCAATTCCATTGAATTGGGGATAGTTTAACAAAAATATGCCACAAGACCTAGAATTGCCTTATGTGTATCCCACAAAAAAAGGTTCACTGTTATAAGCTAACTTTTCTGATGAATTTAAGCAAAATTCCCGGGCTTAACTTCCTATGGAAAATTTCTGAAAATTTCTGGAGATTTCCGACCCTTTGCAACCCTATGCCTAAGGAAGGTCTCAGCTTTCCGTTAATTGGAGTTGTGTGGGCACACATTGGACACACAAACACTTGCACTACCTTGTAAGTCTTCTCATGTGACCGTAAAGTCATTATATAACAGTAAGACCTAAAGTTAAAGGCATGGCGCGAATAGTAGTTTGCTAACATTTTCATTAGCTCCTACTGTTATTGCATATTATTTAACATAGTTAGCATAATCAATATAGCAATTTATTGACAGAAGTTAGTAATTTGTCAAAGAACACTGAACACAAATATAAACGCAACATGTAAAGTGTTGGTTTCATGAGCTGAAATTCAAGATCCCCCAAATTTTCCATAGGCACAAAAGCTTATTTCTCTCAAATTTTATTCACAAATTTGTTTACATTCCTGTTAGTGAGCATTTCTCCTTTGCCAAGAAAATCCATCCACCTGGTAGGTGTAACATATCAAGAAGCTGATTAAACAGCATGATCATTACAGCTTGTGCTGGAGACAATAAAAGGCCACACTAAAATGTGCAGTTTTGTCACCCAACACAATCCCACAGATGTCTCAAGTTGAGGGAGCGTGCAATTGGCATGCTGACAGCAGGAATGTCCAACAAAAAAGCTGTTGCCAGAGAATTGAATGTTCATTTCTCTACCATAATCCTCCCCCAGAACCGTGTTAGAGAATTTGGCAGTACGTCCAACCGGCCTCACAACAGCAGACCACATGTGTGGTGTGATGTAGGCGAGCAGTTTGCTGATGTCAACTTTGTGAGCACAGTGCCCTATGGTGGCTGTGGGGTTATGGTATGGGCAGGCATAAGCTATGGACAACGAACACAATTGCTTTTTATTGATGGCAATTTGAATGTACAGAGATACCGTGATGAAATCATGAGGCCCACTGTCGTGACATTCATCCGCCGCCATCACCTAATGTTTCAGCATAATGCACAGCCCCATGACGCAAGGATCTGTTCCTGGAAACTGAAAATGTCCGTTCTTCCATGGCCTGCATACCGACCAGACATGTCCCCATTGAGCATGTTATGGCTGCTCTGGATTGACATGTACGACATGTCTAGATCCTGCCAATATCCAGTAACTTCGCACAGCCATTGAAGAGGATTGGGAGACACGATCAACAGCCTGATCAACTCTATGCGACGGAGATGTGTCGTGCTGCATGAGGCAAATGGTGGTCACACCAGATACTGACTGGTTTTCTAATCCACCCCCTACCTTTTTTTTGAAAGGTATCTGTGCCCAACAGTATTCCCAATCATGTGAAATCCATAGATTAGGGCCTGATTTAATTTATTTAAATTGACTGATTTCCTTATACTGTATGAACTGTAACTCAGTGAAATCCTTGAAATTGCTACATTTAAAAAATATATATATTTCACCTTCATTTAACCAGGTAGTTGAGAAGTTCTCATTTACAACTGGCCAAGATAAAGCAAAGCAGTTCGACACATACAACAACAACAACACAGAGTTACACATGGAATAAACAAACATACAGTCAATAATACAGTAGAAAAAGTCTATATACAGTGTGTGCAAATGAGGTAGGATAAGGGAGGCAACGAAAGGCGGCCAAAGGAAGAATTGATTTTGGGGGTGACAAGTGAGGTATACCTGCTGGAGCGCGTGCTACAGGTGGGTGCTGCTATGGTGACCAGTGAGCTGAGATAAGGCGGGGCTTTACCTAGCAGAGACTTGTAGATGACCTGGAGCCAGTGGGTTTGGCGACGAGTATGAAGCGAGGGCCAGCCAACGAGAGCATACAGGTTGCAGTGGTGGGTAGTATATGGGGCTTTGGTGACAAAACGGATGGCACTGTGATAGACTGCATCCAATTTGTTGAGTAGAGTGTTGGAGGCTATTTTGTAAATGACATCGTCGAAGTCGAGGATCGGTAGGATGGTCAGTTTTACCAGGGTATGTTTGGCAGCATGAGTGAAGGATGCTTTGTTGCGAAATAGGAAGCCAATTTAATTTTGGATTGGAGATGCTCAATGTGAGTCTGGAAGGAGAGTTTACAGTCTAACCAGACACCTAGGTATTTGTAGTTGTTCACATTTTCTAAGTCAGAACCGTCCAGAGTAGTGATGCTGGACGGGTGGGCAGGTGCGGACAGTGATCGGTTGAAGAGCATGCATTTAGTTTTACTTGCATTTAAGAGGAGTTGGAGGCCACGGAAGGAGAGTTGTATGGCATTGAAGCTCGTCTGGAGGTTAGTTAACACAGTGTCCAAAGAAGGGCCAGAGGTATGCAGAATGGTGTCGTCTGTATAGAGGTGGATCAGAGAATCACCAGCAGCAAGAGAGACATCATTGATGTATACAGAGAAGAGAGTTGGCCCAAGAATTGAACCCTGTGGCACCCCATAGAGACTGCCAGAGGTCCCGACAACAGGCCCTCCAATTTGACACACTGAACTTTATCAGAGAAGTAGTTGGTGAACCAGGCGAGGCAATTATTTGAGAAACCAAGGCTGTTGAGTCTGCCGATAAGAATGTGGTGATTGACAGAGTCGAAAGCCTTGGCCATAGATGGGCATGTTGCGTTTAAAGGGACCAATACATTTTTGTTGTTGTTTAATTTAATCTTTATTTTACTAGGCAATTCGGTTAAGAACAAATTCTTATTTATAATGACGGCCTATCCACGCCGTCCAAAAGTAATAATTTTTACTCATCTGTCCATAGAACATTCTTCCAAGAGTCTTGATGATCCTCCAGGTGCTTTCAGGTGCTATTTGTCAAACTTGAGTCAACTTGTTTGATTGGATGGGTCCCATTATATCTGGCGAAAAAAAATTAAACACATTAAGAACCTGATACCAACGGTCAAGCATGGTGGTAGTGTGATGGTTTTGGGGATGCTTTGCTCCCTCAGGACCTGGACGACTTGTCTTTATATAAGGAACCATGAATTCTGCTCTGTATCAGAGAACTCTACAATACAATGTCAGGCCATCCGTCTGTGAGCTGAAGCTTAGCTGGGTCATGCAGCAAGACAATGATCCAAAACATACAATCAAGTAGACATGAAAATGGTTAAAAAGCAACAAATTAAAAGTTTAGGAATGGCCTACACAAAGTCCAGACCTAATCCTTATTGAGATGTTGTGGCAGGACTTGAAACGAGCAGAAATCGCTGAGTTAAAACACTTTTGCATGCAAGGCTGGGCCAAAACTACAGGAAGCAGTTGATTCCAGTCATTGCAGCTAAATGTGGCACAACCAGTTATTGAGTGTAAGGGGGCAATACTTTTAAACACTGGGGAATTAGTTGTTGCATAACTTTGTTAATTAAATAAATAATTTGTCTTTTATTTATGCTTTTTAACTAGACAAGTCAGTTAAAAACAAATTATTATTTACAATGACAGCCTACCCCGGCCAAACCCGGACGATGCTGGGCCTATTGTAAAATAAGTATACATTTGTTTCGTTATTTGTAAATGCAGGTTCCCGTTATCTAATATTAGTTTTCGGTTGAAGATCTGATAACATTCAGTATCAAAAATAGAGAAAATCAGAAAGGAGACAAATACTTTTTCTGAAGGCTGTGAAATCGCAAATGGGGCCTACTGTGGTCTCTCACCTGCTGTGTTTGATTTGGCAATGTTTTTTTCTTTCTCGTCCTCCAGGTGCCCACAGGGGGACATCGTCACACACACGGCCTGGCTCAACCGGTCGAGTATACTGTACGCCGGCGAGGACAAGTGGTCGGTGGATCCCAGGGTGAGTCTTGTTACACTCAATCAGGAGGAGTTCACCATAAAGATTGAGGACGTGGACATGACCGACGAGGGCCCATACATCTGTGCGGTGCAGACGAGCAGGAGACCAAGGACAACGTCAGTGCACATCCTCATCCAAGGTAAGCCAAAGCCTTAGAATCTAGATACTGTCTGGGCAGATGTTGTCAAAATAGCTTTTGTCTGATGTGTGTGTGTGTGTCTCTCTCTCCTATCTCTCTCTCTCTCTCTCTCTCTCTCTCCTATCTCTCTTCTCTCTCCTATCTCTCTCTCTCTCTCCTATCTCTCTCTCTCCTCTCTCCTCTCTCTCTCTCTCTCTCCTCTCCTCTCTCTCTCTCTCTCCTATCTCTCTCTCTCTCTCCTATCTCTCTCGCTCTCTCCTATCTCTCTCGCTCTCTCCTATCTCTCTCGCGCTCTCCTCTCTCTCGCTCCTATCTCTCTCTCTCTCTATCTCTCTCCTCTCTCTCTCTCTCTCTATCCTTCTCGCAGCTCCTCCGCCTATCTCTCTCTCTCTCAGCTCTCTCCCTATCTAAAATCTCTATCTCTCTCATACTCTCCCTATCTCTCTCCTATCTCTCCTCTCGGTCCGATCGCCTACTCCTCTGCCTCCTCTCTATCCTCTCCTCTCGCCTATCTCTCCTAGCCTCTATCTCTCTCTTCCTATCTCGCCTATCTCTCGATCTCTCTCTCCTATCTCTCTCTCTTCTCTCTTCTCCTCCTATCTCTTCTCTCTCTCCTCGCTCTCTCTCTCGATCGCTCCTATCTCTCTCCTTATCTACTCCTCATCTATCTCCTAATCGCGCTCGTCTATCTCTATCTCTTCCTTCTCTCGCCTCTCCCATCTAGCTTCTTCCGCTCATCTCCCCTACTCTGCTCGCTCTCTCTCTATCTCTCGCTCTCCTATCCTCCTCCTCCCTTCAATACTCTAATCCGTCTCCTCTCTCCTATCTCTATCTCTCTCTCTCTCTCTCTCGGTCTCTCCTATCTCTCTCTCTCCTCCCGTCGCCTATCTCTCGCATCTCCTACTACTATCTCCTCCTAGCTCTCCCTCCGCTCTATCTCTCGCTATCTCCTCTGCCTCTCCTCGTCTCTCATCTCTCTTCTCTCCTCTCCTATCTCTCTCTCTCTCCTATCTCTCTCGCTCTCTCCTATCTCTCTCTCGCTCTCCTTCTCTCTCTCTATCTCTCTCTCTCTCTCCTATCTCTCTCTCTCTCGCTCTCTCCTATCTCTCTCTCTCGCTCTCTCCTATCTCTCTCTCTCGCTCTCTCCTATCTCTCGCTCTCTTCACTCTCTCCTATCTCTCGCTCCCTCCTATCTCTCGCTCCCTCCTATCTCTCGCTCCCTCCTATCTCTCGCTCTCTCCTATCTCTCGCTCTCTCCTATCTCTCGCTCTCTCCTATCTCTCTCTCGCTCGCTCTCTCTCTCTCTCGCTCTCTCTCTCTCTCGCTCTCTCCTATCTCTCTCTCTCTCGCTCTCTCCTATCTCTCTCTCTCTCGCTCTCTCCTATCTCTCTCTCTCGCTCTCTCTCTCTCTCTCTCTCTCTCGCATCTCTCTCTCTCTCGACTCTCTCTCTCTCTTTCTCTTTCTCTTTCTGTGTGTGGACATCTCCCTCTCTTGGTGTATTTGGTGGCCTTCATACCCCTCTGAATGAGAACCTATTATTACCCCATAGAAAGACAAATGAGTCTACCTTCTCTCTCGCTGTGGAAGGGCTGTAAAAATAAATCTATATAAATAAAGGGACAATAATAGGTAGAACAACACAAGTCTGGGAATGCACTTCACTAAGTCATCCATTATTGTCTGTGTTTCCATTAGTTGGTGGTCTTTAGAGCTTACAGTAGATTCTACCTAACTTGTGCAATTTGCAGTATGGAAAGCATCCATCGCGTGGTGTTCATTCAGTCTAATCAATTATTCATATAAAG
This sequence comes from Salmo trutta, assembly GCF_901001165.1. Lineage (NCBI taxonomy): Eukaryota > Metazoa > Chordata > Actinopteri > Salmoniformes > Salmonidae > Salmo > Salmo trutta. The sequence continues at coordinate 21,470,422 of NC_042975.1, forward strand.
TACTAGATCTGAGACTTCTTTACCTTGAATACCCCCGTGTGCATGCACAAGAAACTCAATTCCAGGATTGTATTCATTAAGGCACACATTTAGAAATATTTGAATCCGAAAATAAGCATTTTTTATTGGACAAGGCCAGGCAGTCCCTCTCTATTTCAGTCTGTTTTCTTCCATTTGGTGCCTAATGAATACGACCCAGAACTTTACTGTGAACTTCATAATGAGGATTCTCTGGCCGTATGTTCTAATGAAGTGGATAATGGTCTGATTTGAGCCCCATCAACGGCATTGCACCTTGGCGATACTGTATTTTTCCTAATCAGCAGATCCTGGGGCAATTTGATTGATGAAGGTGTCATTGCTAAGCACCGGAGCATTAAGGCGGACAGAGGAGAACAGAGCAGGCTGAGATGCAAGGCCAGTCTGTATGTTCTCTAGAAGCTTGAAATGTCTTTTTCTTCCCAGCTCCTTTGATGGCAATTAGATTTAAATACTGCTGTGTGCCATAAAAGGGGAAAATTGTATGATGTAGAATACCGGTGTAGGTGCAAATGAAGGTTATTCTGAGGGTTCGGTTGTGATGTAGAGGGGGAGTTTGAAGACTGTTATATTGGATGTTCTTTGGTGCAATGTTGCTTACACCTAACTAGTCTTCTCAAATCTACACAGGTGCCTAGGGGGTATGGGCTAGGTGTTCTCTGGGGCTAGGGTTTTTCAATAAAGGTAATCATGAATTCTAGAAAGCTCCAGTGGTGTCTCTGCAGTTACACCATATTTCCTGCAAGGCTTTTGCAAATATGGAGTAATATTGTGAAGACATATTTCCTAGTGTTTGTATGTTAGTTCTGTAGTTTCTCATCTCTTTCTTCTGTCAGGCTCTTGGTCTTCAGCATTGTTAGCTACGCTATGTTTTTTAAAGAGAACAATACGCATTGAATATGACGGAACAAACAGACAAACAAATTCCTTTCAATCGGAATAATTTGTCTGGCAACTCAAAGATGTTTAGTGTCCTAGCTCTCACTCAAATGCCTCTAGAAATCTGCACAGCACCTCTTCAAAGATCAAAGAATTGTTCACTCTGTTTAGTTTCTCCCCCTTTTAATTTTTGGCAAAATTAATTACTAGCCTATCGGGTTCGTCCTCACTGTCGAAATGAAAAAGGTCCTTTCTTTGCTGCACATGTACATAATTAGTTACACTAGATTACACTTGGACCCTTCCATTTGAACAATAGAAAAATAGTTTATTCAGAATTGTGCTTTGAATTACTTTAGAGTGTGATGACAACTGCCAACAGAGTGAAACTGCTAGCCCATGACTCAGACAGTAGGAGTAGTTGGCTATTTGGCTAACCCCCTGTTTTATTAACAAAACATACCTTCATAAGTTGATAAAACTGTTAGATGTCTACTTCAGAGAGGGATGCTTGCTACTGTGTGGGGATTAGGATGTGCTTGTTAGACAGAACAGACTTACTTCGCTCACTTTTGGAATAATTGATCAGAGAGACATAGTTGTCATTTTCTTCATCCCAAATGGCACAATATTCCTTATAGTGCACTACTTATGACCAGAACCCAGGTCAAAAGTAGTGCACTATATAGGGAATAGGGTGTAATTTGGGACATTACCATAGTCATCATAGTCATGGTCTTGTTATGTGGTCTTTCAACATGAATAGTTTGTTTTCTCAAACCTCATGGATCATCTGTCATCATTGTTGTTTTCAGATCGCTGTGTGCTTTAATTGATTGTGCTCCTATCAGGCAACTGCGTGTGTATTTACATTTGTAAATAGTCAACTCTAATTAAAAGGCAGATCAAAGAGGAACGGCGAGGAAAAGTCACGTTGTGGGAGGGAAGTAATGGTGGGGGTCTCAGCGGGAGCGACGTCCTCGTTACTCAACAACCTTTTTATGGGAGTTTGTCCACCTACCTACTGCAGTCACTTCCTCCCTCCACCACTTCCCCATCTCTCTATTTCCCCCAGTCTCCATCATCCATTTCTCCGCTTTTCATTGCTTTGCTTTTAGCCACAGAAAATCATTCTGGCTAAAGCTGTGGAAATATCTGTACTGTTGCCGTAGTAACCGGGCAGGCAGAATAGTGGCTTGATTTGAGAGAGCACTGGGACACTTGAACAGAAAGGTCACAGAAACACAATGGCACAGGTCACTGGCACTGCTGCACTAGCATGCCACGGTGGCAATGACGTTTATAGTGCATATTCCCCCTTAACAGGACGGACAGAATGAATGAAATGATTTACCACCTGATTGAAGCCTCTGCTCCAGCTTGCAGCAGGTAATATAAAAAATGTGTATCTGTGTCCTGTAGGGATGCCAAATGTTCAGCCTGCTGCACCGACCCTATGGATGCTCTAGTCTAGGGTGGCTGGTTAAATTGTGCTTAGGAGTGTTTTTGAAATCTCTACATGGTTAAAGTAGGCAGAAATATATGTGATTATTGAAAAAATCTGAGTTTGCTTAATTTACTATCATCCTAAATTAAGATATTGAATTATTTTGCCATATCTACTTAATGTATATGACACTACTTTCCATGATGTGGACACTATGTGTTACTACATTACACAAGCTGACGTTTTGACCACATCGGATTGGGCGGAATTGCATCCATTTTACCTCAGATTGGTGATGTTAGTGTAAAAATTTATAGTCAACTCAATGACAAAAGATCAGTTTAAATAAAACTGATCAATATCTTTGGTTTTGTACTATTGATTTTGAACACAGCTATCATTTTCTTTCTCAAATTGAACGGATATTTCAGGGCGGCCTCTATATAAAAGTTGCTGGCCACACACCAATATATGGATTTGAAAGTCAAACTATCACTTAAATAGCAGCCAACCTTTGTCACTGATGATATCCTATGGTGTAAAAAATAGTTTGTTCCCTTTTCCGTGGTGGCAGCCTCCCGAAATCAACAGCCGCATTCCAAAATATAGATAGAAGCATTCTACAAATAACCAACCAACCAACCATGTATAGGTTATTTCAAGTTTCCTTGTGGCCTTTGCATAGTGTTAGTTTAAACAGCGCTACACCCCAAACGTTTGTTCACTGTTCTATTGATTTCAGCGTGATATCCATGGAAGTGATTGGCAAAAGTGTTAAATTACACTTACCGCATTGGCGAGCCACTTCAATCAAAATGCAACACTTCAAAATGTCCTCTAACCAGTGATGTACACATTATTCCCAGATTCTGTGTTTTTTGAACTGTGTTTAGTTTTAACAGGATGTGTAACCTCATTTCCCCCCTTTCGTGCAATTCATATCAACGTGATAATTGATAGGATTGATTTACAAATAAGTGTTGCGTTTCTCATTCTGTTTTGGTGACCCCCCCATATCAAAATGCCCCCCTAATATATCCAATTTCCATGTGGTTTTTGAGTTGTAGTTTCAACAGCGCATATCCCCCCCCTAATTGATGAGTGATTTTATTTATACTTATTTCCACAAGTAATATGATTGATAGTGTTGCAGATATATGTGTAGATGGTACATTTTGTTTGGATTTTCAATATATCACACAGTTTCTGCATATTGGTATTGATTTGGACAAGAGGCGGGTGCACAAACAAAAACCCACAAATTCTGACAAACTCCAAGCATTGATTATGCAAGAAAGGGCTGCCATCAGTCAGGATGTGGCCCAGAAGTTAATTGACAGCATGCCAGGGCGGATTGCAGAGGTGTTGAAAAAGAAGGGTCAACACTGCAAATATTGACTCTTTGCATCAACTTCATGTAATTGTCAATGAAAGCCTTTGACACTTATGAAATGCTTGTAATTTTACTTCAGTTTTCCATAGTAAGATCTGACAAAAATATCTAAAGACACAGAAGCAGCAAACTTTGTGGAAATTAATATTTGTGTCATTCTCAACTTTTGGCCACGACTGTACACAAAAAGTACACTATGTAAAAAAATGCATTTGGAAATTTATTCAACCTTTTATCGTTTGCCAACCCTTGTTATCGTCTGTTTTAGCAGTTCATGAGAATTATGTTGAGTTTTTCATGGCTATTATATCGAATAAGCATTTGGGCTTTGTTTTGTGATCCTCGACTTACTTAGTATACAGGCTTGATCAGATAATGATGAGATCATTAACGTTTTAGGGCGATTCAACACTGTCAGTCCTAATCAACAACTCCCCAGACCACTGACGTTGTCAAGCGCCATTTTTTTTGCTTCTAGCACTAAATACCTTTCAGAGCTAATATATAATATTGCCTCCGGGCTATTTGACATGACGCCAATATCCATGGAAGAAAGCATGGACTATAGAAGCTGTCTTTGCCTCCGGGCTATTTGACACAATGCTAATATCCATTGAAGAAAGCATGGACTATAGAAGTGTCTTTACTATACATGTATTTCTTGTCAGTTTGGCACAAGAGGCAAAATTAACTTGAATTCTGCATTAAAACTGCTAAATGGCAGAATCTTTGTGCAAAAAAGCATGTTGTGTAACAGGCAAATCAGGAGAATAACCCTTTCTTCATAGGGCCTCTAGTCAACACCAAAGCATCAGTATACAGCGCTGTGGCTGATGGTGCTACTTAAAGATTAACCACAGGTGGCCATCAGTTAGCTGAATGTTCCTTTAAAAAGAGCAGTGCTCTACCAGGTTTTCAGCGTGACCCTTAACCTTCCTGCTGTTTTCCGGTCGAACTGGACCGATTTTACAAGAGTTTCTCTCTGAAAAATGTAGTTAATTTAATCTGATTGTCATAAGGTTCCATGACTTTGTTCACACAGGGCATCTGAACACACAAAATACATTTTGATGATTTTCATAAAATGTTGGGTGTTTTATTTAACTTTTGTACACCTGTGGTGTTCCCGGTCAAAAATGACTGGTCAGTAGAAATTGATGGGTGAGACTACAATTAGTGTATAAAATTGAGTTCAGGCACATGCCCATTCACACACACCTCACTCCCCTTTTTGGCTTCCATGGCAACCCCCACGGGAACCTTTCCCCAATAGAATCTTTCACCCACGGGAACCACACCTGTTGGCATTCTCACAAACAATATATTATTGTTTCAATAATATATGGACATTTTCTCACAGCTCTGGTATATAAAGCTTTTTTGAGCCCTTGCTCACAATTCATTCTGTGGCAGCACAATGACCAAATGATATACTGTATGAGGCTCTTGATCATATATTTGACACTGGTGAGGAGGAGAGTCTTTGTTAAACTTTGACACCAAGTAGTCTGTGATAAATAGCACAATGTGTTTCATCTGATTATTTGTTATAGTCAAAATAATCCATACATTATACTTTTTTTTTTTACCCAAAAACAAGCTCAGGTCAATGAGGCCATAAATGGCAAATAGAAGTTCAAAACTTGTAATGTTCACAAGAACTTAAGTTGATAAAAAGATCTAACACAACATTAGGTGATAATATATGTATTATTATGGATTTATAATCAGCTATAATGGGGTGGTAATTTTGGACCGGGAACACAGAATTAATTAACATGAAATTAATACAACATGAGGGTTAAAAGAGTCTATTGACCTACTCGTGCGTTAATCTAAGTTACATTAAAAAAAAATCCCCATCAAAATCTATCAATTAAAGCTTGGGCTTTGTCTCAATCCACCGCATCTGCCTTGTGGCCTTACTCTTCTGCGGTAGATGGTGGCCGAGCTACAGTGGTGTTTCAGACCATGAAACATCCCGAAAATCAGTTTTACATTGAAAACATCTGTAGAGTCCGAAAAGTCTGGCCTACACACTATGACCACTTTATGGAAAGGGGAGACTCTCACGAACATGATGGTTTTGCTCTAAGACCCCCACAAGTGACTGGTCTGAAGGTAACCCATACAAACAAATGGAGGTATGCAAGTAGTTGTGTACCAACAAAAAGTTTTTAAAAATACATATATTTCCATATAGTACAGACACTTAACCTCATTCCTTATGATACATATTTTTTTACTGTATTCTTTGCCATTTATGAATGTTTTATTTAATGTATTTCTATGGGCTATAGTAGTAAAGGACACATATTTTTTTATACCTAATGGGGTCCTGAAATGTATTTATTTTTAAAGAGAAACCTATGTCGAACTGCATTACTGAAAATACTGTAGATACAGTGCCTTCACAGTATTCACACCCTTGGTGTGTTACAGCCTGAATTTAAAATGGATTAAATGTAGATGTTTTGTCACTGGCCTACACACAATACCCCATCATTTCAAAGTGGAATGTTTTTCAAATTTTGTACAAATTAATAAACAATGAAAAGCTGACATTTCTTGAGTCAATCAGTATTCAACTCCTTTGTTATTGCAAGCCTAAATACGTTCAGGAGTAAAAAATTGCTTAACAAGTGACATAATAAGTTGCATAGACTCTGCAATTACATTATTTTTGAATGACTGTCTCATCTCTGTACCCCACACATACAATTATCTGTAAGGTCCCTCAGTCGAGCAGTGAATTTCAGACAGATACAACAACAAACACCAGGGAGGTTTTCCAATGCCTCGCAAAGAAGGGCTCCTATTGGTAGATGGGTCAAAACATTTAAAAAAAGCTGACCTTGAATTTCCCTTTGAGCATGGTGAAGTCATTAATGACACGTAGGATAGTGTATCAATACACCCACTCACTACAAAGATACAGGCATCCTTCCTTCAGTTGCCGGAGAGGAAGGAAACCACTCAGGGATTTCATCATTCATCATAGTTACTCCACAATACTAACCTAATTGACAGAGTGAAAAGAAGGAAGCTTGAATAAAAATATTCCAAAACATTAATCCTGTTTTCAACAAGGCACTAAAGTAACAATGCACAAAATGTGGCAAAGCAATTCACTTTTTTGTGCGTTGTTTGTGGCAAATCCAAATGACTCAAGGGTGTGAATACTTATGTAAATGAGGTATTTCTGTACTTCATTTTTAATTAAAAAAACATGTTTTCACTTTCGCTGTGTGTGTGTGGTTACATTTTTTTAAAATCTATTTTGTATTCAGGCTGTAACACAATAAAATGTGGAATAAGTCAAGGGGTATGAATACTTTCTGAAGGCACTGTAGGTACAGGGATTATATAATAGTCTGGAAGAAAGGTTATTAACAAACTGTGTATTTTGTGGTTCCAGGGAACGTGTCCTTTAATCATATTCACTCATGTTTTTGAGAGGGAGAGAGAGAGGGGGGTTGAAACTGGAATTAGCTCCCTTGCTCGGAGGTACACACACTCACAGACCCAAATGTAATAAATTGCAGATAAAGGGAGCCATACTCTGAATCCTCTCAGAATGTTTACACTTTCATGTGTTAGAAGCTGTCCTTCTAAGGTGTTCACATGAAATTGCACCTGTCTTTAGAATAGTGCATAAACATTCCTATTGAACCCCCAAGTAAGGTTTTTCTTTATCTGCAACTGATTGACTTGGGGCCACAGCCAGACATTTTATTTTATTTATTTGACCTTTATTTAACCAGGTAGGCTAGCTAAGTTCTCATTTACAACTGCGACCTGGCCAATATAAAGCTAAAACATTCGACACATACAACAACACAGAGTTACACATGGAATAAACAAACATAAAGTCAATAATACAGTAGAAAAAGTCTATACAGTGTGTGCAAATGAGGTAAGATAAGGGAGGTAAGGCGAAGTAATTACAATATAGCAGTTAAACACTGGAGTGATAGACATGCTAAAATGGAAAAGGGATCAGGCTTGCGCCTTGTCTAACCTCAATTCAAAGTGTTCTGTTTTGGTGGTTGTGTCTCTCATGACATTATATGGCACAGGGTGGGTTTTTTGTTGATGCGTCACGACTTCAAAAGAGTAGACCAAATCACCTGAGCAATGGAATCAGCTCTAGACAGAAAATATTTGTTGTTTTTTATGCCATTTTTGAAAAACCACCATTTTGGGGGATTGGATTCTCAACCCGACTTGGGGATCTTGGATGCCTACAAACTGTTTTTAGGGTTGCTGGGGCGGAGATGCATTCAGATGACCGCTGATGCAAAGCAATTACACATATTTACACCTCACAATCTTTTGAATGTTTGCATTGCTGATTTTGAAATCAAGAGCATGTTAAGTACCTCAATGTATTTCCTATTCATGTGCTAATTCATGCTCTCAAGACTGTTTTGCTGACGTGGGAGGGGAACATACATTGCCACGATGATGCTTGCAGAGGTGGCAGGGAAATGTAAGAGTGAGTTTATGCCAGACGCTATATGTGCTGATTGAAAGGCCCCAGGTCTAAGTGGTTTGGAACGGCAAGACTTACTGGAGGAACTTTAATGTATCTATTTATATTCTTAAAGTAGTTGCTGCTTGTGATTGTTGAGGAGGAGAGGTCAAGGAGAAATGGAGCCAATTTGTCGTAATCCCCACACACAGAGCTCTGCCGAGCTTTCTGCCGAGCTCCACTGTCATCTGCATTTACAAGGGAAGACGAGAATGGCTCGAGGGAGGCTACGGAACTGCATGGCATATTCTTTGGTCTTTCTTCCCACAGTTGTTGTCCCCCCCTACTTACGGGCCCTTCCCATCAATGCAGAGAGAAAATAAAAAGATAACACAAGGAATAAATACACAATGCGTAATGATAAATTGCCTATATACGTGGGGTACCAGTACCGAGTCGATCAAGCAGTTGCCGCACCAAGCTTGCACCCGGTCAAGATGCTCTCAATGGTGCAGCTGTAGAACTTTTTCATTACTGAGGGGGAAGAGGACTTGTTGTGTCCTCTTCATGACTGTGTTGGTGTGTTTGGACCATGATACAGTGAGGGGAAAAATTTATTTGATCCCCTGCTGATTTTGTACGTTTACCCACTGACAAAGAAATGATCAGTCTATAATTTTAATGGTAGGTTTATTTGAACAGTGAGAGACAGAATAACAACAAAAAAATCCAGAAAAACGCATGTCAAAAATGTTATAAATTGATTTGCATTTTAGAGGGAAATAATTATTACTGCCTTTTTGCTTCACCCAGTTGGTTAAATTAGTACATGTCATTTTTGCTACATTAAATACATTCTTAATCATGTGGACAAGTGTCCTGCCTCGTATTGTGTTTTGGAGAAAATGGGCGTCATGTTAGCAGTAACTGCAGTAACTATGAAAACAAGGTAAATTAAAAACTTTTTCTTAGTTCCACGCTATGAGCAGTTAATGCCTTTTTGCTTGGTAGGGCAGCATAGTTTCATAAGGGTACCTGCACATCGACCTCGATATCACTGTCTCTTTCTCTTCCGAGTGTCAGGGTTTGATCCGGGATAAACAGTATGTCCTGTGCCACCAACTCATTGAAGTAGAAATCTTCATCCAAATCGAAGCTATTAAAAAGGGTCCTGTTGGTTCCAGACTTGGTACATCGGTACCCCACGAGAGAACAGTCTAACTTGGGTTGCAATGTGGCCAACCTGTCAACAAAATTATTTCTAACAAGGTGTTTTATTAAGTGACTTCAAATATTACCTTACAGTGCCACAGCAGTAGATCACTCCTTTTGGTGAATAAGATAGACAATAAGCCATAATACCCAGATAAGCCACATGTTTTGTCTGCAAGTCATGTTGATGTATAGTCTATACAAATACACCCCTGAATGAACCTAGACAATTCCTGTGAATCCAAATAAAAAACAAATATTGAACCTCAGCTACAGTACCTGTGGGATCATGGGATATACCTTAAGCAGGTAAGATCTTCATTACTTATCTAATGGGTCAGAGAACTGAAGAGGGAATGTTTTGCCAAAGTAGCTATCTCACTCAAAGGAATGACCCAGGCCTGTTTATGATAGAAGGCAAATTGTATCAGTGGAAATGAAGATGCAGCAAATATGCTGAGCTTGATTACCAAATGTGCATGTTAATCAATGCTTGGAGGAGGCCATCATTTGCATGTCAAATCATTTGACATTTCCACAAGACATTGTTACCGCAGCTGTGGATCCAACATTCGAGAAGATGAATTCATTATAAGGCTGTTTATTTCTTTACTGAGGAGCAAGAACATCTTGTCACATTGGGAAAAATAACAAAATAAAGTGGATTGCTTATGACTTAAGTAGCTGTACGTGAGATGTTACAGCGTTGGAATGATTGGTTTCACCTGGATGTGCACTGAAACAACAACCTTTTTTGTTTGCAATCACATTTAAGATACATGTAGTTATTATTGTGGATATCCTAGTTTTCTAATTGAGATTCACTGGTTTTAGTAACCTGGACTTGGAAATAATTGGGTTCAGTTATTTTTGTGTCATTAAAAAAAAGGTAATTAAGCAGACGCTCTTATCCAGAGTGACCAACAATTAGTACATTCATCTTAAGATAGCTAGGTGAGACAACAACACATCACAGTCGTATCAAGTACATTTTCCCTCAACAAAGTATTTATCAGCGAAGTCGGTGCTAGTGGTAAAAGAGAAATGCTTTTATTTTTTTGCAGGAAAGAGACTGTTGGGGGGGGGTCTTGAGAGTTGTTATTTAAGATACTCTTCAAAGAGGTAGGGTTTTGGGATGTTTTTGTAATATGGGCAGAGACTACGCTGTCCTGACTTTAGGGGGAAACTTGTTCCAACATTGGGGTGCCAGGACAGAGAAGAGCTTGGCCTGGTCTGAGTGGGAGCTGCCTTGCCGTAGGGGTGGGAGGGCCAAGCGACCAGAGGTGGTGGAATGGAGTGCTCGGGTTGGGATGTAGGGTTTGAGCATATCCTGAAGGTAAGGAGGGGCAGTTCCCCTTGCTGCTCCGTAGGCAAGCACCAGGGTCTTAAAGATAATGCGAGCTTCGACTGGAAGCCAGAGGAGTCTGCGGAGGAGCAGGGGGACATGGGCGAACTTAGGAAGGTTGAATATTTATCACAGGGCCTGGTTCAGGTAAGGCCTTCATTTAATAACAGATCAAAATCCCACAGACCACACACACCACCAAACGTGCAGTCATAAAGGGGGGAATCTCCATCTTCTGTAATCTTCCAATGGTAAAGCAGCTGGGATTCTAGGTTAAGAATATATAAGGGCCTTTGCAACCAGACAGCAACGAAGCAAATCATTTTGATTCAGCATAGCAGCCTGTTGACTTAAGAATCCTTTGAAGCTCTGAAATCCTCCTTCAAAAGTGAAGGGAAGGTACAGCTCTATTAAAAAGCAATTTAACATGCTTTACCTCATAAAGGTTGGAGAATTCCAATCTGGTGGTAACACATACACAGGCTGTGTCTCAATTGGCAACCTATTCCCTACATAGTGCAACACTTTTGACCAGGGCTCAAAGGACTCTGATCAAAGTAGTGCATTATGTAGGGAATAGATTGCCATTTGGGATGCACAATACAGACAGATCTCTTTATTGGCCATGTGACAGACTGTGCAATATAAAAAGAAAGCCCCTCACAGTAAGCACTTTATTGGCTTTGAAAGGTATTTTTCTGCACTCGGCTGGTTATTCACATGCGTAGAAATATGGTTGGTAAAGATAGAAAAATCAATTGGATGACTACCGGTAAATAGGCCTATATTTTGAATGAGGCTTGAGGATGTTTTAGTAATTAACAAATGGGGACTTTATTTCTTACTGTCCTTTTAATTTAAATGATTGAATGAATTCAAGATACACGTCTTTAGCTAAATTTGTATGTAAGTTTCCCAAATATTAAGAGCTGCTTATGGTTGATTCATCGAAATATGGAGAATTATCATGAATGTTAACGCTCACTTACTATTCGAAGTAAAGCATTGATAGAGCTACAGTGCTTTCGGAAAGTATTCGGACACCTGGACTTTTTCCAACTTTTGTTATGTTAGTTTTATTCTAAAATGGATTAAATAAAAAAAGGGGAAGGTTTAACTTCCAACAGGACAACGACCATAAGCACACATCCAAGACAGTGCAGGAGTGGCTTTGGGACAAGTCTCTGAATGTACTTGAGTGGACCAGCCGCATCCCGGACTTCAGCCCGATCGAACATCTCTGGAGAGACCTGAAAATAGCTGTGCACGACACTCTTCATCCAACCTGACAGCGCTTGAGAGGATCTGCAGAGAAGAATGAGAGAAACTCTTCAATTACAGATGTGCCAAGCTTGTTGCGTCATACACAAGACTAGAATCACTGCCAAAGGTGCTTCAACAAAGTATTGAGTAAAGGGTCTGAATACTTACGTAAATGTGATATTTCTTTTTTATTTTTAATACATTTGCAAACATTTCTAAAAAACATTTTTTCCTTGTCATCATGGGGTATTGTGTGTAGATTGAGTAAAAAACGAAATGTGTAAAAAGTCAAGGGATCGGAATACTTTCCGAATTCACTGTATATTGTTTTTAACAATTATTTGAAACGCATCATCTAAATGGCTGCCGCTGGTAAAACCCCTCAGGTCATTATAACTGTAACACGCAGAGGGGTAGATTATCACACAATGGAGGGGGTACAGTGAATACAAATATGAGATACATATTTTAGATATAGTCAAATGTAGGTTACACGGTTGTAGAGGGCAGGAGTCTGGGTTGTCTTTGTTACAGCAGCCTCCAGTTGTGTTGTTCTCTGTTGGTGGACTTGGTAATGTTGTAGAAATTCATACTGAGAGAGACTTTGTCAATTCTTCCAACAATCATCTTTATTTAATGAGGGATTGTTCTAAATTCTTCCAGGCTATCTCTATCTCGGGTCACACAGACCACATCTTGTCTATGGAATGCCGGCTTTAGGTTTTTATTACAAAGTCATTGTCAGTTCAAGCTATCTCTAGCAAAAACCCATTTCCTTGTCCATATGCCCAGACTAACTGCAGGAAGCTAGAGTGGAAACCATCCCTTTATAGAAACACAGCATTTAACAGAACATAAATGTCTTACTACACTGCTCAAAAAAATAAAGGGAACACTAAAATAACACATCCTAGATCTGAATGAAATAATCTTATTAAATACTTTTTTCTTTACATAGTTGAATGTGCTAACAACAAAATCACACAAAAATAATCAATGGAAATCCAATTTATCAACCCATGGAGGTCTGGATTTGGAGTCACACTCAAAATTAAAGTGGGAAAACCACACTACAGGCTGATCCAACTTTGATGTAATGTCCTTAAAACAAGTCAAACAAGTCAGTAGTGTGTGTGGCCTCCACGTGCCTGTATGACCTCCCTACAACGCCTGGGCATGCTCCTGATGAGGTCCGCCAACTCCTGGACAGTCTGTGGTGCAACGTGGCGTTGGTGGATGGAGCAAGACATGATGTCCCAGATGTGCTCAATTGCCTTCAGGTCTGGGGAACGGGCGGGCCAGTCCATAGCATCAATGCCTTCCTCTTGCAGGAACTGCTGACACACTCCAGCCACATGAGGTCTAGCATTGTCTTGCATTAGGAGGAACCCAGGGCCAACCGCACCAGCATATGGTCTCACAAGGGGTCTGAGGATCTCATCTCGGGACCTAATGGCAGTCAGGCTACCTCTGGCGAGCACATGGAGGGCTGTGCGGCCCCCCAAAGAAATGCCACCCCACACCATGACTGACCCACTGCCAAACCGGTCATGCTGGAGGATGTTGCAGGCAGCAGAACGTTCTCCACGGCATCTCCAGACTCTGTCACATGTGCTCAGTGTGAACCTGCTTTCATCTGTGAAGAGCACAGGGCACCAGTGGCGAATTTGCCAATCTTGGTGTTCTCTGGCAAATGCCAAACGTCCCCCACGGTGTTGGGCTGTAAGCACAACCCTCACCTGTGGACGTCGAGCCCTCATACCACCCTCATGGAGTCTGTTTCTGACCGATTGAGCAGACACATGCACATTTGTGGCCTGCTGGAGGTCATTTTGCAGGGCTCTGGCAGTGCTCCTCCTGCTCCTCCTTGCACAAAGGCAAGGAGGAGCAGTGTATTTGATAAGTATATAATCGTTAACTATTAATATCAAACAAATCTGGTAAATACATCATTTTTCTATTACAAAAACTCTATCTTCAGATGATGTGCCATTTCCTGCCTGGACAACACCCAAATATTTTAGTTTTCCTTGTCTGACTGACAGGCAAAGTCTAGACAATACAACCATTTGTATATGGTAGTATACCAAATTTAACAGTATCAACTGGGTTTAGACTAAAGACTGTGTTACTGGCAGAGGAGATGTCAATTCAATTCCATGTTGACTTTGGTCTGTTTGATATGAGGATTTCAGTTGAATATCAGTTTCTATTAAATATTAACACATTACCTGCACAGACTAGGATCTAGGATTAGGAATTGAACACGGGCCTCCCTAGCGGCGCAGTTCTAGCTGTGCCACTAGAGATTCTGGGTTCGCGTCCAGGCTCTGTCGCAGCTGGCCTTGACTGGAAGACCCATGGGGCGGCACACAATTGGCCCAGCATTGTCCGGGTTAGGGGAGGGTTTGGCCGGCAGGGATGTCCTTGTCCCATTGGGCACTAGCGACTCCTATGGCGGGCCGGGTGCAGTGCACGCTGACAAGGTTGCCAGGTGCACGGTGTTTCCTCCGACACGTTGGTGCGGCTGGCTTCTGGGTTAAGTGGGCATTGTGTCAAGAAGTAGTGTGGCTTAGTTGGGTTGTGTTTCGGAGGACGCACGGCTCTCAACCTTCGCCTCTGCCTAGTCCGGACGGGAGTTGCAGTGATGAGACAAGACTGTAACTACCAATTGGATACCACGAAGTTAGGGAGAAAAAGGGGTACATTTCTTTTATAACATTAAATTTTTTTTTTTTAAACATTTAAGAAATTGAATGGAGCCATGCCATGTTAAACAATAAGCAGTCAGATTAAGTTCTACAGTGACATGACTACTTGCATTCCGTTCCTCAACTAAAGAATACTTTTTTTAACTCCACAAAGATTCACCCTTAATTTGATTTACTACAGCACAAGTGAACCAAAACGCAAGCTGTGTTTGAATACCCATGCTAACATACTGCATACTACATACTTAATGAGTATATACTACATACTATTAGTGACCCGTTTCAGGAAACTAGGCGTATGTCATGGGTCACTACTTCACAGGAGAGCCGTTTGAACGTAAACTTTTTTATTTTTATCAAAATGTTTTTTGGGGGCAGAAATGCCTTCTCGAACATGTGAACCTTCGTGTGCCTTAATAACAAACTTGTATGCCATCTGTAAATACAAATACATTTGTTAAATTACGAGCCTAGATTATTTAGCCACAGAAAAAAACATCAACCTTCCCGCTTGCCATGATTGGCTGAGATGATGAGTGGGCTGGACATGCCAAGAGATGAGTTTGGATTGGTCTGCCATAAAGCACGCTTCTGTCTATTTGAGTTGGTCAGTATGTGTATGGTAATACTGTCTTTAAAAAATGTATCACGTAATTAAACTTAACAAAAGACTACCATATGCAAGTATCCATTTCAATAGAACATCACCATAACAACTGTTTCAGAGCACTCTCGTCTGAGTGTACCAGAGCACAGAATAACTGATGAATTTACAAATGCTCAATACTGGTTGAATATTGGCCGGTGTCAGTAAACGTTGGCAAAAAAGTGTCATTAAATTGTTGCCAGGAGCACAGTTTCAGTCACTAATTCTCTGGATAACATGAAAACAGCCTAATCAGCTCTGCTAGGCCGAGTAAAATGGTCAGAGTTTGGGTGGGGGCTAAAGCTTAAGATGATTCTTATGGCATTGGTTCACACTGACCGTGTGCAGAGTGACTTGACACAGCAACGACCCAAGCAAGTTGTACATACAAAACGGAAACGACACAGGACATCTTATTTAATGAAAGGGGTTGCAGTCTGCCGTGAAGCATTCATCCATGTATACGGGTAAGAGTCTAGCTACAGTTTCAGATATTACGTTTCTAATTTTGTCAGGAAGTTTGTTTTCATTGCAAGTTAAAGCTTACTGTTAGTTAGCTAGCTGAAGTTAGATGGCTGGCTTGCTAGCTAACATTATGTTTATGATCTTTGTGTATTAATGTTATCTCAGAATGTAATTTCGCATGGTTAGTTATAGACTAATGTTAGCTAGCTAACTAGCTAACATTGAACCTGTTTGGTTAACTTTAGCTAGCTATGACAATCGGTTTGACTTGCTAGTACTCTATGGATTGGGATTATGGTTTGTTGTTTATCTAGCTAGCTACATGTCTAAACAAAATACCCCAAGTAAAAGCTTACTGTTAGCTAGCTAGATGACGTTAGATGGCTGGCTCACTAGCTAACATAACATTACTACACACATATCATACACGTAATGTTAGCTAGTGAGCAGCCATCTAATGTCAGCTAGCTAGCTAACAGTAAGCTTTTACTTGGGGTCTTTTGAAATGACATTGCTAATTATAGCTTAATGTTAGCTAGCTAACATTGATCCTATTTGGTTACCTTTAGCTAGCTTTGACAATCGGTTTGTATTGCTAGTACTCTATGGATTAGGATTATAGTTTATTGTTTAGCTAGCATGTCTTAACAAAATACCACTTCGCCAGATGGTTACATGACCCATCAAGTTAGCCAGGTGTGTCTGATGGTGATTACGGCTATCTATTGTATAATAATGCCCAAATATATTTGTATCCGGAATTTGTCTTTCAGCATCAGTAGGACACGCCTGACTCTCCTCCACCAGTCATACAAGGAGAATGGTCTAATACCTCATCAAAAAGAGAGTTGGCCCAAGCAAGCACAGGTTACACCTGAAGCATGAGGACATGAGTGAGTGGTGAACTTCATCTACAACTATGCAGAGGATAATGCAATAATATTACCAGGATGCCACCCAGGACACAAACACATTGGTGAAAAGCTGCCATCCATGTGACAAAAGCAGCAGTGTAGCGTCTCTACAAGGAATCGATGACAACACTTGGTATGTTTTATTGACCTCCAACATGATTGGCACTACTTTTATTGATCTCACATTATTTCTGTATTTTCCATAGATACGTGTAGTCGGGCTGTGTTATTATTTTAGTTTCCAGTTGAGGGCTCCCGAGTGGCGCAGCGGTCTAAGGCACTGCATCTCAGTGCTAATGGTGTCACTACAAACACCCTGGTTCGAATCCAGGCTGTAGCACAACCCGCCGTGATTGGGAGTCACATAGGGCAGCGCACAATTGGCCCAGCATTGTCTGGGTTTGGCCCGTGTAGGCCGTCATTTGTGAATAAGAATTTGTTCTTAATTGACTTGCCTAAGGTTAAATACAAATGTTTCTGTATGCAGTGCTGCTGCTTTGCACATTTGTAGATAATTGAAACTTACCTGATAATGAAGCATTAAAAAATGATTTTACGTTCCATTTTTTTTTTTCATTAAGTTATCTTAATGTTATTTTGTTATTTGCAGGTGCACTATCCTTCTGCCCCTATGCAGCCAGGTACTATATACTTTTTAACTCCTCGCAAAAGCAGTGGCCAAAACAAGAACAAGTTTGTGCTCTGGTATTGTGCCTGGTGCACAATACCAGAGCACAAGCTCCACCACAGTCTGGACCTTCACTTCCTGATCACAGGCCACACCAAGTTTGCCCCCGACTGGTGCTTCGGCCTCATTAAGCAGCGCCTCAGAAAGACCAGAGTGAACACTTTGTCTGAGATTGCTGGTGTTGTCAAGAACAGCACTGTGACAGGGGTCAACATCCCACAGCTGGATGGACTGGAGGATGGTACGGTGCTAGTGAAAAGCTATGGCTGGCAACAACACCTGACTCTGTGCTTCAGGCCACTGCCACAGTTCAAGCAGTACCAGCACTTCAGGTGAGTATCATTTTCATTGCATTGTATGAGGTTATTCTTATCTAATCTTGATGTTGTGCAAGGTTGTAATGTCTTCTAATTTCTTTTGTTATTTCCTGTTTTACAGCTTCGATGCTCTGGAGCCTGGTGTTGTTGTCGCCAAGGAGTGTTCGGACTCAGTTATCAGCACTATCTGCAGTGCCTCTATTCAAATGACTCTCTCCTAACCAGTGGCGATTTTAGCATGTAAATCTTGGTGGGGCAAAAAAGTGGGATGCATGCCAGCAAAGCCACTACACATAAAAATATGGCAGACTTGCTTAAACAAATGTGGCATAAGGGGACCACAAGCGGATAAGAGGCAATCCGTAATTTCGAATTACGACAACGGACATAGTCAATATAACTATTTGTTCAGCACTGTTGAAATGTACAGCGACAGAATTCAGAACATGGGCCGTTCTTACAGTGTACTCCCTGTACACATCAGAACCGTAGGATAAATAAATGGGCCATATAAACAGACAATGAAAGCTCTTAGAATATTCAGGTTATAGGCGAAAATAGACCAATTTATTAGGGTGAGGCACATTGGACACCGTTTGGGTATTTACGTGTCAAAAAATATACACGTCATATAACAATGCTTGACGCGTTAAATAAGCTTTTAATTTGACACTTCAAATAACACAATTATATTATAGAATGTTGTGTGTACTGAATTTGCATGTGCAAGCCTAGCATCACAACTACCATCAGTAGCACTGTCAAAGCTGTACAAAAAAAGTAGTCAAACAAGCACACACCGGGCCACGAACAATGTGTTTACAATACCACGTTGGTGAAAATAGGCCAAATTATTAGGGTGAGGCACATGGGCTACTAACAGCTTACTACAAAACATATGTAACAGTATAGCTTCCATCCTTCTCCGCCCCAACCTGGGCTTGAACCAGGGACCCTCTGCACACGTCAACAACTGACACCCTCGAAGCATCGTTACATATCGCTCCACAAAAGCTGCGGCCCTTGCAGAGCAAGGGGAACAACTACTTCAAGGTCTCAGAGCGAGTGACGTCACCGATTTGAAACTCTATTAGCGCGTACCCCGCTAACTAGCTAGCCATTTCACACCGGTTACACATACACTTAGTATTACATTCTTAGCTACAATATACATTTCTCCCTTGCATATTACATAATTTATGCAGCAGCATACAATACATTTTTGGACTCACCTTGTGAAGGTGGCGCAGCAGTCCTTTGTTGGCAAATTTTGTCATCAAAATTTGTCATAAAAGTCAGGAATTCTCTGGAATTCGGGGGGGAAAAACACAGCCACTCCATTGAATAGCAGGCTAACATTAGTGGTTTCTTTGCAACACTTGCAGTTAGCCACTGATTCCTTCCAAATACCTCATTGTTGAATTTGCGATTTCCAATTTGTTGTGTAATATTTATGTACAATGGCTGATGAGCGCCGATACATTTTATATATAATTTCTCTTCATAATTTCTATTCATATGACAAGGATTAAAAAGGATTTGCCAGTAGTTTGTCGACTTGATGACAACTGATGATGACTGCTAGCTAAGACTTTGAAAGTAAGACGTTGAGATGATCAGTCCAATCAAAGCTACTGTAGATAGAATGTGATTTGATGTCATTTTATCTGTGGCCAATGACCTTGAGCCTTCTTGGATGGGCATTTCTAATATAACTCTATGGCAGAACCCAAGGGGCAAACATTTTCGAGCCTTAATCTTAGAATTGGGGATGACATACTGTCCCATGAGTGACAGAAAACTGAGCCAATCAGGCGCAACGCTCTGTATTTTCTGCTGGCTAGCCCCACCACCACAGAAAGCGCTGAGCTAGGCTGAAACACCTGCATTTTGGAGCTGCCTTACTCAAGAAAGCAAAATAGAGACCATATTTGTATGCAGCTTCATTAACTCAGACATTTTTGTTTTTTTGCATTGTTTGCAAACTGATATGTGACACGTATTAATGCCAAAATAACAAGCAAAACAGGCAAGACTCCTCCCCCAAAAAATTATAATTACTTTTTACCTAAAAGTGTGGTGCTCAAAACCCCCACCTGACATGGATGATGGGTCGCCACTGCTCCTAACACACACGCCATTAGACCATCACTAGCACTTTAGAGTCTACTGCCTATATACATAGACTTGAAATCTCTGGCCACTTTAATAAATGGAATACTAGTCACTTTAACAATGTTGTAATATTTTGCATTACTCATCTCATATGTATCACACTGTATTCCATTCTATTGTACTGTATCTTAGTCTATGCCGCTCTGACATTGCTCATTCATATATTTATATATTCTTAATTCCATTCCTTCACTTGGATTTATGTGTATTGGGTACATGTTGTGAAATTGTTAGATATTACTTGTTAGATATTACTGCACTGTCGGAGTTAGAAACACAAGCATTTCGTTACACCCGCAATAACATCTGCTAAACACGTGTACGTGACCAATAAAATTTGATTTGGTACGTTGCTGCTACTATCTTTTTTTTATCCTGCTGCTCAGCCACTTTACCCCTGATTGTATGCATATAACTACCTCATCTATCACTGATATTGTTCTTGTACATACTGTATATTTTATTGATATTGACACTATTTCTGATATTGCTACTATGCAAGTAACCATTTGGCTGTACGGTTTACACCTTCTGTAGAGACCCATCCACTTGGCAAGATGTGTCTGGGTGTTATAGCATGTATTTCACATGACCCATCAATTTAGACAAGTGTGTCTGGGTAAGCGTCATCTAATATTTATGAAATATGTTTATCTGGACTTTTTAATCTACTCACTGTTTAGCACATGACCTCACGTGAATCCTTTAAAAAATGGGTGGGGCTGGCTTAAGAGGGTGTGAACAATGCTGAATGGGTGTAGACAAAGCAGAGCTCTCCAGTAGGTACCAAACTATTCAAAGACCATTTTCTCAAAAGTGAGTTTACAAGTTTATCAACTTTCAAAGCAGAATTACTTTCCCATTGTTCCTTAAAAATGCAGTGTATTATCTACCATTTTGTATCTCTGAGTCTACTTTTATCCATTGTAAAAAACACAATTTCAAATGTTGCTACAGTACATAAGACCGAATTCAACTGTGGATGACCCTGTCCTTCATCCCCTCTGTGGATATACAGTATGTGTTGGTGTGTGTCAAGGGGGGAGGGGAGACTCAGTGACAAGTCACCAACGCTTTAGACATTCGTCTGACTTGTCGACTAAAGCGGCAGGTGTCCGGGTGACATTTGACACACATTTAGTTCTCAAATTGCCATCAAATTCTAAATGGGGTTTCAGCATTTTAGGGAGTGGCACGTGCTTACACAGTGCAGTCCATTCTATTCCCAGTGGCTCCCTAAATAATATGATTATGTGTTGCATGTATATTTGTGCTGACTGTTTCCTTTTCGTGTTCTGCAAGGGTTCCATAAAGACAAGGATTAGGCCTTGCACAGCACTCTTCTCAAATAGTGTTCAAAGGCAATCAATACATCAGCCACGAGGTGAATTGTCTCGTTTGCATTTTTCGGATACTGAACAGAAAACCAATTACACAAGGATCCTCTCGAAATTAATTAATTTTTTTACTTGTCTTCTTGGAAATAGAAATCCTTGAAAGCTAAAAAGGAAGAAAGAGACAGAGGAAACAAAACTTGTCCGTTGATGTCAAAACACGAGGACACCTCTCTTTGGTTTGGCAGACACTTGCTGGAGAGATGAAAAGCGTCACGTGGGGGACATTCTATTTGGTAGTCCGACATGATACTTCCTCAAAGAAAGATGTGGAACATACTTATGTCTTGGCCACGCACAGTGCCTCATTTCAATGTAGCTTACAATATCACTATATTTCCATGTCTTATTAAAATGCAGTTGTGCCGGATGTACGGTATAAGGAAGTGTGCCTAGTGGCAGTGAAAAGCACCGTATTGGACGATGTTCATGGCTAATTCACTTATGATTTGCAGCTGGTGGCAGGTCCAGAGGGATATAGAAAGTGGAAGAAATTGTAAGGCTTGCTTCATTTCAGAACATCCCTTCTAGTATAGCAGCTCGCTGCTCAACACGCTCCCTTTCACACTTTGACCGTTTTTAGGTTAAGGGTTTTTTCTGGTGCTTCTGCTTTTCGAAAATCTTTTCATTTGAAAGACTGGTTTCTGAGTCTTTATAGGTTAGAATTTCAGTGCTTTTGAGTGGAGAGCAGGTGCAAAGTAAAAGCTGGGATATGTGTGTTCTTGTAAGACACTCCTGATAGTTGCTGGCTGTTTCTCGTTGCTTTGGATCTGCACTCAGCAACGATCAAGGTCATGCTTTTCAGGGACGTATCTTCAGATCACAGCTGTGGTTTGCAGCAATGGTTTGCTGTGTCTGTGCCAAATACTATTTTGTGTGTAAAAGCACATATTTATTATTTGTAGAAATTGTTTCATTAACCATAGTAGTATTTAGTGTACTTGTTTCTTTCTTCTTACCCCTCAACTTGAGTAGTCCTTGTTCTAGCTTAACTTTTCTGACTGTAATGATGGTGAGCAGTCTACGATGGCCTTCAGTTGCACCCATGGCCCAAACAGCAAACTGAGGCCTATTTAATACACTATCTTCCTTCAAGGTGGAATAACTCCTGTGACACAGTCACATTTTGATTGAGGTTGTGATTGAATAGCTCTGGCCTTTGTTCAGTCCACTGTACCAGCAGTGAATGCCTTTAAGGGTAAACAGTAATGTCAGGACAGGTTATCTTTTTCTGTGTTCCTTCACTTTACAGAGGCTTGCTTATAGGAAATGCTCTGATGTAGTTATCTCAGCACTAGCTTGATATGAGATTCAAAGGAATACCTTCCTCGCACCTGTCATATTTACAGTATTTTATATTTCTATAGTATAGTCATCTTTATCGTTAAATCCAAATTCTGAGTAACAAAGATTCTATAATACTTTTTGGTTAAAATGCTCAAACAGAAACAAATAGCAAGCGAGTGTAATTTTCTCTGTGTTTTGCAGTGCCCCCCACAATCATCAACCTGTCGAAGGGCATCGTGGTCAACGAAGGCTCCAACGTCACGCTGATGTGCCAAGCCAGTGGCAAACCAGAACCCTCGTTTACCTGGAAACTCCTCTCTCCCTCAGGTAAGACACCAGTCTCTCTGTGCATCCAAATAGTCATCAATAAAATACAATTGTGTTCGTTGCTTATGCCTGCCCATACCATAAACCCACCACCACCATGGGCAACTCTGTTAACAACGTTCGCATCAGCAAACCGCTCGCCCACACAACGCCATACACGCTGTCTGTCTGCCATCTGCCCAGTACTGTTGAAACCAGGATTCATCCTTGAAGAGCAGCGTGCCAGTAGCCATCGTAGGTGAGCATTTGTAAACTGAAGTCGGTTTTTACCCGAACTGGAGTCACATAAAGACCCTGGTGTGGACGAGTAGCACACAAATTAGCTTTCCTGAGATGGATTCTGACAGTTTGTGCATAAATTATTTGGTTGTGCAAACCCACAGTTTCATCAGCTGTCCGGGTGACTGGTCTCAGACAATCCCGCAGGTGAAGAAGCCGGATGTGGAGATCCTGAGCTGGTGTGGTTACACGTGGCCTGCGGTTGTGAGGCCGGTTCCTCTCTAGGTTTCTTCCTAGGTTTTTGGCCTTTCTCAGGAGTTTTTCCTAGGGAGTTTTTCCCAGCCACCGTGCTTCTTTCACATGCATTGCTTGCTGTTTGGGGTTTTAGGCTGGGTTTCTGTACAGCACTTTGAGATTTCAGCTGATGTACGAAGGGCTATATAAATAAATTTGATTTGATTTGATTTGATTTGATATGGCCAAATTCTCTAAAACAATGATGGAGGCGGCTTATGGTAGAGAAATTAACATTAAATTCTCTGGCAACAGCTCTGGTGGACATTCCTGCAGTCAGCATGTCAATTGCACGATCACTCAAAACTTGAGATATCTGTAGTATTGTGTTGTGTGACAAAACTGCACATTTTATAGTGGCCTTTCATTGTCACCAGCACAAGGTGCACCTGTGTAATTATCATGTTGTTTAATCAGCTTCTTGATATGCCACACCTGTCAGGTGGATGGATTATCTTGGCAATCTTGCTCAATAACAAGGATGTAAACAAATGTGTGCACAACATTTGAGAGAAATAATATGTGCTATGGAAAATGTCTGGGATCTTTTATTATCTATCTCACTCTAGCTCTATTTTTCTCACACTCTCTCTCTCATTCCCCAGCTCTCGCGCTCTCTCTCTCTCTCTTTCCCCCCAGTCTGTCACCTTGACATTAGGTAGCCCCAATGACACTTAGTGAACTGTATCCTTCTCCTTTCTAAGTAGCTCATTATCTGTCTACTACCTTTTCCCTAATCACCATTAACCACTAATGATATGTATAGAAATAGATTGCTGTCAATGCATTTGGGATAATTAATTAGGATAATTGGAAAGATGTAAATGTTTTGGAGGCGAGTGAGTGACTGAATACATTTCAGTATGAAGCGTCGTTGCAAAGACAAACGTACCACAGTTGGGGATGTCTGAGTATATGTTCACCGAGTGGATTTGGAGAACTGTGCTCACACATACCGCTATCTCATCAAGAGGAGGCAAAACTGCATGTTTGTCTGCCTGTCTCCCTATCTATATTTCTATGCTTCACTTAATCAGGCAAGATGATGCTTGCATTTGTAATGAGCTACATTTCACGTGGAGACAATTGTGTCACAGTTTCCTCCCCTCTCTCTCTCTCCTTTTGTGTTGCTACAAGGATTGCGGAATTGAAATGTTAATACGACAAGGATGTGACTGGCCCTGTATTTTAGGAGATAAGTGAGGAATTGATTTGATGGGTCTCCATTTGCCACACACAGCGGGTGTCTTCAGAGGAGCCATAATTGCAGCCCGGGTGGCTAAAAAAGAGCCACTGTCACTTGTTGCGCCAGTACCCCCTGAATACATTGAAGACATATGAACATTTACGCAATTACCGCCTCCTTCGGTGTCAGCATGTATAGAATGGAGAAAGTGCTGAAACAAGCCTTTAGTCTGTGAGTTTTGTCATTTGGTAGGTAGAGGTTGATGTGCATGCAGCCTGTTAGGGGGTGAGTATGGAGGTAAATATAGCTCATTTGAACCCTTTATGGCTGTTATCTCAGAGACAAGTTTTGTATCTGTGGTTGTTGGGTAGAATTTTGAAAACATTTTGGTTATTTGATTTGGCAACCCCGTTCCCATGAGTTCCTTCCTGGGTGTAGGTCTTCTCTACTGTATGCAGTAGCTACACTATATATACAAAAGTATGTGGACACCCCTTCAAATGAGTGGACTCGGCTATATCAGCCACACCTGATGCTGACAGGTGTATAAAATTGAGCACACAGCCATGCAATCTCCATAGACAAACATTGGCAGTAGAATGGCCTTACTGAAGACCTCAGTGACTTTCAACGTGGCACCGCCATAGGATGCCACCTTTCCAACAAGTCAGTTTGTCAAATTTCTGTCCTGCTAGAGCTCCCCTGGTCATCTGTAAGTGCTGTTATTGTGAAGTGGAAAGGTTTAGGAGCAACAACGGCTCAGCAGCGAAGTGGTAGGCCACACAAGCTCACAGAACACGACCACCGAGTGCTGAAGCGCGTTGTCGTGTAAAAATCGTCTGTCCTCGGTTGCAACACTGGAAGCAATCCGCATAAGAACTGTTAGTCTGGAGGTTCATGAAATGGCCGAGTAGTGGTGTAAAGCTTCCGCCATTGGACTCTGGAACAGTGGAAACACGTTCTCTGGAGTGATGAATCACGTTTCACCATCTGGCAGTCCGACAGACGAATGTGGGTTTGGTGGATGCCAGGAGAACACTACCTGCTCCAGTTTGGTGGAGGCGGAATAATGGTCTGGGGTTGTTTTTCATGGTTCGGGCTAGGCCCCTTAGTTCCAGTGAAGTGAAATCTTAATTACATTCTAGACGCTTTGTGGCAACAGTTTGGGGAAGGCCCTTTCCTGTTTCAGCATGACAATTTCCATACAGAAATGGTTTGTCGTGATCGGTGTGTAAGAACTTGACTGGCCTGCACAGAGCCCTGACCTCAACCCCATTGAACACCTTTGGGATGAATTGGAACGCCGACTGCGAGCCAGGACTAATCGTCCCACATCAGTGTCCGACCTCACTAAAGCGATTGTGGCTGAATGGAAGCAAGTCCCCGCAGCAATGTTCCAACATCTAGTGGAAAGCTTTCCCAAAAGAGTGGAGGGTGAGCTAATGCTTGTGAACAATACTGTAACTACACTTGATTGTTACCACATTGCATCAGCATTTGCCATGCACTTATGGGAGATGTTTTGCTCATTATTCACAAACCTGATCAACTTGTAGATTTGACAGTCTAGCTATAAATGTATTCATACCTGTCACAGATTATTGTGAAATAGGCAAGGTACTTATTTTAAGTTTATGACATGCACATGAAATAGTAAAAAATTGTGTCCACCACACGATTTTCTTCATAAAGAATTCATGTCCAGTACACAATTTCTGTGTTCACCACAAACATCTCTCCTATTGTTTCTGTCTTAAGTAACCTATTGCCGTTATTTGTGAATGAAATGCACTATATACAAAATCTTGTGGTGGACATTGTGTGCTCTTGAGATATTGAGCATTATGAGTACTACCCCCTTATCTAAATCTGAAGAGAATAGAAAAACCGGCATGGGACACTTGCAACGTGGCGACTTGTTGCTAGGTCTTTGGTGTCATGACATTTTGTCAGCCGGTGATTGTCAAGCAAATAACTACTGGTTTCACGGTAATTGACCGTTAATTAACATAAACACGTTAAGCATCTCCTGGCTTCCATGCAACGCCTACAAGCCACTGAGGCAGATTATCATTTACTTTTTGTTTAATAAATCAATTTATTATAGCCTACACCATCCCAATAAATCCATTATTTCTTTTAGACCAGTCTAAAGACACATGATATGAAGAACATTTTGCCTATTTCAGTAGAACGGAATAGCATACTCTGACTTGTCCTTATTTTAGACCTTGATATGGCTATGCCATATGGCTGTGGGCTACACAAGTTAATTTAGCAGACAAGATTAGCTTAGAATTCCGTGGCATTATTTTTTATTATTTTATGGTGTGAAGATTACAATTGAACATAGCTGAGTAAAATAGACAGGATATTTTCTCCAAAGGAGAAAGGAAGTGCACATATATCCAAGGAAGTGCACATATGTGGCTATTCTGTGTTGAGCGGTTAACAAAGTCGAGATAGTGACTGCATTGTCTTTTTATTTACCTTTACACCAAGATGACACTTGGCTGTTTTTTTCCTTTTACAGGTAAGGATCTTAATTTGATCACCCTGTTGCAGGATAACTTTACTGCAATGTAGGACATTAAAAACATGTAATGTATTTTACGTTTAAAAAGGCTTCTGAAGTTTGATTTCCACTTTGAAATTTCAGACTTCATTTTCCCGTTGTCCATTAATTATAATCCTCAAAATAATTCACATTTCCTGTTGCTGCAGGATTATTTTCCTGCTGTAGTAAACTGCTTCAAATTAAGATCCTGGACTTCCTGACGGGCCGCCCCCAGGTGGTAAGGGTAGGCAACAACATATCTGCCATGCTGATCCTCAACACTGGGGCCCCTCAGGGGTGCGTGCTTAGTCCCCTCCTGTACTCCCTGTTCACCCACGACTGCGTGGGCAAGCATGACTCCAACACCATTATTACGTTTGCTGACGAAACAACAGTGACCTGATCACCGACAACGAGGAGACGGCCTATAGGCCTATAGGACAACAATCTCTATCTCAATGTGAGCAAGACACAGGAGCTGATAGAGGACTATAGGAAAAGGAGGGCCGAACAGGCCCCAATTAACATCGACGGGGCTGAAGTGGAGCGGGTCGAGAGTTTCAAGTTCCTTGGTGTCCACATCACCAACAAACTATTATGGTCCAAACACACCAAGACAGTTGTGAAGAGGGCACAAACACACCTTTTCCCCCTCAGGAGACTGAAAAGATTTGGCATGGGTCACCAGATCCTCAAAAAGTTATTCAGCTGCACCATCGAAAACATCCTGACCAGTTGCATCACCGCCTGGTATGGCAACTGCTCGGCATCTGACCATAAGGCTCTACAGAGGGTAGTGCGTACGACCCAGTACATCATTGGGCCAAGCTTCCTGACATCCAGGACCTAAATACTAGGCGGTGCCAGAGGAAGGCCCAAATAATTGTCAAAGACTCCAGTCACCCAAGTCATAGACTGTTCTTTCTCCTACTGCACGGCAAGCGGAACCGGAGCGCCAAGTTTGGACCAAAAGGCTCCTTAACAGCTTCTACCCCCAAGCCATAAGACTGCTGAACAATTAATCAAATGGCCACCCGGACTACTTTACACTGCTGTTACTAGCTGTTTATTATCTATACATAGTCACTTTACAAATTACCTCTACTAACCTGTACACCCGCACATTGACTGGGTACCGGTAACCCCTGTATATAGCCTCGTTATTGTTATGTTATGGGGCTGCAGCATAGCCTAGTGGTTAGAGCATTGGACTAGTAGCCGAGAG